>NC_136433.1:151642573-152242573 GCF_052849685.1 Lactuca virosa
TGTAATAGTGGTGGTTGAAGTTGTAGGGAATGTCAACAAAATGAATGAGAAGTTAGGTTTCTTTTAGTAACTAAAAGGTGGACATTAATACAAAGTTTCATACTTGTAAATTTTTAGATGAAGAAGATAAGTTCATCTACTTGTAAATTTTGAGTTCTTGAAAGTTGAAATAGTGTTTATTAAGTTTGATATACTGTTTTCCGCTAAACCAAATGAATTAAAATTATAGTTGTTAGAATCATCCATTTACTTTAATACTATTTCTTGCAATCTAGATGTAAATACGAGGCCGATCTTGGTTCCCACGTACTTCAATTTTAACGTACGTTGACTAAATTAAGGCCACATGCAGATGCGATCACATATTATATATGGATCCCAACCCAATAATTATTCAGATGACTACGAATCATGTGCCTCGTTGTTACACACTTAAACAAAAGCATAATGCCTTCTAGATGTGAAACAAAAGCATAATGCCCTTGTGACCTAAAGTATTCTCATCCAACAAACACTAGTCAGCTCAACTAAATGGTTAAAACTAGCTCAGTAGAACACAAGGATTCTAAGTTTCAATTTTATAACATAATCAAAAGAGCATTATGCTCATGCTTGACAAATATTGTCGGGAACAAAAACTATATGCATACTCTAAACTGGCAGAGATTTATTAAAATTATATAATTAACTGATAAATTACACGATTTAAGAAAATCATGAAAATCCTATGTTTTCACATTAAAAACCAAATTTGGGAAAAAAACTTACAAAATTATTGGAAATTTTTTAACATTTTGAACAATTTTTTTTTTCTGGTGGTTGACTTTGAGTTTGGATGATCGCTATCATCCAATACTCTTTAAGAGTCCGCCTCAAATGTACAAACTATTTTAAAATCACTCGAGAGATGTTTTGATATCTAAATGAATAGAAAGAGTCATTTTAGAGTCTCCAAGATATATACTTTGCTCATTGGTTTTAAAAAAAACACTGGAAGTTAAACCAACTAAATCATAACGATTTATATTATTTCATCATTAAAGCTGTGGGGAGTGTCACACAAACCCACCAAAAAATGTTGTCACTTCTACGCCACATCAGCTTCACCACCAACCCACTAGACATTGGAAATGGTTACCACTCTACAAATGCATTTTTGTATTTTTTTTTATTTTTTTTAACATTATATTAAATAAAAAACAAAATACAAACCATAATTTAAATAAAAACCATAATTTAAATAAAAAACACACATTACATTAAAATTAAAAACACATTACATTAATATAAAAGACAAATTAAAATCCTAAAATTTTTAAAAAAACATAAAAAAATTAAAATCCTAAATTACTTAAAACCATAAATATTAGAACCTAATTTCCATATTTGTCCCGGACTTGTCGTTGAATTTTAAGAAACGTCGCAAGATTTTCCGGGTCGATATCTGGTAGGGGTTTTATGTTTATGATTAGAAGATCGGTAAGAGCTATTTTTTGGCGACGAGCTACCTCTGTTGTTTCGTTTTTTTCTAGAAAAACTAGAGTTTTATCTATTGATGCCGCAAGCCCGTCTTCGCTAGTTGTCGGTGCTTTTCCGCTTGAAGACGCTCCCTTTCTCACTTTGTCCCTTCCCGGTGGTCGACGAAGTTGAACGTCCGGTGGACCCTCCCCCTCGGTGGCGTCGAGTCATCGTTGAGGTCGAGTCCAAAATCCACGTCCGACTTGGACGTTCTTGCCCTTTTGTTGGACCCGGTGGTAGATCCCGAATGTGCCGTTTCCGGATATAGAACCCATTTTGGACCGTTACAACAAACTTCCTACGCTTTTTGGTGGCCGAACAGTTTATCATTGGTGGTAATTTTGTATTCGTAGGCCGCGATTGCTAAAATGTTGAAATCGTTGCTACCACTTCTATGCATATTTTAAAGCTTGTCAAATATGCCATTAAATTTGGTACAAGCCGCTCGTAAATCACGCCATTTTGCGTTGATCGAGTCGTACGTCCGCTCCATTTTCTTTCCTACTAATGCGTGGAAATGGTCTAAAATACGACACCAAAAACTTTGACCCGTTTGCGAATTGCCGACAACCCCGTCTTGCGATATGAAAATCCAAGCTTTCACTAAAGCTTCCTCATCGTCTTCGTTCCATGCGGTAGTTCTTTTTTTTTTTGCCTTCGACGAGTTGGTTGTTGTGTTTCTTGGACTCGTTCGTCGTCGTCGTTATTGTCGAGGTTTATAGGTTGAGATTGAGATAATGAGACTTAAGATGGTTGGAATTGTTGAGGTATAAAATACTGTTGTTGAAATTGTTGAGAAGATTGTTGAAATTATTGAGAAGGTTGTTGAAATTGTTAATGAAATTGTTGAGAAGGTTGTTGTTGAAAGGCTTGGATTTGGTGGTTGTTGTTGGTAGAAGTTTGGGGGGTATGAAGTGGTGAATAGAGGTTGTTGTTGGATTAGGGAGGTTAACAATTACATGTAGCTAACATCTGTATTTGGAGTGTTTGAGGTGTTTTGATTTGAATCCATGTAAAGAGAAAAAAAACATATGAGAGAGATGAATGTTTTTTGTAGAAGGTAATAAAATGTATAGAGTGTTTTTTAAAGTGTAAAATGTAAATAGAATAGTGGGTAATTTATAGGTGAAGTTGATTGTGTTTAAATTTTAAAAAAATATTATTTATTTATTTATTTCTTAAACGGTCAAAAAGAGAGCCCCTGTCCCCCCCAAAATCCAGCCGTTACAAACGAAACGCTCCCATTGGTTGTCTCGTCCCGTCTCCAAAGCCACGTCACACGCACCCCACCGGAGTTGGGGGCGGTGTTCACGCGTGGGGAGCTCAGCCACGTCAGCCCAAGACGCGTAGGTACTCACCCACACCGGATAGCCTAACCTAAGCAATATGGTGCGTGTTTTCCAATAAAGGCAATGATGGAGACAAATGAAAGTATTAAACATTTGAAACTTATAGCAAGAAGACCATCACAGTAAGCTAAATCTCACAAAGAAACTTTGTAAAAGGTTAGTATTTTCCATATGTATGAAACCAAGGTAATGGATGTATTTTACCTATAACTTCATTTATTCATACACCATTTATATCTAATGGTACCCTCTAATGATTAACTTTTAATCATTAGGTCATGATGATGTACTTTTTACCTAACTATTAAAAATAATTAGGTTATGATGACAAATAATTAATATTTATAATTAATAGTTTTTGTAATAGTAAATAATTTAGTTTTAGCCCATAAAAATAATGAATTCTTCTAATAATTTAATTTGCAATAATTCTATACAGGCAAAAAGATGCTTCTTTTATCCATACCCTCTTTCTACTTATCCAAACCCAGTAATGCTTGCATTTTACTTAATAACCAATTATTACATAATAATTTCACACTTTTTACATATAATTAATTATGATTACATAATAATTTATCTTTTTATCTATAATTAAATATTTAATCATAAAATAATGATGGAATAACCCTAACCATTAAAGATCTTGTTTAATATAGATGTTAGTCTTTATTTAATGTGTTTAAATAGAAAATGAAAATTAATGTAATCGTCAAAAAGTTTTTGTGTTAGCAATATAAGTTCAACAATATAAAAATAGTTTTATTTTGTTACTTTGCAATAATAAAAATACAAATTAAAAAAAATCCCTTTTTCTTTTCCTTTTGTACTTTAATGAGAAATAGATCATTTGTTTTTTATTATTTTTTCTTTTTTTTTAACCATGAGAATGAGAGACATGGGATAGCATGCCACATTAAAAAACATTTGTTTTCTTATTATTGTTTTCATTTCCTATTTAACAAAATTTATTTACAAAAAAAAACAATGTAAAAGATACTAGATTTAAATATTTAATTGGGTTATAGTAATATATAATTTTTTTATACAAATCAATAGAATTTATGTAATATTTATTATTAATCAATATAAAATTTTAATACATAATATTAGATTATCAAATTGGATGGATAAGATGCCACATACAAAACAATAATAATAATAATAATAATAATAAAACAAATAAATAAATAAAAATCATTCAGAGCCCTATATGTTTTAAATAATTAAAAGATTAAAATTTTTATCTTTATTGTATTATATATCTTATGAAATAAAATAAAAAGCAATTAGTTGAAAAAAAACATTTAAATTATATTCTAACAATGTGTCAAATTTCCCTATATGTGGTGTTATGTTATATTAAATTTTAGAAAAAAAAATAATAAAAGAAGAGATCGAAAAATTATATTTTTTTATAATTATTTTATAGTATTATTAAAATCATATATTTATTTTCTATTTATCTAAAAAAAGTTTTAAAAAAATAATAATAATAAAGTTAATGGAAATGATAAAGTGGAAAAATAATGATTGAGAAAGAGAGATTTTTTTTACAGAAAACAATGTCATCTACCAAACTATTTGTTGGATTAGGTGTCTAAGCCCATAACTATAATTAATATATACTTGAATTGATAGTAGCACAGTCATTTTGGGTTGCCCTCAAAACTAGCAACTAGACATGATGACTTTTGGAGAGAGGTTGAATTTATTATTTGATTGATAAATTAAAATAAATAATTTGTTAATATATTATGAGAATAGAATATTAATTAGAAATTGTAATATTTAATTAATATTTAATCAGAAATTAATTGGAATTAATTTCGGGATTAAAAGAATTAATTAAAAGTGCAGGGGCTAAAGTGCAATTGTTCAATAGTTGAGCAAGAGGTTCCAGAACCTTCCTAGGGAAGGCTTGGACGGTTTACTAAGGATATTCTAGGGTTTGTAGAATATCACATGTGGATAATTAAGGAGGTGGATAGTTACCAAGTTTGAATTAATAATATTATATTCAAATTAGGGTTATCCAATGCATCCTATCTGCACTATAAATAGACCCTTAAGTCTTATAAATTTCGGCCATCTGAAACCCTAGAGGAATAGCTGAAGTTCTTAGTTCTCCCTCTCCTCTCACCTCTCTCATCCTCTTGCTTGTTTGGGTGTGATCTACCAGAGGCGTGACACTTGTTACGCTTGCTCTCAAAGTTCAAAAAGGACTAGGATTCATTGTTAGTGCTGTATAACAATCAAGGTATGTTTTCTTAACCCTATTTTAGTGATTTTGAAAATATACTAGTAGTCTTAGGGTTTTCTATTTGATGTTAAAAGTTGTGTGTTCAATTAGAGAAAACATAGATCAAGAATTATGGTTGCATGCACACAAAGGTTTTTGTTTGTTATACTCAAAACCCATCAGTGGTATCAGATCCTTCGCTTGTTTTCTATTGAATTTGATTACAATTGTTTGAATTTGATTAATTAGGTTTTATGAAAATGAAACCCTTTTGGACTTAGGGATTTTCGAAATTAGGGTTTCTTGAACCCTAGGTTTCGAAATTTTGGAAAGGGTTTTAACCCTTTCCCTTGCCTTATATATTTCGAAATTAGGGTTTCCTTAACCCTCAAGAATTTCGAAAATAGCAAGGATTGAAACCCTTGCCTTCCTCCGCAAGATAAGCAAAATTTCGAAAATTAGGGTTTCCGGTAGTGTTATCTTATTTTCACATTGTGAATTTGAAGAAATTTTTTTTATCGAATTTGATATCTTTGGAAAAAAGATAAAAAATTATGAATTTCTGTATTTTTAGTTTTTTTTTTAATAAAAAATAAGTTCTAAAAGTTGAAAAAAAGATTGGTTCCTTGGTTCATTGGTTAATTATGGTTTTCTATTGATCCTCACCCTATATATATATATATATATATATATATATATATATATATATATATATATATATATATATATATATATATATATATATAGGGAGGGGTTATTTGGAAAACAAAAAAACCCTAAAAATCATAAAAATGCATAAAAAAAATACCAAGACATCACAAAACTTTTTTTTGAATTTTTTTTTATCAAAAAATCGATTCATTTTTACAATTTCCCTGAAAAAAAAAATCAAAAAATTTTTTTTTTTTAGTAAATTTTTTTTTCAGCGATTTTGACCTAAAAGTTGCGATTTTTTGATAAAAAAATTCAAAAAAAAGTTTTGTGATCTCTAAGTATTTTTTTTATGCATTTTAATGATTTTTAGAGTTTTTTTTAGGGAAAAGTTCAATAGAGAACCATAGTTATTGGTTCTCAAAGGAACCAAATTTTTTTTTAAAGTTTTAGACCTTATTCTTCATCGAAAAAAAAAAACAAAAAATATCTAAATTCATAACTTAATATTGTGAATGTTAAATATATTTTTCGGATTCACCGTGTGAATTTAGATTCACATTGTGAATCTTCAAAGATTCACATTGTGAATTTGACGAATTTTTTTTTATATCGAATTTGATATCATTGGAAAAAGGATAAAAAGTTATGAATTTTTGTATTTTTAGTTTTTTTTTTGATAAAAAATAAGTTTTAAAAGTTGAAAAAAAGATTGGTTAATTGGTTAATTATGGTTCTCTATTGAACCTCACCTTATATATATATATATATATATATATATATATATATATATATATATATATATATATATATATATATATATATATATATATATATATATATATATATACACACGCAATCCTAGTCACTCATTTTGTAGATAAAAAACATTTTTAAAATTCAAAATAATTCAAAATTTTCTAATTTTTTTAAATATTATTTTCGTCATTTATATTTTCCAAAAAAAAAAAATAATAAAAAAAAAATAAAAAAATTTGCGGTTTTTTTGAAATATATTTGAAATATTCTAGTAGAATATTAGAATATTCTATATATTTGACAAATCTAGTAGAATATTAGAATATTTTAACATTGTAAAAATCATATTAGAATATTTACAGTGTAATATTATATTAAAGTATTTTACGTATTTTTTTTTAAAAAAAGGTAATATTTATTTATTTATTTATTATTTATTTTAGGTAAATAAAATGACGAAAATAATAATTAAAAAAAGAATTTTCGGATTTTTCCATTTATTTTGCATTTTAAAATTATTTTTAGATTGCGTCTCACGCTTTCACAAAATTAGCATGATTTCAAATGTACCTAAACCTATATGTGCGTGCGTGCTTGCGGGACGATTGGCATTTTATTAGGTATGAAACCTGGAGAGTGGTCTTGAAAGGGAGGTTAAGAAACCGAAAAGATGAGAGCCCAACCTCACGAACAAATGTATGGACTTATGAAGTTATGAGGATGTTCAACGAAAGCGACAACCCGCAGCTCATCATCCTAATTTTACATTTGCTGAATTGGACATTTTTTTAAGATTTTTTTATATTTTTTGAATAAGTATTAGATACTTTTTTTAATATTTATGTTTATTATGTTACGTGGAATATGTGTTGGACATTTTTTTGATTTAAGTTTATCATTTATGGTTTAAACTAGTATTAAATTGGATCTCGTGTTTGTTGTACAAGATTTTTATGTATGTAATATAGAAGAAATTTGGGTTTTAATGTACTTTTACTGATTTTAACTTTCATTTTTCCAAATATAATTATGAGATAACTCCGTAAGTAAAATATAAATTCCGTCGGTGAGCTGTCACTAGAAAACGTCTATCGGAAAATCTTTCACTATATAAATCTGTCAAAAAACTATCATTGAATACTCTATTGGGAATCTTGTCACTAAAAAGTATTTGCTATAAATCCGTCACTAAACCCATATGGCGGCAATTAGCAGCGGATATTTCTATTGTAAATCTTTCTAAAAAAATTACCCACGTGTTTTCATCGACAGAGTTTGTCGGTAATATCTATTTTCGGTAATATAAAAGGTAGCGACTATGATACAATGTAATGAGTGTGTTCGGTAAAACTAACTGGTAGCGGGTAGCTTCTATCTTGTAGCGTTTTGTTAAACGCTACATGAAGTAACATTTAGATTGAGAGCGTTTTGTTTAAACTAAACGCTAGAAGCTTGTAGTGTCAAACGAAACTTTCTGTTCAAAACGGAGCGTTTTGTCAAACAGTAGAAGCTAGAAGCTCTCAAACGCTCCGTGCCGAACACGCCAAATATATGTAATCCTTTTATTACTCTCTAAAAGTGTCTTTGTGAAGAGATAAGAACACCAAAATATATATAGACATTTATAGGACGACATCGCAACAATGTTGGATATACTTACATTAGTGATGTGCATATCGACTATGTTCCTACTATAAGTCATTATTATTTTTAATTAGTTGTAGCAACGAAACAACTATCGCTGCTTATATCGACGAATCTAGTGTGACGATATCTACAACGATAACCGTTGCAGTTGTATGATAGCATGATATTTCCACTAGTGACGACCCTCGCCCTCAGTAGCTATTGCTGCTTTTTCTTTTCTTATAGTGTGAAAGCATCAAAAGACATCTTAAAACAGTTAATTTCATAGATAATTTTCACTACTAGAAAATTGGGTATTACCAACAGATTTTAGCGACATAAAATTTCTGTCGGAAATAGTGACGGAATACCAACGGATTTGCAACAGTATAAGAAAACGTAATTATTATAATATTAGTGACAGTTTAGCGACGGTTTGTCAACAAATTAACTTTCGTCGGTAATCTGTTACAGTATAACGACGGTTTACCGACGGAAATCAACAAATTTCAGGATCTTTCGGTAATTCGTTATAAAATTAATTTCTTTTTTAAATTTATTATTCTAAGGGAAATTGGGTAAATCAACAAATTAAGGGTTGTGGGCTAAAGACTTGATGGGCTCAATGGGCTGCACCCTTTCTATACGTGAACGACGACCAAATCGTCTCCGACTCTCTCTCTCTCTCTCTCTCTCTCTCTCTCTCTCTCTCTCTCTCTCTCGGGTTCTCCCTGTACTTGCTAGGGTTTCGACTTTCGACTTTGGATTTGTGCAACGAATATCAGGCGTCGATTCAAGTTTTCGATGTATTCCTCCGTCTTCTCGCTATATCTCTCTGCTTAGTAAAACGCATAGCCAGCAACTGTCCGCTCGATTTAAGTTTCCGACCAACACAAAGCTTCTCCAAGCTCCTCCATCGATAGTCATGGCATCGCGTCACTCTGTCTCTCTTCTCAGTCAAAAGCACGCCAGAGTTACCAAAACAAAACTTCCGACCACTAAAGTTTCTCCATCCGGCGCCAGTGGTTTGACTAAAAATTCCTCCTCTATCTACCCTCCTCTCCCCCATTTTACCCCCCTCACAGTGGCATTTAATCGTTCACTTGTTTCGTTGTAAGTAAATTCCATATGTCGCATCTGTTTTTCTCATTTAATTTTTGAATTAGTGCCATAACATTAGGTGTTAAATAGTTAATAAAGACAAATATTCATCCCAATATTATTGATGTTCTGTGACTTTGATGATTAAATAAACTAGCTTGTAGAATCCATAACTTTTTTAATCACAGAGGCAGAATCAAGCAGAGTAGAATGAGACCATGGACAATACCTTCATGTTTAATCACGAAAGCAAATGTATTTTTGGGTGAGAAGTCGTCTCACTAATAGTCCATCTATAAAGTTTTCGGTGAATGCAGGTAATTAATTGATCAAAATCAACCAGTGTGTATTATTACTTGTTTTTTGATTTTGTTAAAGCTTTACATGTGATAATAAAAATCATATTAGTTAACTTTCTCAATTTTTTATAGTTCACACAATGGAGGAGTTAAAACTCACTGGAAACCATCTCAAAGGCTCCAATCCTCTTCTCTCATCTTCATCAAATTTTGATAAAGACCATCATTGGAAACTTTTGAAAGAAATGAGCACACAGGTATCTATTGTAGTCCTTTTCTTCCTCTTATAAAAATATTTCTTTTATTCTTTTATTATTTATTTATTTATACTTCAACAGATGTGTGGAACTCCTACCATTACCACGTCTGTAAAAAGGCCTTATTTCTTTATTTTGTGGATAAATTGTGAACGAAAGCACTCATGGTTACCAATTTTACTGTTTCTGCAGGACAATTAGTGCACAAACTACAACCAAACCATCACTGCCCTTACCTGAGGTATGCACTTTTTATCTACAAGTTTGCTGTAAAATTATCAAAAGGGTGCACGTCAAAATAGGTAAATTTCAATTAGGATGAAAACATAATGAACTTTGTAAAGATTGTAAGAATTTGACTACAGTTTGAGCGAATTTAAGCCCTATTTTGATTTCTTTTATGTTTTATCTAAGTTTTCATAGTGTATACATAAACTTCTTTTTGATGACAGGGTAAAAATCCAAAATTCCAAATTATCTCCGATGAGATTGACACTAAGGACTTGAGCATCATTAATGCTAAAGATAATTTCAATGCACCAATATTTGTTCAACATACAGAAGTTATGCCGGATGAAATAGACAATATGGTAATTTGATTTCTCATTTTTTTTTATCTTCTTGTTCTTTGCTTCTTTTAAGTTGAAAACAACTTAAAAGTACTGGATCCTTATTTCAGGATGAATATGTATACGAGGAGCCACTTTTAGACATCAACGCTGCTGATAAGGGTAATCCCCTGGCTGTGGTTGAGTACATTGATGGAATTTTCTCCCACTACCAAAAACAAGAGGTATATTTAATCGTTTTTTGTTTATATGTACATTTGTAATTAGGATTCTTGTTTTATGTATCCATGTCCATTCATTGATGAGAGATTTTTGTCTCTACTAAAAGTAGAAAATGAGTAGTGGGGAACCATAAATTCCATACACATGGGCTAAATTGACAAACTGATTGCAATTCTTTTTGGGGTCAAAAGCTATTTAAGTGTAATGCCTTATAAAAAATTTTGGAAGAGCGATGCTATATATGAGTAAAATTTTGAAATATAATGCCTTAATATGGAAAAAATGTGAAAGTTGAATTAATTGCAAGAAATAGCATAATGTTTATAACATTCTTGTAACACCCATAAAATTCGAGCCAATTTAAAACTTTTTAGATCATTTAAAACCATTCAGTTATTACAATTTGTTTTCAAAATGGTTTAAACATCAGAGTTCCCAGAAATCATAATCATCAATCGAGGAAGTGTACGGTCACGCCTGTGCCTCCCGCGGTCACCCGCTGAACCTGAAACAATAAATTGAAACTGTAAGCTCGAAGGCTTAGTGAGTTACCCCCAAAATACTCATACACACAACAATACACATACAATAACAAACAACATACTATGGGTCCAATCATCCATCGAGATGGAATACCCCAGGCCCTCAACCATCGTGTTGGAATGCCCACATACTACGAGTCCAATCATCCTCGGGATGTAATACTCTCGGCCCACAACCATCGGGTTGGAATGCCCACACATAATACATATATAACATATACTGTGGGTCCAATCATCCATCAGGATGGAATACTTCAGGCCCTCAACCATCGGGTTGGAATGCCAACATACTATGGGTCCAATCAACCATCGGGTTGGAATACCCCCGGCCCTCAACCATCGGGTTGGAATGCCAACATAACCGATCAAACATGTGCACCTATATCAGATAATCATATAACAGTCTATAAAGACAACATACTAGGGTCCTATCATCCTCGGGATGGAATACCCTCAACTACCACTCAATCACATGCACATATAACAAATAATCTCTTACAATCATACAGACAGTCAGACCAAACCATAGGTCACTAAGCATAACCACATCCGATCTACCAGGATACCGATCTAACATATCATACTAGCATATAACCATCCTATCTACCAGGATACCGATCTAACAGATCATACTAGCATATAACTATCCTATCTACCAGGATACCGATCTAACAGATCATACTAGCATATAACCATCCTATCTACCAGGATACCGAGCTAACAGATCATAACATCATATAACCATCCTATCTACCAGGATACCAAGCTAACAGATCATAACAACATATAACCATCATATCTACCAGGATACCGAGCTAACAGATCATAACAGTAATAATCCCAATAACAAAACAAAGGGCCGGCCTTGGTGCCTTAGACCCTTGAGTACAGTGAGGATAAATCACCTCGCAATGCCGATCTGAACTGGAGAATCGAACTCCCGAATCGATATCTCACCGAAAATACCGAACTATTACATAATAAATACCAAGTCATTACACAACATAATAATCTTGACTAAGGATCCACACAATCCATCATTTCCATTCACTTTATTAGGCAAAGGCCCAATACCATGTCCATAACCTTGAAAGTCCTTATGCAAAGCCCATTATTGGCCCAATTTACCAAATTGGGTCCAACTCCCTAATTGAGCCTAATTCCAAGATCCATAATTAAAACTTGGCCCAAAACATAATATTCATAAAGTCCAGCAAAGGCCCAAATCCAACTAATCCAAAAACAGCTCAAAACCCGAAGCCCAATCGCCAAAGGCCCAACAGAGGACGTACGCGGGGCGTACTCCTCTGGTATGCGGGGCGTACTCGTCCGATGTTGACCACCATCGGGGTGGTTGACCCAGTACGCTGGGCATACTGAATTTACGCTGGGCGTATGCGGGGTTTCACCAAAACCCTAATAAGTGCTTAATGGCTTAAGCACTCAAACCCAAACTTCAGATCTATCGACCAAATGTGTCATAGGACTATAAAGTCTCGAACTTTATCACTTTGGACGTCCAGAAAGCACTTAATACTTGGTCTTAATCCATTAAGACCTTCTTATTCCATGCATTGGAGACATTCAGCTAATGGGACCTCATTGTTACCACTTAGGACCTCCTCTAAGGTCTGAAAGGACAACTCATTTCGTCCAAATCATAACATGCACCATTTTGGGACTTTTGGGAGAATGCTTCCATAAAGCTAAAATGACTAGATCTATCTCAGACAAGAATAAAGTTCCAAGCTTTTTTACCTTCTGGAGCTTCTAGGGCACAAACCAACTTCAGATCTACAAGCTTGATCTTCTTCTCCAACTCCTTGATGCAACACCTTCTTCTTAAAACACTCAAGAAACACACAAAAAGCTCAAACACTCAAGGAAATGGCTAGGGTTTGGGGAAAACGACTCTAAGCAGTGGAGGCTGGGGTAAGGGAGGGTCTTGTGCTCATAATGTTGCTTATATAGTCCCCAAACCCTAAATATTAGGGTTTCCTTCTGCCATGAGTACGCCCAACGTACACAAGTTTACGCCCAGCGTACTAGGGCGCGCCTAGTATGCTCAGCGTACCCTTATGTACGTGCAGCGTACTCCTCCTGATTCCAATAATTGGATTTAGCCCTTAGACTTTCATGGATTCACCCTTCTATCCCAGGGATTATAAATGACAAATCTTGGGATGTTACAATTCTCCCCCACTTAAACTAGGCTTCGTCCTCGAAACCTGTTGCGGCGAACCATTCACGATAATGCTCCCGCATCTTGGACTCTGGCTCCCAAGTCTACTCGGATCCTTTCCGATGCTGCCACTGGTTTTCATACATAGTTCATGTGCTCTCCGACCTGAACATCACCCAACGATATAACCGCCTACTCATCTAATATGCACCCTTGCAGCTTCCAAATGTGAAAAGCGATGTGAATCCAACCAGACCTTTCAAAAGGTCTATCCTACATGCCACTTTGCCAACCTGACAAAATCCTGATGATTCGAAGTATCGGAAAACCAACTTTCTGTCTTCCTGAAGCGAACCCCTTTGTGCTGACAGGATAAAGCATCCTTCAGCTCCCAAAATATCATACAAAATCAATCTACCAGTAAACACGAACACTCATGTCTGGCCCAATCAGCCTCGGGCTGGAATACCAGGCATGCCTACGACGGGTCCAGTCATCCCTAGGATGGAATACCCTCGTATCCCCACACATGTTTGGCCCAATCAACCCTCGGGTTGGAATACCAAACATATCAGGTCCAATCAATCATAGGGCCCGGTCATCCTCAGGATGGAATACCCTAGATTGGAATACCTCTATGAACATAACTCGGGTTTACTCATAACTTGAGATCCAAGGATCTATCCTTGCGTCTCATCCACCATCCTCTGATTCGTCAAAACCGAGTGCAACTCCCCTAAATCTCAACAATACATCAAATCCGAAAGCGCTCCTACCGGAGACATCACCAAAACAATCTCTATTCCCCTCAGCCTATGACTGGAATGCTCCCGATAACCTATCGACACAGCTGTCGTCACTTCATATGTCCAACACTCCATCCTGGAGGTACTCACCTCCTCCTTTGCCCAAGAAGGCCTAAACAATGTCCTTCACAACACCAACAGGTGTCACAGTGCTGAAACCTCACCCTACACTATCCACTTGTAGAACAAGTTGCTACCCCATAACACATAGATACTCAGAACCTGATCATATAGCTAACAAAACCCATACAAAGTCTTCAACATACTCCATTAGCATGTTCAATACTTGGGGACAGACCTACCGATTGCTATAGCATAGCAGCATACTCAAAACCCGCACATAGATCCACAAACATATACATATACGTTTCGCACACCTGAAAACCCAAGTCGTCAATACCGCCCTGAACACAGAAACCGACCGAAACAGTAGGCTGCCTTCTGGTTGCTTCCGAAGTCCACTGAGACCTCCCCGGTCCCCACTTATCTGGAATACCGAAGTCCTGTCCGGTTGCTGAGCCAGTAGCAATCTCACAGTCGCCCCACGCGACTCCCGAAGGAAACTTCGACTAGCAATAACCGCCCTAACTATATCGCCACTCCTAGCCCCATCACTCTTTCTGATCCATTCAATCATAACAGCCTGACAACTTGCCGCCAGCGGATCAGATACGAAAAGTGAATGCTACCAGAATATTGGAGTCTTACATCATGTCCGGTCTCCAACAACCTACCGTTTCCTGATTCCGATTATGCTATGGTCTACCCACAATCTTGCGAACAGGCCCACCCTGACCTATTCATCTGAAAGAATCCGTGAATGCTACAAATCATCTCGCAGTCTCACAACACTTCCCACACCATCTGACCGCTAGTGAATGCTACGGCTACCCCCGCAGTCTTACAACACTTTCACTCTAACACAACCGCAGTCCGATACCTTACCCTCAATCTATCAATCCAATTACCCTCAGAGTCTATCACACACACTCGACTGAACACCCGAATTGAACTCAATTCATGACTGGAACCCCAAACTGATTCCCCAAATTCTGCTATGAAGCACCGAGAAGACGTGATACACATGCTGGGGAGTTTTTTACCGAACTCCCAACTCACACAACCCTCAAACCAAACAGCCACTTGGCAGCCTTTCTTCCTGACAAGGATGCAAACTTAACCCAGTTTCGAAACCACTCCCACTTCCGAATCCCGGGACGATTCTCCCCCACTTAGATTCGACTAAGTCTTCACAATACATGAAAATTGGAGAATTCCCAATCTTTCCCCCTTTCCAACGATCGATCCAATAATAACCAACTCTTACCAACTTGTGCTCCATTACTGGCCAATCCCAAATGATCACACACTTCTAAGGACTAGATGAACACTTTCTGAATCCCAGTGAAACCGACAATCACTAATGTTTGAATGATCCCACATTCAAATCTTGAAGACCAAAATATATATAATCCAAATAATACCCCAGCAACGAGCTACTTCCTTTGGCGCTTTCATCCGCCAATCCATAACGGTTACTAAAACCACTGAATCCTGACAATGCTGAATAACCATCCCGTGGGACCCTGTCCGCAGACCTCCCACATAATACCCCCTTTTCCAAAGGTGTTCCAAACAAGTTTCCCGCTCAAACGTTCATAGCTGAACTGCAGTAGCTGACGCATCCTCTGCCACAAACCAGGTTGCAAACTACTCCCAAGACATAGTCTATGGTCCCAACAGTGCAATAGGCCGCACAATCAATCCTTACTGCCTGATACAAGAGATCCAAGGCAAACTGAACCTCACAAAATACTTATGCCACATCGACCCACCTGCGCTGAAATAATGTCGCCAATCCCTGCAACCAACTGACCCCGAGCTGGAATACAACCTGATACTGGGGTCACAAGCCTGCTCACTCCTTCGAGCTCGAAAACTGAAAGGGCACAATCCTTGCCCGATACAACGACGGTCCAATCCATCAGTTAACCACTCCATTTCCAGCTGTCAAAACCCGAGCTGAACATAATCATCACCCCTTTCCAGAGTCCCCGCGACTCACAATCCGGCTTCAAGCAAAACTCCCGAAGCCTCAAATACATACACTCCTGATAGCCACTCACGCTCAGCCCGCAGGAAACAATGAGGAAATAATATCTCCCTGATCTCAAGTAACTGCAGCACTCCGCTCATCAGGATATGACCGAGTACTGGAAGCTCGACCAGCTCTTCCCCTTGCCGTCGTTACAGCTGCTATTGCTGCCGCGGAAACCGTCTCGGCAATGGCTGCATAACGCTCGTCGAAATACTCAACCATGGCGGTCTTAATAGATCCAAACATCTCCGGAAAATGTCATCGGATAACCTCGATCACCTCCTCCCGGATGATCTCACTGACACGGTCCTCTGAAAAAGCTGGCCTATCCTGGCTGCCAGCTTCCGATCCTAAAATAGATCCGGTCTCACGACGTCTCGTAACCACCATTCTGGTAAGACACCAGAAATATCTCTGATAATCCATATAATGACAGGGGACCAACTCCCAACCCAACCCTAGGGGTTGTGACTTCGTTGCTACGCGTATGAGTCCTGTGCTTTCAGTAGTACGAGCCCATACTACCTTCCACACCTACCCATATTTGTCTCAAATAACATCACAACGCCCTAACAATATCCATAATCATAGCGAGCGCTCAATCCTCACTCCTAGAGGAATGCTAAATATCTCGAAACTGGCCTCCCGGCCTCACACAACCCACCCATCCATGAAACTTCCACCAACCCTGCAGAACTAGTGTATGCTAACCATACATAACGCTGGACCCTATAGACTTTCGAATATCTGATCCTACCTTAAGCCCTAAACAATAAGAACATAACATAAGGCCAAATCAAACATTCTCGGGCTATAAGATCTTAATTATGTTCAGCCGCGATACATACACAAGTAACTACAGTAATGATGTCAATCTCATATAAAGGAAAACCCTAGGCTAACAGGCATCATGTAATCAGGCAATTCTATCATGCAATTCCTGAAGATACCTAGCCTAGCACTAGCATGATGTTCTATCATCTCACCAAATCAAATAACCGTATGGTATTTTGGGGTCTACTTACTGGCTTCGGCTGATCGTACACTTGCATCCTCCTTTACTTATTTTGAAAACCATTTAAAAATCATTTTGAAAATCCTTCCTTGATTTGAGACTGGATTCACACGAGTGTTCCTCCAATTCACTCAAACCAAGGCTCTGATACCAACTTGTAACACCCATAAAATTCGAGCCAATTTAAAACTTTTTAGATCATTTAAAACCATTCAGTTATTACAATTTGTTTTCAAAATGGTTTAAACATCAGAGTTCCTAGAAATCATAATCATCAATCGAGGAAGTGTACGGTAACGCCTTCACCTTCCCGCGGTCACCCGCTGAAACTGAAACAATAAACTGAAACTGTAAGCTCGAAGGCTTAGTGAGTTACCCCCAAAATACCCATACACACAACAATACACATACAATAACAAACAACATACTATGGGTCCAATCATCCATCGAGATGGAATACCCCAGGCCCTCAACCATCGGGTTGGAATGCCCACATACTACGAGTCCAATCATCCTCGGGGTGGAATACTCTCGGCCCACAACCATCGGGTTGGAATGCCCACACACAATACATATGTAACAGATACTATGGGTCCAATCATCCATCGGGATGGAATACCCCAGGCCCTCAACCATCGGGTTGGAATGCCAACATACTATGGGTCCAATCAACCATCAGGTTGGAATATCCCGGGCCCTCAACCATCGGGTTGGAATGCCAACGTAACCAATCAACCATCGGGTCCTATTATCCTCGGGATGGAATACCCTCAACTACCACTCAATCACGTGCACATATAACAAATAATCTCCTAGCAGCATGCAGACAGTCAGACCAAACCATAGGTCACTAAACATAACCACATCCAATCTACCAGGATACCGATCTAACAGATCATACTAACATATAACCATCCTATCTACCAGGATACCGATCTAACAGATCATACTAGCATATAACTATCGTATCTACCAGGATACCGAGCTAACAAATCATACTAGCATATAACCATCCTATCTACCAGGATACCGAGCTAACAGATCATAACAACATATAACCATCCTATCTACCAGGATACCGAGCTAACAGATCATAACAGCATATAACCATCCTATCTACCAGGATACCGAGCTAACAGATCATAACAGTAATAATCCCAATAACAAAACAAAGGGCCAGCCTTGGTGCCTTAGACCCTTGAGTATAATGAGGATAACTCACCTCGCAATGCCGATCTGAACTGGAGAATCGAACTCCCGAATCGCTATCTCACCGAAAATACCGAACTATTACATAATAAATACCAAGTCATTACACAACATAATAATCTTGACTAAGGATCCACACAATCCATCATTTCCATTCACTTTATTGGGCCAAGGCCCAATGCCAAGTCCATAACCTTGAAAGTCCTTATGCAAAGCCCATTATTGGCCCAATTTACCAAATTGGGCCAAACTCCCTAATTGGGCGTAATTCCAAGATCCATAATTAAAATTTGGCCCAAAACATAATATTCATAAAGTCCAGCAAAGGCCCAAATCCAACTAATCCAAAAACATCCCAAAACCCGACGCCCAATCGCCAAAGGCCCAACAGAGGACGTACGCGGGGCGTACTCGTCCGAATGTTGACCACCATCGGGGTGGTGGACCCAGTATGCTGGGCATACTGAATTTACGCTGGGCGTACGTGGGGTTTCACCAAAACCCTAATAAGTGCTTAATGACTTAAGCACTCAAGCCCAAACTTCAGATCTATCGACCAAATGTGCCATAGGGCTATAAAGTCTAGAACTTTATCACTTTGGACGTCCAGAAAGCTCTTAATACTTGGTCTTAATCCATTAAGACCTTCTTATTCCATGCATTGGAGACATTCAACTAATGGGACCTCATTTTTACCACTTAGGACCTCCTCTAAGGTCTGAAAGGACAGCTCATTTCGTCCAAATCATAACATGCACCATTTTGGGACTTTTGGGACAAGAATGCTTCCATAAAGCTAAAATGACTAGATCTATCTCATACAAGAATAAAGTTCCAAGCTTTTTACCTTCTGGAGCTTCTAGGGCACAAACCAACTTCAGATCTACAAACTTGATCTTCTTCTCCAACTCCTTAATGCAACACCTTCTTCTTAAAACACTCAAGAAACACACAAAAAGCTCAAACACTCAAGGAAATGGCTAGGGTTTGGGGAAACAACTCTAAGCAATGGAGGTTGGGGTAAGGGAGGGTCTTGTGCTCATAATGTTGCTTATATAGCCCACAAACCCTAAATATTAGGGTTTCCTTCTGCCATGAGTACGCCCAGCGTACACAAGTTTACGCCCAGCGTACTAGGGCGCGCCTAGTACGCTAAGCGTACCCATATGTACGCGCAACGTACTCCTCCTGATTCCAATAATTGCAATTTAGCCCTTAGACTTTCGTGGCTTCACCCTTCTATCCCCAAGGACTATAAATGACAAATATTGGGATGTTACAATTCTACTTTCATTTCTTATTATAGTAGAATATCTTAATCTGAAATTGAAATTACATTGTATAAGTTACTAGATTTTTCAAAGTATCATGCCTTCTTATGAAAATGATTGAATGCAGAGCGAGACATATTTACATTCCCATTTCTGCTTGACCAAAATGAATTACATTTTCCAATAAAATTGTAGGTATTAACATGTTTTTCAACAACATACATGTCACAACAACATAACAGACAAGATGAGAGGCATTCTCATCGATTACTTAGTTGAGGTAACAATGTTACACAACTATTTACTTAAATTTATTCACAACAATTTTAAAATGAGAGAAATTAGTGATATCATACATATAATACAATCAATGCTACTTAAGAAGGCTTATTTCAGGTTACACCATTCAAGGCTCCTGTGTCTATAAAACTGAGAAAGCCCACTGAACACCTTGTTCCAGAGATAAAGCCCGACACATTCAGAACGTAACCCTAGAAGGTGAGGCTATAATTGGAATAATGCACCTGGTAATGTATTCTTTTCATATCTTAACATTTTCATACTAAAGTTAATAATATTATTATTATAGTTATCTACTCTTTCTATTGGTCTCATGTTAATGATTGGATTTTCACTAGATACAGAGATATGAAACATCCTGCTAAAACCTCAATGGCTGTCTCCATTAAAGAGCCACTAATCTCAAACGTGTCATAAAAGAGGTAATTATGTTTTTACCCTTATCACCATTCGACCATAGATAAGTTTTTAACGATTTTGTCTATTACATTTCATTCATAATTATGCAGTTCCTCGGAGACTTCCAAAAATTTAGAGCATAATTCCTCTCAATCCCAAAACATGCCACTTGATTATTTACTCCCCAAAGAAGTAAAGATACCTCTAGTTTCTAATGTCACACCACCTGTCCAACTAGCAAAGTACATTGTTATTACTATTGAAAATAGGCTGTTATTATGAGTAAAAACTTAAAGTGCGTTGTATAATTGAAACCTTCACTTTTATATTTGTTGGTTTTAAAATATAGATTTGATGTATGTTTTAAGATTTTTCTGTGTTGAATATATGGTTTTAAAATGTTGACTAGATGTATGTTTTAAGATTTTTCTGTGTTGAATATGTAATTATTTTTATTTTTTTAATGAATTTATAATTTTTTTTTATAATGCCAAAATCCGTCGCTAATCCGTCACAAAAATGTTGTCGGTAATCCATTAGTGAGATATTCCAAGATTCCGCCGATAATCCCTTAGTGAGATATTCCGTCGGTAATCTGTTGCAAACACATTCTGTCGGTAATCCGTTGCAAAACTAGTTCTGTCAGTGATCGGTTACTAATCACCGACGGAAAATTCTGTCGCTAAAATTTTTCATAGCTGTCAGAAATCCGTTACAAACGATTAGCGACAAGAATATACCGACGAATTTTGGTCTGTTGCAATCCGTCGGTAAAGCCTTAGCGACGGGTTACCGACAGTTTTGGCCGTCGGTATGCTTTTTTTTGTAGTAGTGTTTTTAAAGAATAGGTAAACACAGTTCGGTTACATATATGTATTTCGTCTTAAATTTATACGGTTACCTTATCTCTTATGACAAATGCATCCTAGAACTCTCACGTTGGGTTAACGGCCAAAATTCTTTAACACACATTATGTTTCAGGTCACCAAAGATCTACAGGGAGACTCAAAATCATGATGTCTTCACCCTGCTTTTAATTTGCAAAAAAAATGAAATATTTTTGAAATGCTGACGGAAAGGTTTACCGAAGCTTTCTTATGTCATCTTTGATTCCTCACTCCCTTTACTAATAAAATTCTATATATTAAATCACTTTCACACTGAATTGTTGGATATTCCTTTTTTGGTCTTGATCTCTTCAGGTTTGTGACATGTCGGTTCTTTGTTATATTCTCAATCTCTCTCTCTCTATATATAGGATCATATCCCTCTTCAAACACCAGCACAACTCAAAGTTTCTGAACATTCCTTTTCTGCCTCACGCACGCACAGAAGCACAAAGAAATGGGGATAATGAGTGAACACAAGAGAAGGTATGCATTGCTGCTAGCAGCAAGAGACTCAGAGTATGTGAAGAAGGTGTATGGAGGGTATTTTAATGTATTTGTCGCAGCTTTTGGTGAAGAAGAAGTAGAAGGGAGGTGGGATTCGTATAGGGTAGTTGATGGGGAATTCCCTGACATTAATGAGCTTCAAGACTATGATGGGTTTGTAGTGAGTGGAAGTCCTTATGATGCTTATGGTGATGACAATTGGATTCTTGAGCTTTGCGTTCTTTTGCGAACCCTAGATTCCATGCAAAAGAAAGTCCTTGGCATTTGCTTTGGCCATCAGGTATCTTTTTTGTAACTTGGTTCACTTGTGATATAAATCCATCCTGAATATTGTCGTCTTTAATATATAATATTCAAGATGGAGATCTCGACAGCTGTATAGGTTTGGTGGGTTTTATCTGCTTTATATATATTCAAAATAAGATAAGACTCACATTTTTATATTTATTTTGCCACAAATTCAAGTTTCTATCATAAGCTAGCATAGCATCTTATAAAGATGTCTAGGATGGATATTATTCCTAACGAATAATCCGACATTCCTTGGCCACTACTATTTTTGCATCATAATTCAAAATTTTCCTACATGGATGTTTTATCTTTCGTAAAATATTGTGTCAGCAAATGTCAACGGTAGCACTTGATTAGGTACGGGGTTCCTTAATAATTAGTTTCTTTTTTAAATCAAGTAATGAGACAAAAAAAAAAATGGAAAATCATGGCTCCATGTATATGAAACAGACGATTAACCCTCGCCTAACTTGTTTATTTTTTGGTGTTAAATAGGTTCTGTGTAGAGCATTAGGGGGAAGAGTAGGGAAATCACAAAGTGGGTGGGACGTAGGGCTTAGGAAAGTGGAGATTATACAAAATTTCTCCCCTTGCAGCTTTCTTAAAAGCTTGACTGAGATTCCCCCAGCCCTCTCCATCATCGAGTGTCACCAAGATGAGGTATCTCTATAATTCTTTCAATATTTTTCTTTTTCTTTTTATTCTTTTTGTCCATAAATTAAGCACACATGTCACCGATGTTGTGATAAGATCTTACGGCATTATACATGAACGTGCACAGGTGTTGGAGGTGCCAATGGGAGCAGAAGTCATAGCATTCTCAGACAAAACAGGAGTCGAGATGTTCACAATCGGAGACCACATTCTTGGTATTCAAGGCCATCCGGAGTACTCCAAAGACATTCTAAAAAACCTCATAGATCGCCTTCTCAATCAAGATGCCATTGAGGTATGCAATGAAACCAATCACATGCTTATTCATCAGCTTAACAAGAAAATCAGAAATCCCGAACTTGCTCGTATGCTTCTCGAACTCTATCATCATTCTCTATATATATTAACAGAACTCGATTATGATTGGACATATCAGATTGGACTTGCAGAAGATGTAAGGTCAAAGTTGGAAATCGCGGAGCCAGATAGAAAGTGTTGGCAAGAAATATGCAAAGCATTTCTTAAGGGTTCCGAGAATCAATGTCCCAAGTACGTATTAAGCACCGAAGATGTTATGTTTTCTTGATGTTCAAAAGTTCAAGAAAAATTGTACATATTATTTCAACTCTCCCCCGTTTTATTGTGTTTTCGTATTACAAAGAGTGCCCTAAAATGGACATGATCAAGTCCATCTACGATATGTATGATAATATGAATTACATACAAAAATATTTCTCACTTTCTACTTGTATTAAGCATGTGTGACTCGTTATTGGTCTCTTTTTAATTTGGTTGCTATATTGTAAAAAGAAACTAAATTGAGTAGGACTTTTACGCGTCATCAATTAATAAGGATTTTTCTCATAACAATTGATATAAGTTAATTCTATGTATGCAATGACCAATAACTTGTGGGTTATAATAATCTACGATTAATAAAATACATTTCTTAACAAAGAAATCGATCGGGAGCACGGTGATTTTCTACCTTTTATGGAACATCTCGTTGGTCAGAAATGATAAGGTCTTCATAAATACTATTACATCTCCAACAAAGTAGCCGATAATATCATCTCTATGTCATATACATGGTGCAAGCATATGAGTCCTCATGGTTGCGGTAGTTGGGCTGAATGGAGTTGTTCGCTATTTACCTATCTAAGTCTTATCACATTGTAATTGTTTTTTATGTTTCTCGTTTCTGTACTGTTTTATTTGGTCGCGATTTAGTTTCTTGCTAATCGTTGATCATTTTTAATGATATTCGCCGTTTCCAAAAAAAAATAACAAAGTTATTACATAATTTCACGAAAAAATCTTTATAAATTATATAAATGATACCATTTGGCAAAAAACTATGCCCATTAATTTGGCGAAAAATAATTTTGTAAACTGCACTTCTTAATGAAATCATTATAAAGAATTCTAAAAAAAATTTGGTAAAATTACGATGTCATTTTGGTCAAAAGTATTTTCATTTCATGCGAAAATCATAAGTAACTTTTGTTACACATGGTTAAAAGTTGGTCAATTGTTTATATGACTTTTCTTTTGATTGAGTTTGGTTTAGCTTTTTAATCTTAAAAGTGCTTTTGAGAGTGTTTCGCTTATCTTTTTAATCTCAAAAGTGTTTATTGATTTATGGTTTTTTGGAAAATAAGCTTTTAAAAAATGTTTGGTTTAGTTTTTGTGGCGATAAAAATTAAAAAGTCAATAAGTTGGTTTTAAAAAATGTTTGATTTAGCTTTTTAGAGCTGAAAAGTGATAGAAAAAGCTAAAAAACCACTGATAGACACTTTGGATTCGGCGAGCTATTCCGCTTTCACATTCAGATTATAGAAAGATGGTTACTACATTGATAGAGGCATACAAGTATTCAGTTATCCCAATAGTAATAGCCCACGGAGCGGTAATTCAGTGATCCTTAACCAATTGCGATTCCGCAAGGATTTGATAGCTTTTTGAAGCTTTCGTATTTTGTCTGTCCAAAAAGTTGTTTGAAAAACGCTTTTGAACAACCTAAACGCTTTTTAGATAATTAGCTTTTTGAAAAACTAATAAAAAACTAATAAGCTTAAGCTAATTTGTAAAGCATTCCCAAACACTAACTTTATGTTATTTTAGTGATTAGTCCCAGTGATTAGTCTTTTGACACTTTGAGTCATTTAGAAGTTAGAACATCTCCAATAAATACTTTTGATGGTTAAATTTTTTCAAAGTTTTTTTAATCAACACTAAGATTTTAATTATGGCATAATAGGATGGCACGCTGTTAGAAAGTGATTAACCTAGATTGTGGTTATTGGTTAATTGATTATATGTTAAATATGACAGTTAAGTATATGAACCATTATGATGGTTCATGAAAAGTTGTGTTGCTTATACCTAGTTTCTCGTCTCTCTCTCTCTCTCTATATATATATATATATATATATATATATATATATATATATATATATATATATATATATATATATATATATATATATATAAGTCTTGTGCAATATTATTTTGTGTTGGGTTGTATGTATTGAGTATATCAATAAGAAAGTCAATTTGGTGTATATCTTATCTTTTGTTTGAAATTCTATCTTTATCTCCAACAAATTGGTATCAGAGACAATAATTCTAAATCAAAAGGATATCTCGTTTTTTCTTCAAATATGGCTACGAACAAAAATCCTTATCAAACCTAGTTGCCATGATTGAATGGTAAAAACTATCATCACTGGAGTATCCAGTTAAGGGTTCTGTATGAATTCCTGGATTTATGGAGTATAGTGGAAGAAGGTATATCTCAACCAAAGAATCCCACTGCACAACAGAAAAAAGAATTAAAGGAATTAGAGAAAAAAGACAAGAAGGTGTTTTTCTTCATCTTTCAAGCCATAGATGATCCCATTTTGTAGGGATATTTGGTTCAAAATCTTCTAATGAGGCCAAAGATATACTGTATAATGGTTATATGGAATAAGATAGAGTAAAATCAGTGTGTTTGCAAACCCTGCATTGTGAATTTGATAGCCTGAAAATAAAGGAATCAAAAACCATTAAAGAATTTTACAACTATGTGATTACCTTGGTGAATCAAATGAGATTTAATGGAGAATACAATGAAGATAAGAGGGTTGTTCAAAAGATACTAAAGAGTCTCACTCATAAATTCGAATATGAGGTTGTGGCAGTTGTAGTGGAAGAATCAAAGTACATATCCAGATTATCGATTGAAAATCTTCTGGAGATACTCCAATCCCATGAATTTTAAATAAATAATTTCAATTACAACCCTATAAAATAAGCTTTTCACTCATATGTCTCTACAAAGGAAAAAGGTAAGGAGCATGTAAAACCTTTATAAAAAAACTCAATGTTTCTACTGTTACAAATTCGGACATACAATGAAGTATTGCAAGAAACGAAAGGAGGATGATGGTAAGGATGTCAATTTCATATATGGGAATGAAGTCATGGAAGATGACACAATGTTCATGGCAATTGAAGAACTTGAAAGTTTGGTTGATGATGCATGGTGCATAGATGGTGTATGTGATGATGAAAGGTGATGCTTGGAGTCTAAATGCTTCAAGGTGTTGAATGTGGTAGGTGATCTAGGTTAACGGGTGTCACAACTAGGAATTCTAATTCTTTGTAAACATTAACAATAATAATATTTGCGACTAAAATTTGAAAGTATGCATGATGTTTATTCAATAACAACAAAATTTCATCAAACACTCTATACAAACACTTCAAATAGTTAACAAAAGATTGGAAACCCTAGAAATCCCGGTTTAAGTCCAATATGGACTAGGATTTCCTTATTGGGCCTAATGGACCAATAAGCTTCCAATTTGACTATTTTGGGCTTAGAACTCTTAAATGGGCTCTAATTGGACCCACTTTCATGAAACTTAACATTTTGGGCCATAATGGATCCAAAATGAATTGGTTTACTTTAATGGGCCTTATTGGAACATAACAAACCTAATAAACTTCAATGGGCCGTGAAACCCATTCTTTCATTCTAATTGGGCCGTAAACCCTCCTAAGGGCCCAATGGGCCAAAAACCATCAAAATGGGCCTCCTATTATTAGAACCAAGCATTAAAGGCCCATTCCATCTCTCTTCTTTCTTTAGCCCATTTCGGCCCAACACCATTTAACAAAAAAAAGAGAAATGAAATGGATGGAGGGGGAGTTGACTTTGGAGGTGCCACCTCCATATTATCCCCCATGCAACTAGGTAACAATCCCATACATCCATGCAATGTCACCTCACCTCCTCTCCCCTCTCTTCTTTTTCTTTTTCGGCCGAGAGCAAGAGGAAAACACACACACACACACTTAATTCACTTCCAAATCCTCTCAAGAACACCATCATTCCTCCTTCCAAATTTTCAAGATTTAGGGCATTTCAAGAAGGTTTTCATCCAAAAATCACTCCAAGATACATACTTGTGGTAAGATCTTGTCAACATACTTTCTTTCTACAACTTAATCACTCTTCTTACCACCTTAAATTCTTAATCATACTCCTAGAATCATCTCAAGTTCGAGATCCACATCAAGGTGTTGCTAGGACCAAAAATCTTCTTCATATCTTCTTCAAAACTGAAACAACTAAGCAAGGTGAGCTTCATACCCCCTTGTTTTCGGTTTTTACTTTTTTGGGGGAGAATACAAGTATTATGTGATGATCTATGTGTACTTGCATGTTATGTGTGATTTCTTTAGTTTTTGGTTGTGATAATATGTAATACTTGTGATATTTCGAGATCTATAGCAAAAAGGGTGAAATAATCATAAACAAAAACATAATAAACAACATACATCATAGATCTAAGAGTCCTTAAGCTTAAAAAGTGAAAAACAAAGCGAAAGAACTTTACAAGTATCACTTTTGCAAAAATAATAAAGATTGGGTATAAATTGTAAAATATCGGTTTTATGAGGATTGTAAGGGATTTATTTGTATAAAAGCTGATTTTTATGAAAATAATACTTCTTAAAGGGTCAAAAACACAAATTTTAGCTTATTGGGCTTTAAATTGGGCCTCACGAGTGTTGGGCCCAAGGTTGCGAAAAAAATGAACTTTTGAGGGGCTGAAATGTAAAACTTAACAAACTATGTGTCTAAAACGTAAATAAACCATTTCAGGGGTTGAAAATGATTTTATTACCAAATTGGCCTAAAAATGCAAGGTTTTTTATTTTGGGGTCAAAATTGTAAAACTTACGGAAATTGGGCAAAAAATGTAGCTTTTTACAAATAAAGGCTGAAAATGACAAATGCAATAGTTTTGGACTGAAATTTCTATTCAAATAAAGTTTGGATGGAAAATGTCAAGAAAAAATGGTTTAAGGACCAAAAATGTCAACTTTCATAAAAAGGGACTAAAAGTGCCATTTTTTTTAGAAAAAGGGCCAAACTGGTCGATCTAAATGTTTTTGGGGCAAATAAACAATTATGAATGTTTGGGTTAAAAATATCAAGCTTATAACACATGGGTCTAAAAATATAATATATATATATATATATATATATATATATATATATATATATATATATATATAACTAAAGCTTCGTTATAATTCAAACGTTAAGAAATTCTTTTAAAGCATCGTGAATAAACATTTAACCTACGACAAATACCAACAATACGAACATAAACTCGATATAACATAAGCGATTCAATGGTTGGGCCCAAATACCTTATGTTCGTGCTATTGGGCCTTTGTGGCCCAATGTCATGATTATTGGGTCCAATGTAATTATACATGTTTATTGGGCCTCAGTTGACCCAATTACATGTCTAATGGACCCTCAATGACTTTTACATGCTATTGGGCCGTAGTGGCCCATTTGCATTGTTACTAAGGTCCAAATCAATCATATGTGTGATAGGCCTACGTGTCCGTCGCATACTCGACAGCCTATGGTAACATACGTGATTAGTGGTCCCCGTAGTCCTCTTCTCTTCGTCTGTTAGGCTTACCCCTTTTATTCAAGTAAACATAAATCAGGTCGTTAAACAAGGTTATTCAATTTCATTTGGATTTAGTGAGTAATAACAGGTGACACCAAAAAGTGTCGGTCGTAGTCTGTAGTTATAATCAAAGTCTCCTGGAGGGAGAGCGAGAATTTGTGTATAGATCTATACGGGGGTGACTCCCCCACACCTAAGCTGTTCGCTGCAGTTAGACTCGGCCAGTCTAGGGTGACAAAATCTTAATTCAATACCGGCTTTCACTAGAATGCCAAGACATACGAAATAGTCATTATTATGCATGGTTATAACGACTCACATAGAGATCCAATACCATCAAAGTAATCATTAGAAATCATATTCATTCGTTGTGACGATACAATAATACTAAACGATCATACTATTTATATCGGAAAACATCGGGTTTTCCGGGGAAACAACATTATTCACTTTTACTTTCGATAACTATAATACAAGAATTCATTATGAGAAACATACTACTTCTACACGTTTTGAAATCATTCACGCATATACTTATGGATCATCACACTTTTTTCGTAAACAATTGCCGTTTTAGAAAATATCGGATTTTCTGGGTTTTACAAACTAGACAAAACATTTTCACAACTTCTTATGAACTCACCAACATTATATATGTTGACCGTTTTCAAAATAGCTTGTATTCTCAGATAACAGATAAGCTGAAGAAAATTACCAAGTTTGTTAGGATGTCATGTTTTGTGACTCTCAAACTATTTATGCTATGGTTATGTAATATTTAGACAATGTACTTGATGTGAACAATGACGGTTGTAATGTATTAATGCATGGTGATGTTTATGTTATGTTTCATGTATATTCATTGTGATGATATTTCAATTTAAGTCACACGAGCCCTCGGACGTTTCCGCCGTCTGGTTCGAGGGTGTGACAAGGGGGGTGTGTTAGAAAGTGATTAACCTAGATCGTTAGTTAATTAAATCTATGTTAAATATGATAGTTAAGTATGTGAACCATTGTGATGGTTCATGAAAAGTTGTGTTGGTTATACCCAACTGTTAGTTTCTCATATATATATATATATATATATATATATATATATATATATATATATATATATATATATATATATATATATATATATATATATAAGTCTTGTGTAATATTTTGTGTTGGGTTGGACGTATTGAACATATCAATAAGAAAGTCAATTTGGTGTATATCCACTACTAGAAAACAGCCATTTAATGATACGCAAACAATGACACACACTGATTTACGATACACATTTTTTGCGCGGCCTAAAAATAATGTCAGTATTCCAAATTTTCAAGGATAGAGGACATGTATTTGTGTGTGCCCTAAAATTAGTGTCCAACAAAAAATTAAAAGCACTGAGGGCACTAAATTAAATGGGTGTCGTGTAGAGATGTCGTTTTATAAAATTTTAATACGCGCTCCCTCATTAATAACGCTCCCTCATTGATAGCTAAGGGGGGAAAAATCCCCAAAATTTTTTAAGACCCGCTTCTTCTACATCTTCTCATTCTCTCCTCTCCACCCACCAGCCGACAAAGACCTTCATTTTTCTCCCTCCCTTCTCTCTACAAACCCTAGCAACCATAACCACCATCAATATATCCAAAAACATCTTCTCTATTTGCGTTTGAAGGAAGCATCGTCTTGTGCCATTACACCTCTATATATCCAGAAGCGAAGCATCGACTGCCATAAAATCATCATCGACTAATAGGTGGCGTCTCCGGTGGAAGTAAAAGGTGAAATTAAAGGAACGAGACATAAATTTGGTAGAAATTGAAGGTAATAGTTACTGTCTTGCTCCCCTTAATCGTAGAGGTAATTTAATGTCGCGATTTAATTAACTACTTCATACCTGTTTATTCCATTTGTCTCGTGTGTTCATTAATTTCGTTGATTATTGTGATTAATTTGACGTTATCATAGCTACTTCTTCTGATTTTGATCTTCCAGTAGTTAATTTGCTTTTATTTGCGTCGAATTCCTTTTGGTAAATGATTGTAGATAAAACTGTTGTGCATTTTTTTTGTGTGTGCGTGTGTTATTACCATTTGTGGTGGGTTTAGTTGACGAAGAGCCTGAGCATGGGTCATAATCCGAGTCTTCATCAGTCTCAGTGCCCTGCAATTCTTTCATGGCATGCTTAGGAATGTAGTCGTTTAAGGTGCCTCTAGTCTTCCACCTTGACCCACACACATTACACCAATGGTTTTTCCCGTGGCCCATTTCTCCATAATGGAGTCTTTGTTCAACATTGTAATCCATCAATTAATTCACTTTACATTAGGGTACAACACATATGCCTAATATTATGCTTCAAATGTGTGTATATGTTTACATTATGCATATTTAGAAACACAAATGTGAGAAATAAACTTAGAAATCATGTTAAAGATTGTAGAATGTCTATTATATTGGCTCTGATTAAGCTTCTGTCTGGATGCTCCAAGAAATTCTTGTATCAAGTCTATAAATGTGTATATCAGATTTGGAATCTCGCATAGTGTTCATTCAGAAATGAGGTTGTATGTTATATGTTGAAAGGAAAGGCTATTGTTGTCATTTATAACATATCATTGTGCACGCCAACTTTGGAAGTATATATATATATATATATATATATATATATATATATATATATATATATATATATATATATATATATATATATATATATATATATATATCTCGTCGTTACCCGTGCAAAGCGGCGGCGGCGAATATTTTTTTTCGGCAATAATTTCCTTTTACAAAAATGTTATGTTCCAAAAGAAAAGTACATGTCCAACATAATAGAATCCAACTTTGACATTATTTTTGATTAGTTTCAATTTAACGATTAATTTGATTTATGAAATATGTTATATTAAAAATATGACGTGATATATTAACAAATGTATAACTTAATGTGTTCGTTGCATTTGTGTATGTTGGATAGGTGTTTTCATATATTTGATCTACTATTTCGAAAATAGATAATTTTCGAATCCATGATAATATATTTGAAAAAGTTTTTTTTTATTTTATAAATTTAGAGGAAAAAAACATAGTTAAGTTATATTATTATTTTGTTTAAAAATAAATGTATGTCGTTATTTCTTAATATAATCAAAAAATATACATGGTTTTATTTGAAAAAAATAATAGACTGCGCAATGCGGCGGACAACTAATTGGAAGGGATGGGGAGGTGAATATTATTCTTTTTGGCAACGGTTAATAGAATTATTTCCGTAAGTTGTTTATTTTCTCAAATTTTTTTTTCATAAATACGATAAATTACAAATAACAAGTAATACATCAACAAATAGTTTCCCTTCCAATTTCGGGTTTTTTAAGTTTTTGTAAGGTTTATATTTTAGGATTATGTTATAGGATTTTGGGTTTATGGTGTATGGTTTAGTATTTAGGATTTAAGGGTTAGGGTTTGTTGTATATCGTAATAGGGTATCAACTCGATTTGACGGATTTAAGGGTTAGTGTTTGTTGTATAAAAAAAATTGTTCGGTTTTTTTGGTCCAATGTTAAAATAATCGGTTCTAGTTCTACACCTCTAGTTACAATAGCCTAAAACGAATGTATCTAACCCAGTCCAAATTTTTCCAAGAATGCAATGTTGAGGGCGTTAGTGGTCAATATAGAAAAATTTTGTTGTTCCCTCAATTGCATGCCAAATTAACAAAGAAACACATTTGCTGCCAATTTATATGGACAATTTTGACATTGTACTTGCACATTAGGATTTTAAATTACAATCATGTCAATTGCTTATTTTCAGTGCTTGTATATTCAGGTTATTTCAAAATATTGTACTTTCTCACGTGCAATTGTTCAATAATCATCATATATGAATTATTATGCAAAAAACTCATGTCTCCACATGACACAATTAATTAGATTACATGTAAAAGTTACTATGCCAACACCTACACATAATTATAACATTTCAGAAATTCAAGCTATGAGGATGATAAAGCTCAAAATTCAACAAACATATTGAGGAAATTAAGATTAACCAATTAAATTAACTCGAAAACGAAAATCGAATGAAGTATGGAACGATTATATTTACAGGCCTACCTCTCAAAATTAACAGCATCAACTCAAAAATGCAATCAAGTATCCCACACGAATAGAAACCTGCACAAGGAGAGAACAAAATTTTTATTTTGGCAAAAGCAATAACATTACATAAAAGGGGAACATCGTTCATAAGAAGAAATGCATACACAGTCCCATATATTACACACAACCATATACACTGGGTCACAAACTTTCATTGATTCTAATTATAGCACCCTACTTTAACATGAACATAAAAGCAGACCTTTAATCCAAGTCAGTGGTATGTGCCATATTGATTTGAGATTTAAAATAAATGCCAAAACTTCATTACATGGAATATATACAGATCATGGTTTCCACTTTAGATCTTACCCAAAACTTCATTACATGGACTCTTTCATCTATGTCAAGCTTATTCACCATATGCTCTGAAGTTACATTTGTATAACAGTGAGCATAAGTCAAAATCCCGATTCAGTAAAAAACTACAACATCTTGATCATTTGGAACATGGAAGATCCATATATAAAAATTAGTCTTACCAAAGAGAATGCATTTATATTTTGATTTCGGTAAAGTCGCACTCAAATTAAGCTTTCATTGAACCAAACTCAAATTAACCATAACCTTATATGAAAAATTACACAATAAAAAGTTATAGCAATGTATGGGTTAGTTTTAAAAAATTAATATACATTGCATCTTCGATTGGTCCATTACAAATAAATGATGTGTGCAAGTCTAAACGGATGAGGGTCACATTTACTTGACATATGTATCATCTTAATTTGATATCAGTGGAGCCTTTGCACCATCTGCCTTTTATACCATTTGTATCCAACCACCACCAATATCAATTACTCTAACACTTTGTGAATTTTTCTGATGTAATCTTTTTAATGAATAATTTATAGTCACGCTGTAGGTATGAATGCATGATCAAACATAACGGGTCAATGGGCTTAAAGCTTATGGTAAGAATGTACCTATTATAGATTGATTCAATAACAAGAGAGATAACAGAAAAATAGAGATGTATCGATTTCTGTGAGCAATAAGAAGAATGAAAACTGAAATGACAAGATAGTGATAGCAATTCGAGATGCTACAATCTCCCAGGTATGGAAACTTCTATAATAATAATCAGATAATGAGCTAAGGTTGACCCCCTCCCTTAAAAAGGCACGAATGACAGCTGGGGTTCTATATTCCCATTTTTCCCATGCTCCTCCACTACTTCTGCAGGCCTGCTGGATTGGATAGTGGTCCCTCCTTCTTTGGGAATCTTTTTATGCTTCTTCCGTTTGAATGTGTTTATCTCATATGTAACCTCGTCTTCACAATCATCTTCTTCTGAACTTCCCCTTTGATGTAAGCAACAACAACCTTTAAGATTCATCTATTACAAATGAAAAATAACAATGGGCTTTGCATAGAACCAATAACGGCATCATACTATCATTATTTGTCTTTAAAGAGCAACATACTTTCAATTTTTTTTTGTCTAATACAACATTGTACTTTTCCAGATAGACAACCACACATGAAATTAAATTTCTATTTCTTATTAGAAGTAAATTGCTATTAACTTAATAATTTTTTCAGAAACAAACAGACACAGACATCCATACCCAAAAATATGCAGCTAAAAATAAAACATACATACATACAATAATAATCAAAAGTATTTTTAAGACGTTGAAAATATTGCTACCTTGACTTTTCGTTGGTGATGTCTGTTTTGGCAATGAGCTTCAAAATATTATTTTGTTAATGCATTGAAATATATATAAAAAAGTTATTCATAAAACAATTCCAAGTTTATATTTCAGATATGCATTAGCAACATGACAGTTGGTTTTTATTCAGAATGATGTTGAATGCAAAACACTAAAGCACAAATGTTAAAGGAAACATATCAATGAAGGATGTTTTCATTTATTCTTTAGGAAAACATAACCACAAGTCTTTAAAAATGAAAGTAACATGAAATTTCACCTTAAATGAAAGTAACATGTTATTGTTGGTTTAAAAATGAGAATAACTTACTATTTTAGTCGAAAAAAGAAAGTAGCATGAATATTTTTTCTTTAAGAATGAAAGGTCATACTATTTTTTGCTTCAACTGGCTATGATTAGTCTAGAAAATAGTAAAGGAAATAACAACATATACATACTAATTATATTATTTATTTTTTACCTGTGGAGATCCCCTGGTTGTGGATCAATCATTGTCACTACTAACCCAACACCCTCCACACCCCTTTTCATGTCAATTAAATTGATGATAACCTTCATCAAAACATAACAAAAATACCATATCAACAAACTGATTAGAAATCAATATTAACATAAAAACACACATTGGAAATATGGATCTAAAGAAAGATTAAAATATCTTGCAGCCAGATTCGGTTATCAGAATGAGAAATATGAAATAAATATTATAGATATAGCAAGATCTAGCTATGACTGAAATATTGTAACATGAGTGACATAAATATAGCAGATCCTACTAAATATTGCAACATGACTTATTTAAATGCTTCAAATAACCACACAGAGAAAGAATGAGGGGCTTAGGTAAGGTGTTTGGTGGTATGAGGCGAACCGGATTTTGCAAACAGATAAAGAATGGAGAGATGGATGTTACCTTGTTGCTAGTAGCAGGGTGTGGTTGAGGGCTGCGAACAACAGATCCTTTACATGTATACAACATTTGGCTCATTAAACATGAGTTTTGTTTCTAAAAGTTCAAGTAGATTGCATTCGTTCATTAGCAGCAACATAGACCTATAAAATAAATAGATTAAATCTTTAGAGAAAAAAAAGTACAATTTTAGTCAAACCCAAACATCAAACTCATTATTAAAACTCCAGTCAAATCTTTTTTAAATTGGGCAAAAATACATATTACAAATCGTTCAAGCTAAATTGCCTGTGTCATCTACATTTTTATATGCTTCAGTTGCATCGTGGAGCTATATGTTAAAATGATCGACATTTCTAGGATCAAAACTTGTGGAAAAAAACATACACACACAATTAACCTGTGAATTAAAAAAATAATGAAAAAGCAAAATCAAAACCCATATGTTACCTTCTCACAGGGGTTGTGGTGTACTACGATTTTGGACCAAAGAGCATTGAATGGTAAGATCGAATCTGATTATTGAGAAAAGAAGTACAAAGAGAGGTTCAAATCTGAGACTGAGAATTGAAACACAAAGATAGGTGTGAGTTTAGATACAGGGTAGTAAATCAAAGAAATCCAAACCCTTTACTCATAGAACCCATATCTCGTTCTCCTTCAAAGTTACTCTACTACTGAAACTAAAAATCAAAATCAAAGTTTTATTAGAAGAAAAAAGTAAATCAATAAGATTTGGCTGTGATGTAATAGATACTCAACATTTATGTGTAAAAAACGTATATAGAAGCTTACTTGGTTTTTCTTATGAAGATCGATAAGGGTTCAGGTAGCCGGTGAGGGGTTAGGTCGCCAATCACAACATATGAGAAAGATTAGGTTGAGAGAGAGAGAGAGAGAAAGAAAACGACAATGGTTGTTAATGGTTGCTGATGGCGGTGGTATTTGAAGGAGAAAGTGATATCTTTCATAAGATGGTTACATTTCTTGATGCATAAAATTTAAAGAATTATATACCTTCCATATACATGATCCAGTATTACTCCCTATTTCCCAAATCGCCCCTTAGATCATTAACAATAACCAAAATAAGCTTAAAATTTGTTCCAAGTGCTTATTTTCTGTAGTGGTGACCGGTGTGATCACGGAGAGGGTAACGGTGATGGTGAGGGACGGCGGAAATCCAGTTGATGAAGATCCTGGTGGTGGTGGTGGTTGTGAAGATCAGGGTAACAGCGGTGATTTAGGGCTTTTTCATATGGGAGGGAGATAGTACAGTAAAGAGGATAGATGGGAAGAAAGAGGTGGATGTGAAGATTGGACGTTGGGAATATATGGCGACGGGCTGAGATAGAGGAAAATGTTATCGAGATAGAGGGATTTGGTTTCAGTTGATGACTTGGTCACAAGCTTGAAGAGAGATTCTAAAGCTTACACCCGATTTTTGTGTTGATTTAGTTTGGCAGACCAGTTAATTATGCATTTTTGTTAGCTTTCAAAAGAAATTTGAATTAGTCTTTCTATTTTCAACTTAAAATTTAAGAAATATAAAATCCACTATGCATAAATTATAGTACTTAAAAGCTTAATGGTTTGGACGTCTTAAATTTATTTTTAGAAAGAGTAAGGTTTGTATAATAATATAGTAAGATATATATATATATATATATATATATATATATATATATATATATATATATATATATATATATATATATATATATATATATATATATATATATAGGTTACATTTGATATAAAAAATCACATTTGCAAAAAAAGATTTGTGCTCAAGATTGTTGAACTATAATTAAATAAGTGAATGACTTTGAAAGCTTGTATATCAAAGAGCTTGGTATTATAGAAAAATCGTAAAATATTCCTAAAGAGCGATGCAATTATATACATTATTTGTAATGATTGTAAGTAGTATTCGACATGTATGACAACACATTTAATACAAAAAAAGATACTCCAAGTAAATAATAAGATAAATAATCGAGAAATGAGATTGAACTACTCATACAAAAAAACAAATAGGAATGAAATTGCTAGATAGGGAAAGCCTTACCCTCAATTCCACAATGGCAACAAGGTCCTTCTTCACATTACTAATGCTTTGTAAAACTTTAACACTATTACAAAAAGAAACCAAATTGAACACAAAAGCAACAAGTATTTAAAACTAAAAGCTTCAAATTGGGATAGGGTTACCTTTGGGCTTCTGCTCTCCTCTCTTGATAATGGCTCTATTTGGCTCTAGAAGTGGTCAAGTAACAGTTGGAATGATAGGTATTATATAACTCATTAACCCTCAACGACAGATAAGATCAAGTTCAATGTAAGTGAAAGAGAATAAGAAAATCAAAAGGAAACTACAAGAAGGGTATCTACCAATTCAGCCAGTGATTGGCAGTGAGAGTGTTGCTTCTGATCCAACAACTTTTGTTGTATCTGCTCTAACAGAATCATATATTCAACCGGAAGGTAAATGTAGAATCTTATGAAACTCATTTACCACTTTTAGATGAAATCATTCATATAACAATATTAACTTTTCTGGTTTTTGTCTTGTTTATTAAGTAGATGATTTTCTTTTCAACTTTACAAAAAACAAACGGTTGCGTTTAAGATCCAATAAGAAAGTTTCAGGCTTGGTGGATAAGGTAAACTTTTGGTCTATATTCTAATGTCACTAAATAGCAACCAAGTTTCTGCTTTCTTCTTACCTAAAGCTAAAGGTAGCTACCTCAAACTTTTTTTACAACAGGTTTTACCATTTTTGTTCCACTTGAATAGATCAAACCTTAAACATCTCTATGAAAATGGTTTAGAAGCTTTAGAGAAGAAAAAGCAACGAGAGTTTGAGGTTTTCTAATTCTTTTTTAAATATTTTTAATGTGGTCAAAATAATTTTATTTGATTTGCTTATGGTATGGTAATGGTAGTTACTTAATTTTTTTAATGTGTTTCAGCAGATTGCAACTAGAGAAGCCAAAGACAATGCTAACTTTCAGCCTCTTGGTGGTGATTGGTAAGCTATAATAACTTGTTTTGATTTTTTTCTCCGTCTCTTCTTCCCTTGAAAGTTTGAAACAACAGTGTTTACCATTATCTTTTATCACAGCTCGGTGTTAGTTACCAAACATTTAATAATCAAAGGGGTGGGGACCAAATAAAATCAAAATACAAAAAAACTAGGATCAAAATAGAACCAAAAACTCAATTTTAGGTTTTGCACTTATTGCATATATTTTGAACCTCAATTTATTGGATAGTGAAGCAATATATAGGTGCTAACATATGTTTTTTTTTACTATCAGGTATCAACAAGCGTCTCAGTCTTTTATTTTAATTTTTGTCCAAACAACCATCATCAACCAGAAAAGATGAAGAAAACATGAGACTATTGTACACAAGTAGTAGTCTATGTTCAAGGTGAAAAAGGTAGGTAAATCTTCAATGTTCCAAATATATATATATATATATATATATATATATATATATATATATATATATAGGCCTAGGTTGTTCTATTCAAAGTAATTATTGCGTTATTGTATGCATAAATGTGGGCCAATCAAATTTACTTATTTTAAGAAAGTGATTAATATATATTATTGAATTAAATATAATTGAAAATATCATCTTAATTAATTACAAGGGTAATTTAGTCAATTAATATAGATTTAATAAAGGAAAATTGCATTTTTTAAGGGATCATAGATTCTATTAATTTTAAAAATCCGATTTTACGTATTATAATTTTTTTAATTCGGACATTCTGACAGAATATGTTTATGAGTACATTCAAAGATAAAAATATTCTTGAACCATAAATAATAAAAATATTCTTGAACCTATTTCTTGATCATGAATTTAAAAACTTCTTGTAGAATAACAAATCCTTGAACAATCAATTGAAGAATAAAAACAAAATATACATTATTTCTTATAGAATACGGGTAACAATTGTTAATAATTACATTTATTGTTAAGGAATAAAACTAAAAAACAATCAAAACGGGAAAGAAAACATCAAAATCTAACAACGACTAATACATTCTAAAAGAATAATGTGGTCCGTTTCAATTTTGTGGTATGTTCTTCAAGCATCAACTTCTGTGATTCCAACAGAATTGGAATTCGTCTTTCCATTCCAACAGAATTGGAATTCGTGATTCCATTCCAATAGAATTGGAATCTCACCAATATCACCCATTGAATCATCTACATAAACATACTTGATACCTTTTCAGAATTCAACCTTGTCAAGATCCTGCACTGTCCACATAAATGAAGTGTTAAATCAGGAAAAAAAAATTCGAATATTTAATTACCTCACCTCACATTATTCATACTGTAGTATAGATTCTACAAACAAATCCATTATCACATTACCAGTTATCAATTAAGCTTGCAAAAGGTAAAAACCAATAAATCATATAACGTATTACTCAAAAAAAAAAAAAAACAATAAGGCTTCAAGTATATGAAGCTAAGAATTTCAGCGAACAATTCAAATTGAATGAACATTTTGAAAAATAACAAATAACAATCACTTACTTTTGCACTCCTAAATGATACATCTTTTCAACATCAGTAAATGGATTCTGTTATACCAACATCTCCGGTAGCTAATTCGTGATAAGCCCTTTTTTGGAATCACGAATTCCAATTCTGTTGGAATGGAATCCAGCCGCGCCACAAAATGATAAAAAGATTGTGAAGAACAGGTGTTTGGGACCAGACTGTTGTTTGTATAAGTAACAGATAAATTCCTGAAGAAAAAAACCATCGTCGCCAGTAGAATAACCTCATTAAATGGACACATTAACTGGGTTCAGTTTGACACATAATCGACTACCAACTGCTATAAACATTGTAACATACAATTAGAAAATAAATTAGAGTGTTCTCACATAAACATAGAACCTCAGTCATTGTTGCAAGCTGAATTAGCTACCAGAGATGTTGGTATAACAATATCCAATTTCTGAATTCAAAAGACCATTAAGGTTGTTCTTGAACCCAATAACACCAGTCGACGTATTTGAGTCCTTTCATCGAACACTTGGCGTGCAATCCTCCAAACTCCACCTCAAGACACAATTTTTTAGTGGAAGGACCTAATTTTCGATTGAAATCAGCAGACCAAATACAATTTAATAAAATCAGAAAGAAGTAGACAACAAGAATTTTGAACCTGAAAGGAAAGGCCTCTTAAGGGAATTGTTATCGTCTTCGTTGCTTTCATAGGGAGCCCTTCCGTCGCCTGTCATCGCCATAGGAGGGAAGCTGGAGCTATCGAGGAGATGAATCGCGTAAACAGAGAAAGCAAAGCGAAGGGTGGGGAGAAATGGAGTGTCAAATTGAGGGGGTTTTGGTCGTCCACTAGAGCTTCGATTGAAATCAGCATACCAAATACAATTTAATAAAATCAGAAAGAAGTAGACAGCAAGAATTTTGAACTTGAAAGGAAAGGCCTCTTAAGGGACTTGTTATCATCTTCGCTGCTTTCGTAGGGAGCCCTTCCGTCGCCATAGGAGGGAAGCTGGAGCTATCGAGGAGAAGAATCGAGTAAACAGAGAAAGAAAAGAGAAGGGTGGCGAGAAATGGAGTGTCAAATTGAGGGGGTTTTGGTCGTCCACTAGAGCTTCGTCGTCCGACTCCGAGTCAGAATCGGAACTTGATGCAGACTGGAATAAAGGGGTAATGGTGGCTGGAGGGACAAGCGGAGGGGGGGGGGGGTGTTGATTTGTTCAATTTAGGGTTTTTCAGAATCGGTTTTTAGATAAAGAGGGGAAGGAGATTTGAACTGGAGAGATACCATGATTATAGGGATTATTTTTGGAAGTTATTAAACAAATGACTAAATTACCCTTATTTATTTATTTAATTATTTAATTTTGATTGGCCCACATTTATGCATACAATAACACAATACTTAGTTTAAACAAATGAACCTAGCTCTATATATATATATACTTCAATTTTGGATTACCAATTTATTGTGTAGAAATCATAATGCAAGTATGCAAAGGCCAAAGATACTAGAAAGTAGAAAGTACAAACAACATTACCTTGGAATGGAATCAGTTATTCCTATTTTTGTCTCTTGTATATTTTTCCAACAAAGATTTGTATGGGTTTGCTTGTGTGAGTTTCGATTGATTTCACCAACTTTTCCTAAGTCATATTCTTGTAATCTTCAAACACGCCCTAAAAAAAGAATCATAAAATGATACTCCCTAGACTTAAGTTATTTTTTTTCCATATAAGAGCAATTGGCTTTGACTAATATTTGATGTATTGTCTTTAAGATTAGTTAGTGAACTTTTTAGGTAATTTTGAATTTTTATATCACTGCTTCTAGAGTTCTCATTTTAAGGCATTATCAGCATTGGTTATGCATATTGTTGCTTATTGGTGCGAATATCACTTACACTACTCATTTCATATCTTGGAGAAACTGATTTGCAAGAATTCTATGCATATTGTTTAGTAACCTTTTAGTCTTTCATGCAAGTTTCCCTTATATTCAACCATACAATATAAATTTCTATGCATATTGTTCAATAACCTTTTACACTCTTCTATAGATAAATCATTGACATCATGTTTTAAGTGTATATATGTATGCATTTATTTTGTTTTTGATATGTTTGATGTTCAGGCCTTTTGGCACACTCAGTCTGTTGTCTGGCTCAATGTGTGAAGTTGTTAAGTTGTTAAAGACCTTATGACCAAAGATTTAGAAGATGAGCCATGGAGTTAGGTTTCACATGATATTTTACTAGACACATGGACAACGCTTCTAACATTAATTTTTAAAATAGTTCTATAAGAGTATTCATGTAACCAGTTGCTTGGTGGACTTGTTCGCTGAAAAATATATGTGCACACCTTGTCACATTGGTTAGTGTCTTCTCTTTGATAACACCTGCTCGATGGACTGCAGCCCATGACACAAAGTTCAACATTTTTACCTTGTACACCAGGTGGCAAACCAATGACATGGAGGATTTTGACATGATGTTATTGGATGAAATTGATATTTTTGGTATAGGTTATATAGTTCGGGAAAACCTCTTAATAACAATGTACAATCAGATTCCCTTAATATCAATGTATTACAATATTTTGACATGATGTTATTGGATAAAATTGATTGTTTTGGTATATATTTGTTTCCATATTTTTGTATTATGCGTAAATGAGTATCGTAAAGGCAAGTCGTAAATGCATATCGTCAATGGTTGCTGAAGTTTATGACACGCAAATGCGTATCATCTTCATTTTTGACAGGGGCTTTAATGATACGCAATGCGTGTCCTAAACGCGTGTCGTAAGGTTACGACACGCAAATGCGTGTCGTCTTCCTTTATGACAGGGCCTTCCTTGACACGCAATGCGTGTCGTAAACGTGCGTCGTAAGTTTACGACACGTAAAAGCGTGTTGTCTTCCTTTATGACAGGGCCTTCCTTGACACACATTTTCGTGTCATCTGTGGATTTTACGACACACAATGCGTGTCATTAAATGGTATTTTTGTAGTAGTGATCTTATCCTTTGTTTGAAATTCTATTTTTATCTTCAACACAAATGTCGCTCATAATGCCTTACAATGACACTCTAATTGTGTTTACCGATTCTAAGTCATTGCTATTGACTCCCCCTTAATAACATTATTTTTAAAAAAAATATCATCTTTTTAAAAATAAAAAAATATTATTTGACATTAATATTCAAATACATAAAAGAAAATATAACAATACAAATATTTGAAAAATTAGGTTTAAGCCAATATTTTACATATTTCACGTTTCTCTTATCACACCACATATGATGTCAGTCAAGTTCATAATTAATGTCCTATATATTTAGAGATTGATGTGGTGTTCTTTTGATTTTGGCCATGTCGTTATTCTTTCTGATAGGAATTTTGAAGTAGGCATGACAATCGTGTCGTGTTCGGGTTGGTGTGTTGTGGGTTGGCGGGTTGACGGGTCAAAATATGTCAACCAAAGTACAACCCATTTAAATATACATGTCACGGGTTGGCAGGTCACGAGTTTGCGGGTTTGGAACATAAACTCATATATGACCCACCAACCCATTTATTTATACGGGTTCACATGTTGGCGGGTTCGTGGGTTAGATTCCATAAATAAAATCGACAATTAAACATGAATAAATTCTTGATGGTTGATGCAAAAATATCCGAATTTTAGACACTAAAGTCTAAAACATCCAAAAAACAAAGTCAATTCTCCAACACCATTTCGATACCTGATTTCGATCACAGAGTAACAGAGGGGAGACTGGGACTATGGGAGACTGGGAGACTGGACGTCTGAAAGAGGGAGATACGCTCATACGCGATTTGATTTTGAGATTATTATTTAGGGAAAATGGGCAAAATGGTTACAGACTTAGCCTTACATGTTACGACTTACGACCTTAGGCCATCCTCCACGAGTCAAAATGTCAAAACTGTCAAATGGTCTATGAATCAATGATATATATTATATAATACTTATTAAATATTAATACTTGATACATAAATACATTTAAAAATAAAATATTTTTTTATTAAAAATATAACGGGTTCGCGGGTCAACCCGTTAATTTTTTGAGAAACTCATATATGACGCGTTTAATAAATGGGTTGGCGGGTTGGCGGGTTAGCGGGTTGAAAAACTCAATTCAAACTCATTTATTTCGTGTCGTGTCGCGTGTCGTGTCACGGGTCGTGTCGAGAATTGTCAGCCCTATTTTGAAGGGTTGTTGAGTGTTTGGGATAAGTCTTTGTTTCTTGAACACTCGATCAAAATTGGGGGTAATTTTATTGCCTTTTTTGGAGTATGGATTCAATCCAACAAGCTCTGTTCTATGGACTCAAATTCAATATATCATAGGCAGATCGATGGACTTAAAGAATATTTTTGGAGACTTCAATGAGGTAAAAGCGCCAAATGAAATAAGTGGGTCTAGCGATAACCAAACGGGGATGATACATAGGCGGATCCAAAGAGTATCCCGGGAAACCCCTCAAAAAATTTCCTGTAGTGTAATTTTTTTAGAAAAATTTCGTTTTATGTAGTGTATATATACATATCACTTCACTTATAAGCAAAAACAAACAACTAGTCTACTGGTTAAGGTACTGGTTTAATGAAACAAACGTTTTAGGATCAATTCTCGCTCCTTACATATCCTTTGTTTATATTTCTTTTATTTTTCGAGCTATTTTATTCTTTTATTTTCCCAACTATTCTATCACACATCGCCAAACATATGTAAACTCAATTATTTTCAACAATTATATAAACTTATTATCCTTACGCTTCATTTAAATATTTACTTTGAGTGTCACATCGATTCAAGTATCAAAAGATACTTTAACTTCATGTTTATATAACAATACTTGAAGTTATCTAAGGATTCAATTAAGGTTTGAGTTTAAAACCAAAATCAAACCGGGAAACCCAAGTACAAACTGAAAACCAAAACACCGAACCGATGAGTTTGGGTTCGGTTCGGTTTTAAAAGTTTCAAAACCGAGGCTGTCAGTTTTGGGGTAGATTTTAGGTCAAATTTGACCCAACCCGCCCCATGCTCAGCCGTTGCGGTAATACCTCGGAAAAAAAAATAGGATACCCTTTTGCTTTGAGCCTGACTCTGCCACTGGGATGATATTTTTAATTCTTTCATCGACAACGCGGAGTTAATTAATTTGCCTATGGGTCGGATATGCCTCAGATTGATCAATGCGACGAAGTGTAAATTGAGCATGTTAGACCACTTTCTTGTATCTAATTTGTTTATTCAAAAGTGTCCAGAGTCTCAGGTGATTGCACTTCCAGGATTTCTTTCCGACCTTCTTCCGGTCATTCTTAAAGATCTTAATCAAGATTTTGGTGCTATCTCGTTTAAACTATACAACTCTTGTCTACTTCAGTCGGAGTTTGTAAAGTTGATTGAGGAAGAATGACATCAAGTAGAAAATTCAAATGGTGGGAATCAATTCCACAAAGTTACCTAGATGAAAAACAATCTTAAGTACATTACGGTGAAAATTAAGTCTTCGCGTGCTTCTGAACTGATGGAGAGTAGTGGAAGAAAACAATAAGACTTAATAATTTATTGGCTAATCTAGATGAAGACATCAAAAAAGGATTTTTAAGAGAATATTATTATCAATCGGAATTCCACTTTAGATTCTATAATGGAATTTGAAAAAGCCGAACAACTAGTCCTTCTGCAAAAGGCCAAAGTCTAATGGTTAACCAAATAGAATGACAATTCAAAATTCTTTCATGGCTATATAAATTACAAAAGACTGACACTTTCCATCAAAGGCATTTCAAGTAATGGGGTTTGGGTTGTGGATCCTAGCAAAATCAAAGATGAGTTTTATAGTTAATTTTTAAATAGTTTCAAAGAGGACCCAAATATCTAGTTTAACCAAAAAAAGTGACCGATTAAAGAAGCTAAAAAGAAGATGCAAGGATCTACGAAGAAGACTTTTTGGTTGACAAAATAAAGTTTGTGATGTAGAATTGTGGTACAAACAAAACCCCTAGTCCCAATGACTTTACTTTCGAATTCATTCAAAAGCTTTGGCATATTTTTTAAACGTATATTGTTCAAATGGATAGAGAATTCAATTCAAAGAAGAGGATTTCCAATTGGTCTAATGCTTCCTTCTTCACTCTTATACCTAAGCCAAAAGACCTTATTTTTATCACATATTATCGTCCAATAAGTTTGATCGGGTGTCTTTACAAAATCATTTCTAAAATGCTTTCTAATTGCCTAAAAATGTTATTGGGTTGATTATCTCGGATTGTCACTCTACTTTTATCGAAGGGAGACAAATCTTAAAGGACTGTTAGTTGATAAAGGGTTAATTGGTTGGCCTAAATATGTGAAGAAAAAAATGTTTTCAAAAGTTGACATCCAAATATCTTATGATTTCATTAGTTGGACTTACCTTGATCACATTCTTCATAAAATGGGATTTAAAAAAAAAAAAAGAGAGTTTGGTTTAGAGCTTTTCTTCAATCATCCATAACTTCGGTTCTTATCAACGACTCTACGACTTTGGAGTTCAATATTAAGAGGTCTTAGATAAGGTTAGTGACCGTATAAACCATTTTGGTCCTTCTTAGATTTGGAGACAGGATGTTAGAGTTGGTCCAAAACTGATAGAGCTAAACACATAACTGAATTTTTTTGGACATTTTTATTTTATTGAACCCAACAGACCTGGTTTATACACGGTTAATTCGACCACATGCCTTATTGATGAAATAACTTTGGACAATGTATTTTTTTTTTACTTTATGGAATTCTTGTATAACACCTCATTTTTGCATTATAGTATAAACGACCGGTCACGTAAATAAATATTTTTATAGAAGACTATTTAGGATAACAATCTTGACGAAAGTCATAGTAATCGCAAAATCGAGAATGTACATATTAAGAACGTCTAAATCTTACTTTGCATGAGGAAGCTATGATTTTTAGAAATTTCAGCGTAGCAGTGCGGACACAGAAATCGAAATACAAATCGGTTGATTTTTAGCCGAAACAATCTAGATGAGAGTTGAATATCTCGTGAATAGGAGTCCGTCGATATAAAGATAGCTGAGAACGGATGTCGTATGAAAAAGATATGAATTTTAAACAGAGATTAGCAGTCAAAGCCTTCTACAATAATAAATAAAATATAAAATGAGAATTAGCCGACAGATTCTAATTGAAAGTTATAGATATCGTCGAAGCAACACATGGATATAAAGAACGTCGAAAGCAGAGTTCGTATGAAGAAATTACAGAATTTACAAAATTTGTATTTTGCACTAGCGCACGCTTCTAAAAGGAGACACGTGGACCACCAGGAAAGTGACATGTGGCACCCCATGCACCATGTGTGCAGCGCGCACACTCTTTTTGCACGGCGCACACCCCGAATTAGACTATAAATACTGGATCAAGCTTCTTCATTCCTCACACTCATTTCTCATACATTTCTCTCTAAATTCAACCTTTAGAGCTACTTTCAAGTGTCTGAGGAATTCATCTGTAATGAAACCCTGAGGCATCTAAGAGCCCTGTGGAGTAAAAGTGCTCGGTATCGAAGTCTTGCCAACGCAAATCCCGGTTTTTCGCTAGAAACTCTCTGTAAGTTAGGCTACACTTACTAGGCTCTTAACTGTACCTTATAATTATATTCATAGTAGGTGTGAATGTATGAATAAGATTTATCAGTAATTCCAGTGATAATGTTGATTGATCTACTTACGGGAGAGGTGTCTATAATGGTCACATTGGTTTGATTGTTGGATTTCAGAAAGGCTATACGCCGAAACGATCTTGTCTCCTAATTGTCTGGCCTGGCTGATCCTTATTTGATAGAACTCTCGGTATTCATTAGGATTAGTGATAGATCTAGTTTTCATTATCATATTGTCATAGGAACTGATAAGCTATAGTATTCTAGCTTAATATATGTTAGACGTGTTACCCGTTATGCCAGAGGGATATGTGTATAATCTTTTATGTCTTGTAGCAAAAAACTGGTGAAACTTTGTCACCAAGAACTATTCATCTGCCGAGAAGAGCGCAGTGACTTCGGGTGTAGAAGGATGCTTTTACACTTGTGCTTGTCCAACAAACCTGAAGTTTATATATGCGTATAATCTTTTATGTCTTGTAGCAAAAAACTGGTGAAACTTTGTCACCAAGAACTATTCATCTGTCGAGAAGAGCGCAGTGACTTCGGAACAGTTTGTTGAGAAGCTGAAGGCAGAGTATGTTCCACCAGTAGAAAGGGAGTGACTCGTTGAAGAATATTTGTTACTCAAACAGATCACTAAATCAGTGACAGAGATCACCAAGATGTTTACCGATAGAGCCTTGTTTTGCCCAAAATATGCCTCATCGGAGCAAGTACAGATGTCTCGATACCTGAGTATACTCAAGACTGATATAAGGGAGTTTTTATAAAACAATCGATACAAGACCTTAACATAAATGCAAGAGCACGCTAGGAGAAGAGAAATTGAGTTAGAGACAGGACGAAAGGAAAAGAGGCAGACTCCAAATCCATTTCAGACAACAACCAAGAAGTTCAAGACCGATGAATCAAGGTCTAGAGGAAAGAGAGGTCCTCGGTGTAGCAGGTGTGGAAAGTCCCACGAAGATAAGTAGAGTGACGTTTGGAATCATTATGAGGATGAAAGGTGGAAGATTCCTATCCAAGGGATGTTCATCATTCTTGGTATATGTCATTGACACAAATAAGCAAAAAAAGGAAATAACTTATATACCTGTGGTGTGTGACTTTCCTAGAGTATTTCCAGATGATTTACCAGGATTACCACCAGAGAGGCGGGTAGAATTCAGAATCGACTTATTGCCATGTACGACGCCAATTGCAAAAGAGTTTTATCGTTTAGCGCCTTCGGAGATGAAAGAGTTGATGACACAACTCCAGGAATTGTTGGACATAGCTTTTATAAGACCTAGTTCATAACCCTGGGAAGCTCACATACTGTATGTAAAGAAGAAGGATGGGACAATGAGAATATACATTGATTATCGAGAGCTAAAAAAGGCTACGATAAAGAATCAATACCCCTACCTAGGATAGATGACTTGTTCGATCAATTGCACGGAGCAACAATCTTCTCCAAGATTGATCTTAGGTCAGCTTATCATCAGTTAAAGATAATAGTGCAAGACATCGAACAGACAACCTTTAGACAAGATATGGACTATGAAAAATTCTTCAACATCATTCATGGATTTGATGCATCGAGTTTGTAAACCTTTTCTCGATAAATCAGAAATAATGTTCATCGATTACATCTTGATTTAATCCAAGAACAATAAATATCACGGTAGAAATCTCTGAGAAGTACTAAAAGTCCTGAATAATGAGAAGCTGTATGCAAAGTTCTCAAAGTGTGACTTTTGGATTCGGGAGATACACTTCTTGGGTCACATGGTTAGCCAGAATGACGTAATGGTCGACCAAGCAAAAATAGTAGTTGTTATGAAATACAAGACGCCAAAGAGTCCCACCGCAATTCGTAGTTTTCTAGGATTAGCGGGTTACTATCGAAGATATATCGAAAACTTTTCATCTATGCCGACTCCACTAATAGCCCACACCAAAAAGGGAGTTGCTTATACTTGGAGCGAGAAGCAAGAACCGGATTTTGGTGAATTGAAGAACAGGTTATGTGAAGCACCAATCTTCGTCCTACTGGAAGTAATTGATGACTTTGCAGTTTTCAGTGATGCTTCTAGAGTTGGACTGGGATGCTTCCTTACCCAAGATACAAAGTAGTAGCAAAAGCCTCGAGATAGTTGAAGCCCCACAAGCAAAACTACCCAACCCATGATCTAGAACTTGCAGTAGTGGTTTTCGCCCTAAATATCTGGAGACATTATATTTACGAAACCAAATGCAAATGTTTTAGAAATCATAAGAGCCTTCAATATCTCCTTATGCAGAAGGAAATGAATATGAGGTAGAGACGATGGTTAGAGCTACTCAAGACGTTAGTTTTTAAAGAGAATGATCAAGGGTTGAAGTTATTCAAAAATAGCATTTGGGTGCCAAATATGGGGGGGGGGGGATATGAGATCTTCTTATGGAAGAGTTTCATATGACCCCATATTCTATACACCCAAGCAGCACCAAAATGTATTTGGATTTAAAACCCAATTACTGGTGGCCAACTATCAAAGTCGATGTAGATACTTACGTAGCAGAATGTGTGACTTGTGCAAGATCAAAAAGCACAGCATCAGAAGCCATATGTAGAATTGGAACCTTTACCAGCACCCATGGGTAAGTGGGATGACATTACCATGGATTGCATAACTAAGTTGCCAAGGAAAAAGAAGGGCCATAACATGATTCAGGTTATAATAGACTGATTGACAAAGATTGCACATTTTGTAGCCGCATGAGAAAATTGGTCTATGGAGAAGTTGGCAGAAACCTACGTGAAGTAGATTGTCAAAATTCATTGAGTACCCTTATTAACCGTGTCTGATAGAGATAGTCGGTTTACTTCCAGATTTTTGGAAGAGTCTGCAAAAATAAATGGGCACGAAGTTGTGTTTGAGTACTGCATATCATCCACAAACAGATGGACATAGTGAAAGAACTATCCAAACTTTGGAAGATATGTTGCGGGCATGTGCTTCAGAATTCACTGGTAGCTGGGATGATCACTTACCATTAGTAGAGAATGTACTTAAATCATAGTATTTTTCTTCTAATTTTCCCAACTATGTAAGAATAACATCAAATTCTCACAGAAAAAAAAAACTAATATTTTTATATAATATGTCATGTCATGATTAATGGAGAATAAGTGTTATGTTAATAGTAGTATCTTAAAAAGGAACAAAAGTAGAAAAGAACCTGTTAGACATGTCAAACCCAACAAATAAAGGGGTACGATATACTCCAAAAGAACACTACTATATTGCACTAAAAGGTAGTACAAGGCAAGCATGGTCGATCCACAGAGACACGGGACAATCAGTCTATACCTCTTTGCGCAAGGTACGTTGGTCACCAACAGTAAACAGGGGGGTTTTGAATTCAATGATTAGAACAAATAATTAAAGACCCAAGTAATCGACTAAATGAGTGAATTGAATTCAGAAATTGTAAGGACTCCAACTCAATGTATGACGACTTAACAATGCGATTCAAAGATGACTAGATACTTGCTCAATTCTATCTAAGTTGGTACTTGAAAGTGTTAACAAGCTCTAACACTTCCCATTCACCACATTAATAAACCAAAACAAGATATTTGATTAACCCTAACCTTACTAACCTAATCTAAACAAGCTCTTAGAATTAGATTAAAAGATTGCGTTAGGCTTCATGTGAATGTTCCCAACAACACCCAATACTCCTCACAAGCTCGGGAGTGTAAGAGTGTGTGAATAAGATTTACACTAAATTCATTCAATGAAAAACGGGTTAGTGCTTGTTACTTATTCCAATTCACAAAACAATTACGGATTTTGCAATTAGATAACTTGAATGACCTAACCCTAATTCAAATAGCCAATAAGAATCACAATTAGAATCAGACATTTGATTAAACCAAAATCAAATTCACTAGATAGATATTAAAAGCAAACATCAAGTCATATGATTGAAATCACAACCAAGAAGTCAAAACATGAAGTTTGAGAAACTAGGGTTCTAGCCACACATGACTAGAACAAAACGCAAATCTAGAAATTAAAGTTAAAGTCTTACAAATTGAAAATCCAAATGAAATCTAAGTGTTTCCAAGTATTAATTGCCTTCCAAATCTTCCATAAAATCACCCCAAAACTCCTAAAATCCACTTTTTTTTTTCTAATTGAACTGGTTACACCTTTTTATAAAGAAGAAAAAATGTTTTTTAACTCACAACCACGTTTACACAGCCCGTGTAAATTAACAATACCATTTACACGGCCCGTGTAAATACAAAAGTACACTGCATAATTTGGTCAGGCCTTCAAAGTACAATGCTCAAGGGTTTTCGTTTACACGGCCCGTGTAAACACAAGGCTTCCATTTACACGACCGTCTAAATCTCTGAAAAGCCAAAATCTTCATTTCTTTGATATCTTCATCCTCGGTGCTCCGTAAGACCCGAAATTTTGTCCGCAACTCTTATTTACCTCCTCAAACAAGATCCTACCTCCAAAAGTCCCTAAAATATCACAAAAATGTGTGAATGAAATTGCCTCATGAAAAATCCTGAAAAAACATGCAAAATGCATAAGTTTAAGCTTATATGCAATGCACTTTTATGAAATAAAGCTACAAAATGGGTGCATAAAGTGCACCTAACAAATCTCCTCAAGCTTGAACCTTTCTTGTACCCAAGAAAGAACAAGAAAAAATTTAGACCGGAGAAAATAAAATAAAATCAAAGAAACAAAAATCAAAATCAAAACTTTTGAAATTAATGCAATAACCAAAACAAATATGAAAAAGATCAAACCCAATTAACCTCATTTTTGTAGCATAGTTGAGAGTGTACCTGTCGTGCCTTGAGTCAACTTGGCGTTAGTCTCAAAATATTGTATAACAATAGAAATAAGACTTTAGCTACTCCCTAATGCAACTCAACAAAATCAAAGATCACAAAACTTGTTCCCTTTTAATAGCATCATGTCAATTCATGGAACAACATAGGGTCTTACTCTTTTGAAAATGTATATGACAAAACATGCTCAATCATCTTTGTTTTACAAAATATAACAATGACCGATTCCAACTATTTGTTGATTAACAACAATCTTTTTCTGATAATTCCCTAAAATTTACCGAGATTGGTTACAAATTTCAAACCACCTACACCAGTCAAAGTAATTAACAGTCATTCCCAATGTCATAAGTTCAAGTCCAAGTCCAAAGGAATCTTTTGGCAGCCAAGCATTTTTCCTAAACATATTATTCAATTAAACTATAAACATAAATATATACAAACTATCTAATTATATTTTCCTATAAATAAAGCTCATGACTTTCTTTGAAATCCATGTAACGAGCTTCCAACCAACACATCCAGACCAGATGACCGTAGTGTGCTAGATTTAAAGGGATCCCTCGGGTTTACTTGCCCGAACCTCAAACGCCACAAATTAGCTTTATTTGAATACCTATACATGTGTATATTTTTTTTGTTATTATTAAGTTCATGACTTTCTATGGAACCCGCGTAGCGAACTTTGAACCCAATCAGTCCCAAACAATTCAGTTTAGGCAATTAGATGTAGAACACCCCTCGGAGTCTACTCATTTGAGTCCCAAAGGTCACATATTAACTTAATAATATTATATATATATATATATATATATATATATATATATATATATATATATATATATAAATGCTAAGAAAACATATAATACTCTTATCATATTTGCTAGGCTTATTTCTTTATATTTTTGTCATTGACTTTTCTATTGTGGGACATCTCACGGTCTATTACTGTGAGAGGCTTCTAAGACATTTTTCGGGGGACTGAAGTCAACATGTAAATACCTGTAAGTATAGTTGGAAACTATGTCCCCAACCAGGGTATATAAAAGGGAATGAGTAGAAATGACTTATTAGAGCGCTGGAAGGCTCGGGACACTGAAATTTTAAATTCTTTTTATGCTTTCTTGAATTTAGCATTTTGGGTCTATTTGAGCACTTACTACTCATAAAACCGGTCACGTGTCCCAAAGATTGACTCATACCTGTCGTTATGCTCTGGTGTTGACACCCTTTTCATTTTCGGTTTTATACAAGTAGCTTCGGGAGGTGTGTTCGTGTGTGATTAGCTTGCTTTGAGATTTTCAATAAAAAGAGCAAGTCTAATCTCAAGGCATACGACTCACTTACCAGCTCAACTGTTTTGAGAAGATTCGGCTGCCTGGGATTGGATCAAAATAAACAAAGAATTTTTTTACATGAATGCAATGCAAAAATTCGGATGCAAAATGCAAAATATTAAAAATAGAATGAAAGAAAATCTTTTTGGTTTTTGAAAAAAATTATATGTAGAGAACGAGTGAAAAATAAAAATAAAAATAAAAATGAATGCGATATGTACACAACTGCAACCTACATGCAACGGGATCTATGCATGGATGGATGCCCCTCCCCAAGCTTAAAATATAGCATCGTCCCCGATGCTTGGAGAGAGGCATAGCCGGCCTATTGAGGGCCGGGCGGCGGAGGAGGAGGGGGGAACTGTGGAGGATAATAGGGCTGATAATCTGCAGGATAATATGTGGGCCACTGGGGTTGGGATGGTGGTGGATGTGGTTGCGGTGGAAGAACAAGGGCGCGGTGGAGATCACTAATCAAGTAATGCATGTTGCGATTATGCTACTCTGGAGCGGCCCATCACTGATCAAACTCGGCCGACCTCATCTCTTGTTGGGCCCAACACTCCTCCTGTAGATTTCGGTAGTCCTGGAATTTGGATGTGTATTCAGAAACACCCATATAAATCTCGCTTACCTCCTACTGAAGACTCGTGTAATGGTGGTCTAACCGTGGAAACTCGCCCATGTAAATGTTGTGTTCGGGAAAGGGAATGGGGTGAGACGATTTGGAGGCACCTGTAGGTGGATCAGGGGGATTGGGAGTAGTGGTTGGGGGTCTACAGACTGCAGTAACACCTAAATTGGACTGGAGGTGCCAATTGGTAGATGGGATATCATTGGCCAAATCGAGTATCTTCTTATTTCGGGTGTCAATACGTAGATACTCTTTACCATCTACGGTCCAATGAACATCCATGTTGGGATTGCGGTGAAAGAGGTGCATAGTCTCCATAACATCAATAGATAAACGAGTGCGACCCGGAATTATGTCAGTGGGTTTTTGGGTAGGTGGAGACCAAGATGTTCAAATATAATTGAGACCATTCCTCCACAATGAAGTTGGCCACCATTGCTCATGGAGTTTTTGAGCATTTTTTGGATTACCCAACACCCGAAGTGAGGAACTTCCTCGAGCTTATGGATCATGCACCATAGCACTTCCAATTCTTTCTTGTTTACCTTGCTAATCTCTTCTTGAGGGAACAAGAGAGAAGCAATGATCTGGTGTGTGACCTTAAGGAACGGATTTATGATACTAGAAACCTTTTTCGTACCAGATTGAAATTCGCCTTCACAAGAGATGCTAATCCAAAATCTTCCGCAACTTTGCTCAGATATGACATTTTTTCTACCCTTTTGCCGTATACACATCCCTTTTTGCATTTGGAGCACCAATAATGTCACAAAGGGTGTCAGCATGAATCCGATGTGATTGGTTGAGTAGAAGAAAGGTGAGGATGTTTGTTTGGTAATCAAAGGTGATGGAGGACAAGAGTGCCAACATAGGTGTTTGGTAACTCACTGCATGGAGGTTCAAGAGACCTTCCTAACCTATGTTCTTCAAACGTTTGTGGACTCCCTTGTAGATGTGAAGGTCCTTAAGGGCTTGGATATCCACAAATTTTTGATCCCCTTTTAGCCTTCGAATAAGGCTTGAATACACAATTTCTTGTGGATTGGACTAAAAAATAAGACCAAATTCATAGGGGTTTTCCATGGGGCCTTGGTCTTGATCATCATGAGTTTCTTGACCACCCATATTTGAGGTTCCAAGTCTAGCCCTTTGCCACGGGATGCCATTGTCCAATGAATTCAACAAAATTTTCACACAATGTAGGACAATTGTGAATAATAAAGGATGCACAAAAACTAACAATGCCACCAAAAATCACCCCAAAAACATGGTTCTAGCTATATGCATAAAGAAAAGAGTTTGGAACAATTATACCAAATTTGTGCTTGCAAATGGTGTTTGGATGATGTCCAATGCTTCCCCAAGCTTTCCCCAAGCTTATCCTACAAGAAATTATAAGAATTAGCTTGAAACTTTGAAACCCAAAAATTCTAGGGTTTGCTCAAAACCCCTAAAATCGGCCATTAGATGGTGAAATTGAAGTGCAAGACAAAGAAGATGAAGCAAAGAGGAGAATTTCATACCTTGGAGCTTGATTTATGGAGCAAAATTGAGGAAGATGGAGTGTTTTTGAGGGTTTTTTCGAAGGGGGCAGTAGGGAGAAGAAGAATCGCAGGTTTTTAGAAGAGAATGAGCAAAAAATCGATTTTTTTGGAATAAAAACGTTCAGCTCTGATTTTACGTTTATACTGGCCGTTTAAATGATAAGGTAATTTTACACGAGCCGTGTAAATGGATTAACTAAATCGCGCATGCTAAACAATTACACGGGCCGTATATTTTCTAGGCAAATATTTACACGACCGTGTAAATCTCTGATGAGGCAAAAAAAATTGGATTTTTCATTTTTTTCAAATTGCAACCCGCTAATCCGCTACTGCCTGGAAAATGATTTTTTAACCTCTTTGAACATGAAAAACAACTTGAAAGTTTAGAAACAAAGAAAATATGATGAGAAAATGAGAAATGAAAGAAAAGACAAAAATACCCCCGGGTTGCCTCCCGGTTAGCCGCCCTTTTTTCATGTCGTTGGCTTGACTTGGCCCCTGAATATGTTTCATTCTAATTATGTGGGCCTTTCCAACACATCAACCTTCTCTCCACCTCTTTTAATGGAACATTCAACCTTCCTTTGACTTTCTTTTTCCGCACAAACCAAAAAGGACTTAAACCCTTAATATCGAAGATTGTCCACTCAATCTTTTTTTGATATTTATTCAGCAGGGTTATCAACTCCTTTTCTTTCTTTTTTTGATAGTTTGTTTGATTTGATTATCGGTTGAGCGTTCTCCTTCTCTAGATACACATTCTTTGAAGGGTTTGGTGGAGTTTTTGATCCCGAATCTTGTGTTTGTTCCACGGGTGGAAGGAGTTTGGATTTGGTTGTAGGTGGCTTGGTTTTCATTTCATCAATCCTCATATGCTTCTTGTGATCAATAAACTCCAAAATCTCCAGCACCTCATTATTAATGCCAAACTCCTATGCAAGTTCTTTGGCTTTGTTCCTGTCTAGTTTCCGTGACAAAACTAACTCTAGAAATTCATTGTTAGACAAGTTTAAACCATTTCTAGTTGAGGACTGGATCAAATTCACAAGATTGACAAATTAAACATCGGAAGGAACCTTTTTTGCTTCATAAACATTGAAGTTGATAACTTCACCATCAAATTCCATAGTTAAAGTTCCGTTGTAGACATCAATTTTTGTTTTAGAAATTTTAAGAAAAGGTCTACCCAAAAGTATGGAACTTGAACTTGGAGAGTCATCATCTCCCATATCTAGAACATAAAAATCAGTCGGGAAAACAAATTCATCGACTTGCACTAACACGTCCTCTAATACACCCTTTGGGTGTACTATTGATCGGTCGGCAAGTTAGATGTTCACACCGGTTTTGCTCAATGTTCCTAAACCAATTGATTTAAAAATAGAATACGGTAGGACATTTATGGATGCACCTAGATCGAGCATGGCGCGAAGTACATAAAGATTCCCTACTTTGCATGGCACGGTAAAGACACCGGGATCCTTGCACTTCGGGGGCATCCTATTTTGCAAAACTGCGGATACATTCTTCCCAACTGTTACGATTTGGTTTCCTTTTAATTTCTTTTTAGATACACAAAGATCCTTAAGGAACCTTGCATATCTAGGTACCTGCTTGATGGCCTCGAGGAGCGGTATGTTAATGTGAACTTTCTGGAACATTTTCATAATCTCACTCTCCTCCCGTTCTTTCTTTGTGCTCTTTAATCTTTCGGGAAATGGAGCAGGTGTGGCTTTAGATTCAGTGACAAAGGACTTCTTTTCAGTTGTTTTATCCTCCTTCTTCTCTTCTTTGGTTACCTCTTCGACCACTATTTCTTCTTCCTCTTGATCAACCGACACTTATGAATCATTGTAGCTCTTTCTGCCTCTCAATGTGATGGCACACACGTTGTGCCTTGGGTTCGTTTCGGTTTGGGCTGGCAACTTTCCTTGAGATTCTAGTCTGCTTACGGAAGTAGCAAGCCGTGAAACTTGTTGCTCTAAGTTCTTTATGCTTCCTTTTGTCTCTTGTTGGAAGGCTTGGGTGCTAGTTGCCAAACTCTTCACTATGTCCTCTAAGGACATACTTGATGAACCCGCTTGTTGAGGAGGGTGTTGTGGCTGCCTTGGCTGAAAGTTTTGTGGTGGAAAAGGTGGTCTTTGTTGATATTGATGTGGTTGACTTGGCTGATAATTTCCCTGTTGATTTCCTCCCCAACCTTGATTGTTGTTCCATCTTTGGTCACCCCATGGCTGATCGTATCCTCTTTGATTTGATCCGGAATAGCCTCCTATGGCTTTTGCTTCTTCATAATCTTCTTCTTGAAGTTGTGGGCACATATCAGTTGGGTGTCCCACTTGAGTGCAACTACCACAAGGGCGGGGTGTGGGTTCCACACCTTTATCTTTAGCTAGCATGATTACCACTTTTGTAAGCTCGGACAATTGAGCTTCAATTTGAGGAGTTTGGACTTCCTTTACACCTCGGGGTGCATCCGTGTACCGTTCTTCATCATTACTTGAATGCTTAGAATCTTCAGCCATGTTTTTTTGTAACGCCCGTGTTTCTGGACTAGGCATTAATGTTGATGTAATAGTCTAGGTTAACCTTTGTAACTCGTTTTGAAATAATAAGAATATATTATTTGAGTATTATGTGTTTATTGCTTAATTGTGTGATTTAAGTGAATTAAGGATAAAAATAAGCGATAAAATAAAATGTTAGATAAACCTGATATCTATGAAGGATGTGGTAGTGGTCGTAACGAGGTTTCCGAATATATATAGAATGCTGAAATCTGAGTTATAACGAAGAAGTTATGACCTGTCGAAGTTTCGCGACAGAACCGGCACGACGCTGAGTGACGTAAAATGTGAAATTACGATAGAGCGATTTTTAGCCTTAGTGATCTAAACGAAAGTCGTAGAATACGTTAAACCGAGAGCGTGCATAAAAAGAACGTTTAAATCTGACTTCGTATGAGGAAGTTATGATTTTTCTAAGTTTCAGCTTAGCAGTATGCAGCCCGAAGTTCGATTTTGAGATCGAGTGATTTCTAGCTGAAATAATCTAAACGAGAATCGAAGATCTCGTCAATAGTAGTGCAACGGTAAAAAGACAGACGAAAACGGACGTCGGATGAAGAAGTTATGAATTTATAACGGAGTTTTTCCTGTCCCGGCCTACTAAAAATAATATAATAAAAATAAGTCAAAATTAGCCAACGGAGTCTAAACGAGATTTGTAGAGCATGATCTCACCTACGCGTGGATATAAAGAACGTCGAAGACGGATCTCGTATGCGAAAGATATGAATTTCTGAAGTTCGGAACACATTATTCAAGGCTGTGTCAGAACTCACGAGGTGAGCACAGTGCTCACGACGTGAGAACAGACTGGACGTCCTCCAGAGCAAGTGGACGAATGACGAACGCAATGACCTATTGTGCTCACGACGTGAACACTTAAAACTCACGACGTGAGTACAGAATGATGGCCCTATAAATAGAATTCAAGGGGCAGCCGAGCTTGGTTGCTCAATCTCTTCTCTCTCACTCCCGATACTCTCTCTAAGCCCTATTTTAACCCCCCCCCCCCCCCCGAAGCCCCGGTTTCATCCCGAGACCCGAAGTGAGTCCCGAAGCACCGAAGATCCCGAAAAGAAAAGAGTTTCCGAGCCGAAGCCCTGCCCGCGAGAAGCCCGGTGCGTGAAGATCTCCCGGTTTCACCGAAGAACACTACTCTTAGAGTCGTAGTGCTGTCCGATCATCTTCTGATCAAGTGAGTGTATATTCGTTTTCTTCTAACACACAGATATGAAGTATTCTTTATAAAAATACGTGCTATATGTTTACATATTATTTGTTTATTTGAACTAGTTGTTGAATGGATGGTTTGTACAGGTTTTAAGCTGTATATAAATGTATATATTTTATCTACTAATATGTTGGGTAGAACATGGGTAGAAAGTTGGTGTGTGAAGAAATAAAATGATGAGAGGCCTCGATGTCGTTTTTGATCTAGTCATCCAGCGGAGTATGGATGACGACCACGGACTCATTCTAGACAGTCCAGTGGAACACTAACAGGCTCATAACCTGTAGGTGTTGTGAACGATGTGTTCACCGGTGTACTCTATCCCCCTCATGGTTGCCTTTAGGACATCTATTGCTAAGGAAGCCCCTTTGCAGTAATGTCCGTCCCGATGAAAATCCTAGATTAGGTCCCTTGTAATAGTTGTTGTTTTAGGGACATAAAGTGAGGATAACGGGAATGGGTAATCGGGTTATTGTTGGTTGGTGAAATTAAATATAACTATTTATTATGGGTTGAAAACCCTATATGCTCACCAGGCTCCCAAGCCTGACCCACTCGGTTTCTTTGTATTACAGGTAGTGGCGCGAGGGCATAAGTTGGATGACATTGTCAAGATATTTTTGGATTATCGACCTGTAGTTATATGTAATTGTTGCAAGGTCTATTTCGTATTGTTTATGCTTTTGGTCTGTATCAGAACATGACATCCCGAGATTTTGTTATATAATGAAAATACATTTCTTTATGAAATGCTTTGATAAATTTTTACCATCTTTTGTTTGGGAACAAATTCCGCAACTCTTTTAATCAAAGGAATACTCTGATTTTATTTAAAAGCATAAATGAAAACGGTCTTTTCTGGCCGTGATTTTGGGGATGTCACAGTTGGTATCAGAGCATTAGTTTAAGCGAACTAGGAATTTGTAGGATTTCTAGACTTAAACTTAGAATGCTAAGCGATGATTGTGAGATGCGAGCACTAGTTTATTTTAGGAAAATTGCCTAAAATGCTTTTATGTGCTAAATGTTATATGTTTGCCATATATGATATTATTTGTCCGGATCTATGGTCTGTTGCCGACCGGATCTGGAAACCTTATGTGTTTAGGATTCTAAGCGTGTGACGACGGTATTAGAACTAGCATATAAACGTTTCGGAGTGATTCGGATAATTATCTATCGTGAAGGAGGATCTAAATTCACCTTGTTCGGTGTATAGATCAACAATGGCAAGAACAAAAAGTGGCGCTGGAAACGCAAACGAAAACAGGAATCAACTACCTATAATCAAGAAAATACATGTTGTAGCAGCAGCATCTGAGCCGGTGACAATGGCTGGTGTGCAATTGATGATTCAGACGATGTTGGATCGTCAGATGGAAGAAACTAGACGTCTGCTTCGACAAAATCGTGAAGAACTTTCAATCCAAGTTGAAGAGCCTGAAGTGAATGGGGGGCCGTCGGAAGGTGGAAACTTCAGTGGTACCGTTGGTCAAGCCAACCCACCAATTGTTAGACAAAACCATCGAAATGGAGGAAATGATGGAAGAGGATGTAAATACAAGGATTTTTATGGCATCTAAGCCACCGTGTCTATCCGGAAGCCCGACGCCGGTACAAATTATGGATTGGATCTCCGAAATGGAGACAATGTTTGAAAGTTACGAATACAGCAACAGGCAGAAGACCGCTCTTGCGATCCCTTTGTTAAAATCTGGCATGTTGAGTTGGTGGAAGCTGTTAGCTGACTCTATGCCCAAGGGAGAAGCGAGCAAGATGTCTTGGGAAGACTTTGTGGAACAACTGAAACTGCAATACTGCTCCGAGCAGGACCTTCTGGAAATCAATAATGAGTTTCAGAATTTGAAAAAGGGAAAAATGAGCGTTACTGAATACGCTGCAAGTTTCACAGAAAAGATGAAGCTTATCCCATACCTAGTTCCAACAGAACTCTCAAAGGTAAATAAGTTTGCCCTCAGACTACCAGCGGACTATGGTCCAATGGTTAAGCAAGCAACCACATTGAAAGCCGCCATCTGGGCTGCTAAGAATGTTGAGACTCAGATCAGGGAGAAGGGTCTGGAGAGATCAGAGGTTGGTGAGAAGAGGAAGTCTGATGCGTTGAGTTCCCGATAGATCCGGTACTGATTGCGATAGGGGATGTCTGTGTCATCGTGGGCATGGACTGGTTGAGCCGATTTGGAGCTGTTATAGACTGCGAGCGACAGCTAGTGACCATACGAGACCCTAGTGGGGGAGTACTTACGGTGTATAGCGAGGGTACCCGATCTGGGTCAGCATTTTGTTCGGCTGCCAGAGCGAGACAGAGTCTACAGCAGGGCTGTAGAGGGTTTGTAGCCTATGTGATGGATACACGAGTTGCCACAGAGAGGCCGAGTTCTGTCGTTGAGGTACCGATAGTGCGAGAGTTTCCGGATGTTTTCCCTGAGGAGTTGTCGGGTGTGCCTCCCGAGAGGCAAGTGGAGTTCCGCATCGATTTGGTTCCGGGGGCAGCGCCCATGGCCAAGGCGCCCTATCGTCTTGCGCCACCGGAGATGTAGGAGTTATCCTCGCAGCTTCAGGAGCTATTGGGGAAGGGATTCATCCGACCGAGTAGCTCGCCGTGGGGAGCGCTGATCCTTTTTGTCAAGAAAAAGGATGGTTCACACCGGATGTGCATTGATTACCGGGAGTTGAACAAGTTAACGGTCAAGAACCGTTATCCATTACCGAGGATCGACGATCTGTTCGATCAGTTTCAGGGTGCGTCTTGGTTTTCCAAGATAGACTTGAGGTCTGGATATCACCAAATGATGGTACGTAATGAGGATATCCAGAAGACGGCGTTCAGGACTCGTTATGGGCATTACGAGTTCGTGGTGATGCCTTTTGGGCTCACCAATGCTCCAGCAGCGTTCATGGATCTCATGAACTGAGTATACAGGCCGATGTTGGATCGATCGGTGATTGTGTTCATCGACGATATTCTAGTGTATTCGAGATCCAGAGAGCAGCATGAGGAGCATCTGAGGGAGATCCTTGGAGTGTTGAGGTCGGAGAGGCTTTATACCAAATTCTCCAAGTGTGATTTCTGGTTACGAGAGGTCCAGTTCTTGGGACATCTCGTTAATCAGAATGGGATATTGGTCGATCCGGCCAAGATTGAGGCTGTCATGAGTTGGGAGGTGCCGAGATCCCCCACTGAGATCAGAATTTTTCTGGGGTTGGCCGGCTACTATCGGAGATTTATCAGAGATTTCTCCAAGATTTCCGTTCCCCTTACCAGATTGACCCGGATGGCGTTTCTTTTACTTGGGGTCTCGAGCAGCAGACATCGTTTGAGACTCTTCTCCAGAGATTACGCGAAACCCCGGTGTTAGCCCTTCCGGAGGGAATGGAGGATTTCGTGGTGTATTGTGATGCGTCTATATCGGGGTTGGGTGCGGTGCTTATGCAAAGAGGGCACGTGATAGCATACGCATCGAGGCAGCTGAAGCCTCATGAGACAAGGTATCCCACCCACGATTTGGAGTTGGGGGCAGTGGTGTTCGTCCTCAAGATATGGCGTCATTATTTGTATGGGGTTCGGTGTACCATATACACGGACCATAATAGTTTGAAGTATCTGATGGATCAGCCCAACCTGAATATGCGCCAGAGGAGATGGTTGGATGTGGTAAAGGATTACAACTGTGAGATCCTATACCACCCGGGCAAGGCTAACGTAGTAGCCGATGCTCTGAGCCGCAGGGCGGAGAGTGCCCCGATTTGAGATATATGTATGAGGATGACGATGATGACTCCGGTGTTGGATACCATTCGAGAGGCCCAGGCAGAGGCTGTGAGACCGGAGAACCACAAAAGAGAGCGGGTGATTGGGCAGGTATCCGAGTTTGTGACGGATAGCCGAGGGCTTATGACCTTTCATGGTCGGATTTGGGTGCCGTACACGGGCGGGGCACGTAGCACTCTGATGGAGGAGGCGCATAGATCGAGATTCTCGGTCCATCCCGGGGCCACTAAGATGTATTTGGACCTGAAGAGAGACTACTGGTGGTCATGTATGAAGAGGGATGTTGCATGGGTAGTAGAGAGGTGCTTGACCTGTCGCCGGGTTAATGATGGGTTTTGAGCAATACATCATTCCTACGGTGTACATGCAAACCCTCAAGCTTTGGATCTAGTTTATCTAATGAACATGCAATAATCATCCGAAGCATATAAACCCTAGATCTAACATATGATAATTTGTATTAACATGATAATAAAGTTCAGATCTTACCTTGATTGTTATATAGCAATAACAATCTCAAATCCTCTTGTTCTTGACTTCTGAAAGCTGAGTGCCTCAAATGTTGCACCTCTAATGGAGTCACAAACACCATGAGCAACTAGGATGAAGAAGAAGGAGAAGGAGGAGGCACAAAAACGTTCTAGGGTTCCCTTAAGGAGTTAGCCACGTTTTTGGGGCCTTAGGGGCTCCTTATATAGGTAGGCTATTAGGGTTATCAAACAAGGAAACCCTAATTTGACTGCTTAGGCTCCAAACAGCCCATGGACTCCTTTAGAACACCCCTTGGACGAATTCCTTATGGGCTTCCCATAGAATTCGTCCAACCTATGTTCCAAGGTGATCCATAGCCCAATTTCAATTATCTTATAATTACAATTCTAGTCCCCTAAGTTTAGTTAATCTCTTTTAGTCACAAAACCAACTATCAATTAATTCTTGACTAATATTAATTAAACAATATGATTTCTCCTTTAATATATTATTCATATAATATATTAATAAATCATAATTAATCCTCTCTCCTCATAAATCATCCTATCAAGTTGCTTTGGTGAAGGCAACCCAAAAGGACCATGCACAACCGGGTCAAGTACATACCAAATATAGTTACAGGCTTAGACACTAATCCAACAGTCTCCCACTTGGATAAGTCTAGTAACTATAATGTAAGTATAATCCGATTAGCAATCGTAACTCTCAAAGACGTTGTCGAACTCTGATCTTATCAGCAACCTGTCCTTTAGATAAGGGATCATATATTCCTCCATTCTAGATATCGTATGAACTGAGACATGGATTTTAATCACACTCTCTGTTCACGTGTTGTTTCCCGATTTCCGATTTATGACAACCGACAACAGACTACAATTGAACACATCAACTTAGTCCCGGCTTGGCCAAGCGCTTAGGGTGTCATCACTAAATCATTGAGGGGCCCACATATATCACTTTTATCCCACATTGGATAAAAGGAACGGATAAACTTTGACTCAATGCTCGCTTGTACCTACTAATCAAATTACACATAATAATATGTTTTATAACACCAAGTTACTGGTGCGTTTACATATTATCAATGTGCAACCAACTTGCAGAATACAACTCACACGTCTCGGTTTCAAGAATACAAGATATTATCGTCTCACCAATCACTCGTGATAAAATCCATGAAGTGATCCAAGTGAGTGTGGGTTTAATCTAATACTCGAATCTTATAGCAGCACTCATGAACTCTGCAACAAACTTGTGTTATGTCTAAACACTTTAGACAATCTACAGACGGATTCATGACATTCTTCTTTCATACCTACTTCCAAAGTATGAGCGACTGTGGAGGGTTTGAATAATCTTATTATTCGGGAAGTCAAAACATGCAAAGTGAAACACAAGAATAATACTAATCCTATATGGCCTCAAACCTTTGAGTATAAATAAAACATTTTATTTAATCACCATATTGATTACTCATTATTTGTTGTTTCGGGTAATCAACTTATTACTTGAATTATAACAACAATTATCCCATGCTCTTAGCATGCACACTATGTTTACCTATGGTCCTTACTTTGTGAAATAGATCAATTGAACACATTTCCAATGATGCTCATTTCACAATTCCTAATCATTACCACAAGTGTAAGAATACAAAATTCTCGCCACTACTAGAATATGTTAGATTCTAACATTTTATGCAATTATCCTTTTGTAATCTTATTGCACAAAAGTCACCAAGACTTTGCCAACGAAATTACAAAGTGTTCTATTGGAGATTGTTACAAGACAATTCCATAGATATGATGTCTCACATTCAAAGTACATTCCTTTGAACATCCTTCTTGCATAGAAGTTTCTAATCTAGACATAAATTCTTAACGTCCAACTCCCAATATGGAAACATTTCCATATTTGCCATATAACAACTCATTGTGAATAGAGTCTTATCTATTCATAATAATGTCGATATGGTCCATTCATTACTATACTTCCAACTGCTCATAAGCGACCAATCCTTAGTGAACCTTAGATTGTCATTGACAGTTGTTCAATTTATTTTAGTCAAACTCGTTCTAATCCCTTTTCCCTCTTAATACCCTAGGCATTTGGAAAATTCTAGAACGGTCAAATATTACAGCATATGCAATCGATCCTATATCCGATGCGTATGGGATACGATTCATAATGAAAAACGTAATACTTTACCAGTTTCTTGCTATAATATTGCCATAATATTTCTATTTGTCGTGTTCTCAAAATTCGAACTATGAAGAGGGATGTCGTAATCATAATCGAACTTTGAGAATGAAATTAATAAATATATCATTGACTAAATTCAACTAAAATTTCTCGATCTAAGCTTTTAGATTGGAAACGAAGTATAACATTCTCTCCCTTAATTATAGCAAAAACAACTTTTCAACCCCTGCAACTTTGCAAAGTGAAACTTTTGTTTTTCTATAATTAATATTGCCAACTTGCAATACTTAAAACAATAATCTTTCTAGTAGAAAATACTTATTGACTTCCAAAGTTCATATTTTTCAATACGATATGCTTTGATAAGCCTTTATCTAAGCTTCTGAAACTCATACACCTTACTTTAGACAGCTCACATGTGTGTCTAAACAATTCTAGAACTTATAGCAATAAGTCTCGATTGTTCAAACTAATTGCCAAATCTCACAATTCGAACCATGAAAAGGGATGTCGTAATCATGATCGAATTTGAGAATGCAATTTACATAATCGCTATCTCATTAAAATCTTCCTAGTGAAAGCGTTTCCTCACAATCATTTTCATGAAGGAGAGAAACCTTATGACACTTAGATTTTATGGTGTATGTGCTCCTATCCATGTGAATTTGTCATAACCATAATCATAAGATAATGTTTGTTACAAATCCAAACTCTTATGGAAAGAACTTGTTTACTTTTAATTTCTTGCCATCAAGGGTCCTACCATTGCTTCCAAGTCTTTAAGCAGCTCACCCCTACCCCTCAATGTACTGTCCATTGAGAACTCATAGAACTCATATGCATAGTTGACTTAAAACTGGAATGCCACAGAGACAAAAAATGTGTCAATACGATAGGTTACAAACCTCAAGTCGTATGCTAGTGTTTAACAATAGGTTTGCCCTTGATTAGTTCTTGAATCTTATCAAGATCATTTAGACTCCCACTGACCTCTTGACATATAAGATTCTCTTGTCAAGAAACATTTCTTGACAAAACAAATATTCAAGAGTTAGTGTAGGTCCTTATCAAGGCAAATACTACACACAATTGGTCTTAGTTGGTCTTTGTCTTATCCAAGACATCACAACTTGCCAATTTCAAACATGCAAGAGCAAGAGAACATTTTCCTACTTCACATTTGATGAGTGTTTAAAATTTCTTAAGATGATGTCACTCAAATCACAATTTTGGAGTACGACTCTAAAACTTGATTTTGGAACGAAGTATGATTCACCTTTTGATTTAACCATTTCAACAATTGTTGATTCCTCTTCTTAGTCATACTAGTGTACTAAGATTTCCTTAGAGGATCAATTGTGACATGGTTTCATAATCTCTAAGTAAATCATAAAATAGATACTTAAGTACTCTGCCATCTTTTCAGACTGGAGAAACTTTTATCTTTCTGCCTAATTGATTCTTCTTATTCGTTCCGCTATTCATTGAAACTTTTCCAATGATTCAGAATCATACTTAATCTTTTAATTATAATCATATTTACTAATCTTTTAGCAAATCATGACGAATATTTTATCGTTCTTTGTGGTGGACTTGACTAGTGCACAACATTGTGTACCAGATCTCATAGTCCTTCACTTGACTCACATACTTATGTGAACAAGGAATTAGTCTCAAATTCCCAAATACGAAGGTTCTCATTCATCACACAATACTAGTTGCATGATTCCAAGTTCCTGTCCAATCGAACTTGGGCGATGAGAATCTTTCCTCATTTGGTAAATTTCTGACATTACCATAAATAACATAACTAAGAATCAAATCCATTCATAATATTGCTAACAATAGAACCATTCAAACACCAATTTTCATAAATCCATCGCAAGGAAACATAAATAAGATAAATCAAAATTTATTCTATTGCGGAAAAATATTGTCCTTACAATGCGATTACAAATTAAAACTCTGTAAATATTATTTAGCAATCTATCCTAACTCTAAAGTAGTAGCTTAAAAGTCTGATCTTTGAATCATTCGATCGAAATCCATTTCTTCATCACCAGATTCAGCTCACTTCTTTCTTTCTAAGCTTCCTTTTCTTTGATCCTAAAAAACACCAAATGTAATCTTATCACATTATGTATTAAGAATCTAAAAGGAACTTAATAGAGTTAGATAGTGGATTTTACCTAAAGTAGAGTCATACATCTTGAATCTCCCATCTCTTAGATCTCTCAGGTAGTCAGGGCAGCTTCGTAACCAATGCCCCTTCTCTTGGTAGTAGAAACACACAGATTCTGTGGAAATGGCACAAGGGACTATCTCAGACTTAGCCTTTCTCTTGCGTAGAGAAAACTTTTCTGGACTTCCAATGTTGCCATTGTCCATAGAAGGTTGGGATATTGATTTACCAGACAAATTTGCTTGACCATTGCGCCAAAATTATCGCTGATTCAGTAGCAATAAGCAAATAAGTCAAATCAATTAGGGTCACCTCTCGGTCCATCATATAGTACTCTCTAATGAACTTACTATATGATTCGTGAAATGACCGAAGAACCAAGTCAACAGCCAACTTCCTTGAGACATCGACACCTTACATTCCCATTCTATCAATATGCAACTTCATATCCAAGACATGAGCACATACAGACTTTCATCTTTGTGTCTTTTTTCCAATAGGGCTTGAGTGGCCTTGAACTTTTCAAGTCTTCGAACACGTGGGTCAGGGAGAATTATTAGATGAGGTGGAGGAAGTGAAGCACGATTTCCATTTCCACAATCCAATCGTGGAACATCATCTTCACGTGGAAAACTTTTCCCAACGGATTCAGGAAGACCATAGTTGTCAGACTTTGACATCTACAAAACGGGAGAAATTCAAGTTAGTTGATTGAGTCCTTAATAAAACACCCAAATGATATATTAAGGCTAGGACCCAACACAATATTCTACAACTTGGAAGAGGGATGTCGTAATCCAAATTGCAGAACATTTAAAGGTAGGTAAATGACTATTTACCAATTTCCACCATGAAAAACGAAAAATGAAGGTTTAAGTTTTAAATGAATTGAAACTCCTAGATCTTTTGAGATTCATTGAACTTTTCAATGTCATGTTTGATCTCGATTATGCCCTTCATTTGTGACTGGGATGTCGAGGATCACAAATAAGGTGTGAATAACCATGTGAATGTACGTGGTGCCCTCAATGTTACAGTCACCTAATCGACGTGCCGGTTAACCACACACGCTCCATCGATCTATGATAAACATCGAGTCACCCTTCGCTACCAATGCTAATCTCAACTTAGTGTTACGGTTAATCACACACGCTCCACTAACTGTCTCGGCAAGGGTACAAAGTGTAATTCCATGGAATTGCATCAAATTCACTTTTCCTAAAGTAAATAAGATTGGGAATTTTGTAAAAACATTTAGTTACTTTATAATTTCATTATACTTTTAATGGAAAGTTGTGTCCTATCCTACCCGTTCGGCTAACGACCATCCACTAGTCAAGAGTGTGGTGGGTAAGAGTGGATACCCATTCAATCGCCATTTTATAGGCAATTTCCTTAAATACCCCTTAGAGACCAGCTTCGTGAATGAGGCCTACTAACGGTAAGACTCACTCTTTACTCATACAAATATAATATTAGACATTTAATTTTATATATAGTATAAGGGTGTATTTTACACTTTTAAAATACTAGGTGGTCTAATTTAACAAAATTATACTTTTAATTTAATTAAATACTAACCATATCATTTTGGATTTATTAACTTTCTTTTAATTATACACTTAATTGACTTAATAAAACCATAAGGGTGGAATTTGAACTTTTCAAAACTAGGGTTATAGAATTTAATATTTCAAGAATTAAACTTTTAATCAAAATATTCAAATTCCAAAACTTGAGGGCAAGTTTTGAAACTTTTCAAAACTATTTGGATCAAATTACAAATAATTAAAATTAATCAACTAATTGGTAATTATCTAAATTTGACCTAATTTAATTTTCACAAGATAATCAAAAACAAAATTACAAATAATTAATATTTATCTTATAAAACAAGTAATTATCTTAATTTTGACAATTATCTACTATTTTGGTAAGGATAATCACCCCAAATTAATAAAAATCGGATTTTATCAATAAAAAATGTTTTTGGTAATTATCCCACAGCAAAATAGGTCAAAATCCCGAAAAATCTCGAATCTGATGCTCTGACTCGTCGAGCCAACAATGGACTCGTCGAGTTGCCTGTGAAGTCGGCGAGTTCACCTATGGACTCGGCGAGTCCAGCCTCCAGATCCAAGAAATTTCGTTTTTCAGCTTTGAATAATCATCTATAGCATCAAATACATCAAACAAACAACCTAGGCTCTGATACCACTGATGGGTTTTGAGAAATATATCATTCCTATGGTGTACATGCAAACCCTCAAGCTTTGGATCTAGTTTATCTAATGAACATGCAATAATCATCCAAAACATATAAACCCTAGATCTAACATATGATAATTTGTATTAACATGATAATAAAGTTCAGATCTTACCTTGATTGTTATATAGCAATAACAATCTCAAATCCTCTTGTTCTTGACTTCTGAAAGTTGAGTGCCTCAAATGTTGCACCTCTAATGGAGTCACAAACACCATGAGCAACTAGGATGAAGAAGAAGGAGAAGGAGGAGGCACAAAAACGTTCTAGGGTTCCCTTAAGGAGTTAGCCACGTTTTTGGGGCCTTAGGGGTTCCTTATATAGGTAGGCTATTAGGGTTATCAAACAAGGAAACCCTAATTTGACTGCTTAGGCTCCAAGCAGCCCATGGACTCCTTTAGAACACCCCTTGGATGAATTCCTTATGGGCTTCCCATAGAATTCGTCCAACCTATGTTCCAAGGTGATCCATAGCCCAATTGCAATTATCTTATAATTACAATTCTAGTCCCCTAAGTTTAATTAATCTCTTTTAGTCACAAAACCAACTATCAATTAATTCTTGACTAATATTAATTAAACAATATGATTTCTCCGTTAATATATTATTCATATAATATATTAATAAATCATAATTAATCCTCTTTCCTCATAAATCATCCTATCAAGTTGCTTTGGTGAAGGCAACCCAAAAGGACCATGCACAACCGGGTCAAGTACATACCAAATATAGTTACGCGCTTAGACACTAATCCAACAGTTAAGGCCGAGCACCAGCGTCCGTATGGCAAGTTGCGGCCACTAGAGGTTCCCCAGTGGAAGTAGGAACAAATTTCTATGGACTTCATCCCCAAATTGCCGAGGACCGCGAGGGGTGTTGATGCAATTTGGGTGATTGTGGATCGGCTGACGAAGAACGCTCACTTCCTTGCTATCAGCGAGAGCTCTTTTACGGAGAGCCTGGCAGAGATATATGTTAGAGAGGTGGTTTCGCAGCATGGAGTGCCGATCTCGATAGTGTCAGACCGAGATGTACGTTTCACTTCCAGGTTCTGGAAGAAGTTCCATGAGAAGTTGGGTACGAGATTACACTTCAGTACTGCTTAACACCCACAGACGGATGGCCAGAGTGAGCGAACGATACAGATGCTCGAGGACATGCTTCGAGCATGCGTTATGGACTTCGGGGGAAGTTGGGACACATACCTACCTTTAGCTGAGTTTTCTTACAATAACAGCCACCATTCGAGTATTGGTATGCCTCCCTTTGAGCTTTTATATGGGTGGAGGTGTCGGACTCCCATCTGTTGGGGAGAGGTAGGGCAGCGAGTGATGGGTAGCACTGAGATAGTGCTTAAGACGACTGAGCTGATACAGCAGGTCAGACAGAGGTTTCTGACAGCCCAAAGCCGCCAGAAGAGTTATGCGGATAGGCGGCGATCCGAGCTCGAGTTCCAGGTTGGAGACTTTGTACTCCTGAAGGTATCTCCTTGGAAAGGAGTGATCCAATTCAGGAAGAGGGGCAAACTGGGGCCCCGATACATTGGTCCTTTCCGGGTGATCGCCAGAGTGGGCAAGGTAACATACCATTTAGAGCTACCCGAGGAATTGGGTCAGATCCATGATACCTTCCACGTATCCCAGTTGAGGAAGTGTATAGCCGATGAGACGGCGGTAGTGCCGCTAGAGGATATTCAGGTGGATGCGAGCCTGAATTACATTGAGAGGCCGATCGCGATCTTGGATCGGAAGATCAAGGTTCTGAGGAACAAAGAGGTGCCCTGGTTCAGGTCCAGTGGCAAACATCGGAGAGGGTCCGAGCTGACTTGGGAGCCGGAGACGGAGATACGGGAGCAACATCCAGAGTTGTGTGCAGAGTGAGACTTCGAGGGCGAAGTCTGATTCTAGTGGGGGGGAATTGTAACATCCGGATTTCCAGGTATCATAATTTAAGTATTTATTTTTGAGTTAAGAAGAGGGACTCGACGAGTTGACGCCTAAACTCGTCGAGTAGGATCGCGACTAATGACTCGGATTAATGAATGGACTCGACGAGTCGGCGAGTCGACTCGACGAGTCCGCGCTGTGGACAGAAACCCTAAATCTTTGGGCTTGTGCCCTATTTAAGGGTCCTTATGGCCTTCATTGGCGGCTACACACACACTTGAGAGACCTTATTGAACCAGAGAGCACAGAGAGAGAAGAAGGGAGCTAATTACACCATTTTAGTGCATTCTTGCAAGGAAGGAAAGGAGATTCAAGCTAGGCTGATTGGAGGGGGCTTAGATCTGCTATCATTTCATCAAGGGTTGTTGTTTGAGGTATGATTTCAGGCCTATTCTCGTATGTATAGTAGATTCCATGAATCTAGGGTTTCCTTACCCCTTTTAATTGAGTATTGGAGCATGTGAAGTCCCATTGAGGAATAGACATTGGATATGGACCTTGAGAGGTCCAGAGACTCCCAATCATCCAGCTTTATGCAGCCCATTTGGGATTTTGAATCTAGGTTGTTATTTTAAGAGTTATTCCATCAAATATAGCTTGGTGTGTGGTGCATGGACATAAATATTGAACCTTTACGTGACTTTTGGGTGTTAGAAGGTCAGATCTATAGGTTAGAGAAACAGATCTGACCTCAGAATGTCGAAAGAGTGTTGCCATGGAGGAAACTCACCGAGTCCATAAGAGGACTCGACGAGTCGGATCGGGTTGCCCCGCGATTCGTGATCAGTGGTAACCCGTCGAGTGAAAGGTTAACTCGACCAGTCGAGTGAGGCCTTAGGAGGATTCAGAGGACACACATGGACTCGCCGAGTCACCCGAGTGCACTCAAAGAGTCTGGTCAAGGTTGGACCGTTGACTAGAGTTGACTTTCGTTGACTTTTAAGGTTTGGTCAACAATTGGACATTTAGACCATTGGAGGGGTAAAATGGTCTTTTGCCCTTCTGAGAGATTATAGGAAGGGATTAGTCTAGCCTTTGAGAATCGTTGTTAATTAGAGGTAAATTACTTTATATGATTAGGTGGAGGCTAGATCAGTATTTGAGTTCGAGACTTTCCAAGATTACCCGAGGTGAGTCTTCTCACTATATTTTACCTAGAATGGTAACTATGCGTGACCGGAAGGTCTTATGTATTTGTATGAGTTATGTGACTTTTGTGAGATGTTTACTGTGATATGTATATGCTGAATGAATTGGGCCGGAAGGCAAACAGAGTTGGGGCCGGAAGGCAAGGCATGGTAGGGCCGGAAGGTCTACCAGAGCTGTGGGACCGAAAGGTCCCACTGAGACACATTGACCGGAAGGTCATGCGATGCTATAGCCTCGAGAGGCTAATACGTGAATGTGGTATTTTGGGGAACTCACTAAGCATTTATGCTTACCGTGTTATGTGATATGTGTTTCAGGTACCAGCGAGGATCGCTGGAAGGTGCCGACATGATCTGTACACACTGATTGAGTATTATGTATTATGTATTTGAGATTCTGGGAAATGCTTTACTAAGATAACATTTGATACGTTTGAGTTTTGAGATTACTTTATGAGATATGTTATGTTTTTAAAAATGAAAAATTGTTTTGAAAATTCACGTCGTTACATACACCAACCAAACCACAACCTCCGATGAACAGATCTGAAGCAGAAAACCCTAACTGAAGAATGATGACGAAAACCTTAACTGAAGAATGAAGTCGTCTTCGAGATTTGAACATCTGTTTTCTCTTCATCGAGATTTGAACATCTACTTACGTTGGCGACAAGATCGAAGAAAGGGTTTGGGAATTCATTTGTACATGAATGGAATCGAGATAACCCTTCTTTCTTCGTCTCCAGAAAACACCATTGATATCAACATTCTTCCTTCGTCGGTGGTTTCGATCTACATTTTTTAGGGTTAGGGTTTTCATTTCTGAGGGTTAGGGTTTCTTGGCGGCGATGGATGGTGGGGACAAATGGTGATGGTATAGAACAACGAAGGTGGTAACCGGATCCATTATGCAAACGCTAGCCCTAATGATAACTTCAATAGATGAATGGTGTGTGTGTTACAATTTTCCGGCAGAAATCTAATGTGCGTGTATGTTTGGGAAAAACATCACAAATCCGATTTCTATAATAAAAACATCACATATACGATTTTTGTTGGATGTTAGACAAACATAGAGGGTGAGTATTTTCTTTTTGCTTTTTTTGTCATACAAAAACTGAAAAAAGAAAATACAAAGGGAAAAATCGTCATTTTATAACCAAAATCAAAACAAAATTGACCAAACATGTAACAAAATAAAAATTTTGGACCACTGGTGCTAGTCCAAACTTTTTTTGCCCAAAGTGGCAATTTTTGACATATCATAGGGACCATTCTTGCAATTTTGTCTAACATTAAAGAACATAACAATAGATTTGAACTTAAACGAACAAATACACACACACACACACACACACACATATATATATATATATATATATATATATATATATATATATATATATATATATATATATATATATATATATATATATATATATAGAGAGAGAGAGAGAGAGTGAGTGAGTGAGTGAGGGGGGAGAGAGAGAGAGAGAGAGAGAGATGTAACTTCAATTGAGAAAATAAAAAAGGTTGAGAATGGGAGAATCATTTTCAGCCAATCATTTATTTTTTCCGCAAAACGCTTCGGCGTACCAGATCGAAGGAGTATGAGACAATGACTAGTATTAATATATGAATATAAATATAAGTGTATTCATATATGAATACACCACTTCTCTCCGCCACCAACCACCACCACCACCGCTACCAACCACCACCAACAACCGCCAACTCCGCCACCACCCACCGCCACCATATTCATATATGAAAAATCACTTTCGTTATACTTATTCATATATGAATATACATATTCATATATGAATATATTCATATACATATTCATATATGAATATCATCTATTCAATCAGTCCGGTACGCTGGACCGCTTAAGCGGCAGATTCGAAATGAGTGATCTAGATTATATATATATATATATATATATATATATATATATATATATATATATAGGTTTAGGTTCTATAGAAAACAAAAAACCCTAAAAATGCATAAAAATGCATAAAAAAAATACTTAGAGATCACAAAACTTTTTTTGAATTTTTTTTTTATAAAAAATCGCAGCTTTTTCTTAAAATTCACTGAAAAAAGAATAAAAAATCAATTTTTTTTATTTTTTTTCAAAAAAAATTTCAGCGAGCTTATATAGAAAGCTGCGATTTTTTCAAAAAAAAAAGTTTTATGATCTATAAGTATTTTTTTTATGCATTTTTATGGTTTTTAGGGTTTTTTTGTTTTCCAAATACCCCTTTTATATATATATATATATATATATATATATATATATATATATATATATATATATATATATATATATATATATATATATATATTCTAACGTCCTAAAATTTTTAGACAAAAATTTTATTTTTAATTCATTTCAAAACAATCAAAAGTGTATCATAGGGAAATAATATCAGAGTACAAATTTCAAAATCACATAATGCATAAAATATAGGCGGATGCGGTGCGATCAAGCTGGGCCCTTCCCTTTCGAGTTGGAAGTACGTGAAATATAAACTGAAAACTATAAGCACAAAGATTAGTGAGCTCCCCCAAAATACTCCATACCATACATACATAACAATCAAAGAATAAATGGGTCTATTTCACCCCCTTCGGTATCTTTCAACCGGTACTTGGTCTATTTCACTCCTCCGGTATCTTTCAACTGTCTATTTCACCCCTAAAACTAAGAATACACTCATATCAATAAAAGTCACTACGACAACAATCATAAACAGGCATAGCATGAAAGTATCACGAAGACAACTATCATCCTACTAACATGATCTAGAGGGTCGACATTGGTGCCTGCAACCCACGGGTATAGTGAAGGAAACTCATCTCAGACTGAAGATATCAAATCACACACGATCAGCTGACTCGCGAAATCCTCTCACTAAATCATAAGTAACAAAACCATAATTAGAAATTAGGTCGATAACAAAACCTAGGAGTCCAAACCCTAAATCCCGAATTCCAAGGTAAGAGGTTGCTTAGTCCCTGCCTTATTGGGCCTAACCGACCAAGCCCCAAATACAAATGGCCCTAAAGCCCAAAAGATATTGCATGTCCAAAATGTGCCCAAGTCCAAAAGGCCCATCACAAAACAACTTGAGGCCCAACAAGGGCCTAAATTCATAAGCCCAAGGTGACCCGAACTAAAAAACCCAAAATGTCCCTCTGGTGAGTATGCCACGTGTACCATCAGTACGCCTGGCATACTCGAGAGTTGCACATAATCGGGACTTCAGGTGCACAAAATCGGGACTTTAGGTGCGCCCAAAATGTCCCTCTGGTGAGTATGCCAAGTGTACCTATGTATACCCGACGTACGCCCCAACTAGCCATAGGTTCCTTTTGAGGTCTTAATTTGTTAAGACCTAACGTCCAACTTCCTATCTAAGCACATTTAAGTGTATTAAGCCATAAAGCTAGAAACTTTATGCTCTTGCATGTCTTAATGGGGCTCAAACCAAGAATTAAGCCTTCCATCTACCTTAAGTGGTCACCAACTCATGCATGGTTGAGTTCTAACCTCCAAGATCCGATTTTTATGACTCCATGCACTCCTAAGTACTCAAAAGGACAAATCAAATGGTCTGGAGTAGTCCATACTCCATGAGACCAAAGTTATGGGACCAAAACTTCTAAATCTACCCACCAAAAGAGATCTAAGCAAGGAACCATCAAGGTAAGAACTTTTTACCTTGAAAAGCTTGTAATGAAGAAGATATCCCTAGATCTTGAAGCTCCAACTCCAACAATGCTCCACCACCAAGTTCCTTATTCTTCAAGATCACAAAAGAACACCCAAAAATTCTCAATAAGCTCAAGAACACTCTCAAGATGGCTACGGTTTCGATATTAGCTCAAAAATGCAATGGAGGATGATAAGGTGAGGGGTTTGAAGGACTTAATGAGCTTAAATAGGGTGCAAACCCTAAAAATTAGGGTTTGCCTCTGACTTATGTATGCCCTACGTACGCATGGGTATCCCCAGCATACATATGGGACACCCCTCCTCAAGCAATCGTTGGAGTACGCCCGGCGTACACAACGCCCGACGTACCACGTGTACGCCCAACGTACTCGAGCCCAAAAGTCCAAACGAAGGAAAATAATTGTTAAGAGTTTTACCGAACGAGTCGGGTGTTATAATTCTCCCCCATTTGAATCAGACTTCGTCCTCAAAGTCCGCTGTCGCAAATAACCCCGCGTAATGCTCCCTCATCTCTTCCTCAGGCTCACATGTCCATTTAGAACGCTTCCAGTGCTACTACTTCTCCTTCACCAATCCCACAACCTTGTTCCTCAAGGATTTCATCTTCCGGTCAAGGATCGTCACCGGTCTCAACGTAGTTCATGCGGTCATCCACCTGAATATCCTCCAACGGAACCACAATGGAATCATCAACCCAAAACTTCCGCAGCTCAAAGACGTGGAAAGTACTGTGGATCTGACTGAGCTCATCTGGAAGATCTAAATGATACGTCACCCTGCCGTCCCGGGCTACAACGCTGAAAGGAACAATATACCTGGGGCCCAGCTTACCCGCTTCCTGAACCGGATGATACCTTTCCAAGGTGACATTTTCAGGAGTACCATATCTCTAACTTGAAATTCCAAGTCTAATCGGCGTCTGTCCGCGTAGCTCTTTTGTCTACTCTGAGTTGTCTGAAGTCTGCCGCGGACTTGCTGAATCAATTTGGTCATCTGGAGTACCACCTCGGTACTCCCCATGACTCGCTGACCTACCTCGCCCCAACATATCGGGGTCGTACACTTCCTCCCGAAGAGCATCTCAAAAGGAGGTCGATCAATGCTACCGTGTTAATTGTTGTTATACGAAAAATCCGTCAAAGGGAGGTACGTATCCCAACTCCCATCGAAATCCAATACACAAACCCAAAGCATATCCTCGAAGGTCTGGATAGTCCGTGTACTCAGACCATCACTCTGTGGGTGGAAAGCGTACTGAAATGCAGACGAGTATCCAACTCCTCGTGGAATCTCTTCCAGAACCTGGAAGTGAACCGAACATCCCTATCAGAGACAACAGAAACTAGCACCCCATGTTGTGCCACAGCCTCCCGAATGTATATGTCTGCCAACTTTTCGACAAAGATGATCTCTTGAATCGGTACAAAATACGCGCTCTTGGTCAATCGATCTAGAATGACCCATATTGATGTTGGGTTTTAGTATACTACCACTCCTATGGTGTACATGCAACCCTATAAACCTTGGATCTATGTTTTCTCTATTATACATGCAAATATTATCTATTCCAAGGTTTCATCCTAACTAGCATATTATGAAGCACCTATACTACAAAGTTCTAGTTAGATGACATACCTTTTGATGTAGCTTGATGTCTTCAAGCTTTAAGAGCTTAGCCCCAATAGTGTGGAAGCCTCAAATGGAATCACAAATCACCAAAACACCTTGGAAGAACTTGAGAGAATATGTATGCACACTAAAATCGGCCCACTCTTATTTTCACACACTTGTGTCAATTTTGTGAGCCAAGGACCCCTTTATATATTATGGAGGATTAGGGTTACATCCATGTAAACCCTAATACCCATGACCTTTCATTTACATAGGATCCATGGGTTAAAAGCTCCATGGACCATCCATGAAAGCTTAGCCCAACCTAAATGAACTTGGCCCATTCCATATATATAAGAGTCCATATTTAATTAGTTCTTTTTGATCACTTAATTAATTCTAAATTAATTCTTGATCAATACTAATTAAATAATATGATTCCACATTAATATATTAGAACTTATAATATATTAATAAAAATCATAAATATACTATTCTCAAAAGACTATCCATATAAATTGTGCCGGTGAAGTGCAACCCAAATGGACCATGCCGGGTCGGGTCAAGTACATACCAAATATAGTTATGGACTTAGAAATTAATCCAACAGTCTTCCACTTGGATAAGTCTAAAACTATTATTGAGTATGACTTCAAAACCTAACTGGCAATCGTAGCTCTTAAATCCGCTGTCGAACTCTGACATTATCAATGACTTGTCCATTAAATAAGGGATCATATATTCCTCCATTCTAGATATCATATGGACTGAGACATGGATTATAATCATTCTCTCTGTCCATTTGTTGTTTCCCGATTTTCGATTTATGATGACTGACTGATTGAACAAATCAAATCAGTCCTGGCTTGGCCAAGCACTCACATGTGTCATCGCTAAATCATCGAGGGGCCCACAGATATCGCTTTTATCCCGAAGGTAAAAGGAATGGATAAACTTCGACTCATATGGCTTGTTCTACTACTTGTTGAATCATACACAAAGGCACGTTTTATAACATCGAGTTACCAAATGCGTTTTCGTGCAATCAATGTATAACCAACTCATAGTAACAACTCATATCTCTAGGTTTGAAGAATATAAGATATTATCGTCTCATGATCACTCGTGATAAAATCCATGAAGTGATTCAAATGAGCGCGGGTTGAATCCAGTACTCAGAACTTATGAGCACTCATGAGTGTTGTAGCACAACTTTGTACACCAACTTGGACCTCTACAAGCCAACCCATGACAGTCTTGATTCATATCTACTTCCAACATATGACCGACTGTGGATGGTTTGAATAACTTAGTTATTCCGGAAGAATAACCTAGTTATTATGGAAGTCAAAACATGCAAAGTGAAACACAAGAATAAATGAATCAAATATGGTATCAAACCCTATGAATATAAATAGACCACTTTTATTTATCACCATACTGATTACTCATTATTCATTGTTTCGGTTTTATCAACTTTATACCTGAATTAAAAACACTAGTTGTCCCATGCTCCAAGCATGTACACTATGTTTTTCTAAACAATAGCTTTGCCATACACCAAGTATGCACTCTATGTTTATCTATGATCCTTACTTTGTGAACTAGATCGATTGAACATAATTTCAATGATTCTCTTTTCACACTTCCAAATCCTTGTCGTAAATGTAAGAATTCCTAACATTTATCGAAATTTGTTTAGATTTTAAACTTATATGCACTGTTCCTCTTGTAATGATTATGCACAAAGCCACAAAGACTTGGCAACAATCATTACAGAGTATTCCAATGGAGAGAAATTCAATGGAAATGATGTCTCAAATTCAAAGCGCATTGCTTTGAACATGCTTCTTGCATTAAGTTTCTTTAACCTTACACAGATTGCTTCCACCTATGAAGACAACTCTATATTCCCATTTTGACTACCACTTCTGAACAAGAGTTGCCTCTTTTCAGACTATGTCAATATGGTCCTTCCAATATTAACAGTATACTTCCAACTGTCCTTGAGCAACCAATCTTTGGTAAACCTTAGATTGTCCTCGACAATTGCTTAATCACTTTAGTCATATCCAATTCTAGACATTTTCCTCCTTAATGCCGCAAGGCATTTGGAAAATTCAGAAAGGATAAATATTATAGCACATGTAATCGATCTTGTACCCAAAGAAAATGAGACACGATTCATGATGTCTCACATAAAGACATGATTCTAGACCAGTCTTTTGCTACAATATTTTTATTTGCCATGTTTCCAAAATTTGACTACGAAGAGGGATGCCGTAATCATAATCGAATTTTGAGAACACAATATATAGAGTTTTTCCTTATGTTGAACCAATTCAACATGAAATTCATATATATATTCTTGACTAAAGATGATTAAAATCTCAATCTAAGCTTAAAATCCCACTCTAAGCCTTTTAGAATTGACATGAAGTATAATTTCCTCTCCCTTAATTATAGCAAAACAACTTTTTCAACCCATGCAACCTCACGAATTGAAACTTGTGTTTTCTATAATTAACATTGCTAATATGCAATACTTATCATAATTATCATGCTCCCACTAACATGATGATTATTAGCATAACACTTATGCTCCCACTAGCTTTGACATGTATCCAGAAAATAGCTGGACCTCTAGAAGTCAATACTTTATTGACATTCTTACTAAAGTTCTGATTTCTGATACTAGATTGCTTTGATAAGGCTTTATCAAAATTATACACCTTATCTTAGATAGCTCACAGGTGTGTCTAAACAATTTCAGAACTATGAAAAGGGATGCCGTAATCATACTCTCAATTGTTTAGACCTTTGCCATTTCTCATAAGTCCATGTTAGTGTGTCGGTTAACCACGCATGCTCCACTAACGACTTTGAGAACTGCAAATATCACAATTGCTATCTACTTAAAATCTACTTAGTGAATGAATTTCCTCACCATCAATTTCATGAATCGGAGAGAAACCTTATGACACTTAGATTTTATGGTGTATGTGTTCTTATCCATGTGAATTTGTCAAACCATAATCACAAGACTAGGTTAGTTAAAAATCCTAACTCGTATGGATTGAACTTGTGCAATCTTAACCTCTTGCCACCTAGCAGCACAAGGGCCTACCATTGCTTCCAAGTAGCTATGCAAACAATTGAGAACATGTAGAACTCAAATATATATAGCCAACTTAACTGGAATGGGCACAGAAATGTCAACACGATAGGTTATAAACCTCTAGTTGTGTGCTAGTGATGAAATACAGGTTTTATTCTTGATTACTTCTTGAAACCCTTTCAGGATCTTTTAGACTCCCACTGTCTCCTTGACCTATAATACTTTCTTTCCAAATATTCAAGAGATAGTGTGGATTCTAATCAAGACAAACACTTAACACAATTGGCCTAAGTTGGTCTCTGTTTTATGCAAAACATCACAACTTACCAAATTCAAATGTACAAGAGTAGAAAACCTTTTACTCTTACATTTCACTAGTGTTAATAAACCTTCTTTAAGATGTATCACTCAAGTTACATTTGTGGTGGGCTTGATCAGTGCACAAGAATGTGTACTCGATCCCTTAGTCATTTACTTGACTCACACATCCATGTGAACAAGTAATTAGTCTTAATTTTCCAATGCTTGAAAGTTCTCATTCATCATACTATACAACTTGCATGATTCGAAGTTTCTATCCAACTGAAACTTGGGTGATGAGAATCTTTCCTTATTTGGAAAATTTAGACACTACCATAAATGAAAGAATCAAATTCATATTTCCACTCTTGCTATTAATGGAATCATATAAGCAACAATTTTTTTTCCTTTTCACAAATGCCATTGTAAGGATATTTTAAAATAAATAAAAACAATTTTTTTTCTTTTATTTTAAAAACTTTGCGGAAAAACTATCCTTACAGTGCAAAAGCACATGAAAAACTTTGTTGTTATCTATTCCTAAGCAATATATCATAACTCCTAAGCAACAGCTCAAAATTCTGATGACAGAACCATGCGATCGAGATCCATCTTCGCGATCAGAATCAGCATATACTTTCTTTAAGTTTCTTCACTTTTCTTTGATTCTTAAAACATCAACATGTGACCCAGTCACATCATGTAACAAGAATCTCAGAATAGAAACTTAACAGAGTTAGATAGTGGACTTTACCTGAAGTAGAGTCAATCTTCTTGACTTGATCAACCTTATGATCTTTCAGGTAAATGGGCTGCTTCGCAATCAATGCCCCTTCCTTTGGCAAGAGAAACATAGGGACTCTTTGGGAATGGTACATGGGACTATCGCAGACTTAGCATTTCTCTTTACCATTTGGTCAACCTAGTTGACTATGGTCAATCCTTTTCCTTGGGAAGAGAAGGCTTTTCTAGATATCCAATGTTACCATTGTCAATGTCCATGGTAGTTTTGGAAGTTGATCTACTAATCAAATTTGCTCTCCCAGTGCTCCAAATTATTGCTGATTAAGCAGCACTAAGCAAATAGATAAGATCATTAAGGGTCATGTCATAGTCTGTTTCATAGTAGTCCCAAAGGAATTCACTATGTGACTTAGAAAGTGATTGAACCACGAACTTTCTCAAGAGTTTGACACCCAACTCTCCCGGCTTGTCAATATGTGACTTCATCTCCAAGATGCGATCACACATAGACCTTGCTTGCCAATAGGGCTTGAGTGACCTTGAACTTGTGGGTTAGGGAGAATAATTGGAGGAGGTGGAGGAAGAGAAGTATGACTTCCATGAGCCAAACTCGGGAAGTCATATTCATTAGGAAAGCTTGGTTTGGGAAGATCATTGTTGTCTAAACCAAACATCAACAATGGGAAAAATTCACGTAAAGTTGATTTAAGTCCTTAATATAACACCCAATATGATATATTAAGGCTAGGACCCAACAAACTATTTTATAACTTGGAAGAGGGATGCCGTAATCCAAGCTATAAAATATTTGAAGGTAGGTGAATGACGATTCACCAATTTCCACCAAGATAAACGAAATGTATTATTAGGTTTTAATTGGTTTTGAAACTCCTAGATTCTTTTGAGATTCATTGAACTTTTCAATGGCATGTTTCAATCTCGAGTGTGCCCTTCAGGTTTTGTGACTGGGATGCCGAGGATCACAAAACAAGGTGTGAACTAACCATGCAAATATACTTTGTACCCTTAATATTTACCCCTCAATCGATGTGCCGGTTAACCACACACGCTCCAACGATACTATGATAAACATTAAGTTACCCTTTGTCTACCTTGTTAAGTCCAGGTTAGTGTGCCGGTTAACCACACACGCTCCACTAACAGCTTAAACAAAGTGCAAAGTGTAATTTCATGGATTAGCACCTTATTCACATTTTCCTAAGTAACTAAGATTGGGAATTTATAAGTGTTTAGTTACTTAGTATTTATCATTATACTTATAATGAAGGGAGAATTATAGTCCTTGTCCTACCTGTTCGGCTAACGACCCTCCACCGGTCAAGGAAGCGGTGAGTGAGAGTGGACACCCATTAAACTGCCATTTTATAGGCAATAACCTTATACCTCCCCTTATAGACCGGCTTCGTGAATGAGGCCTACTAATGGTAAGACGACTTGCTCTTATACATATAATAATTAAACTTTTAATATTATAATAGTATAAGGGTGTATTTTAGACATTTAAAATACTTGGTGGTTTAATCTATTAATTAAACTAGACTTTTAATTTAATTAAACTCAAACCATATATTTATGGATTAATAATACTCTTTTAATTAAACGCTTTAATTAACTATTAATAAAGTCCATAAGAGTTAATTTGAACTATTCAACAAAACATCATAATTCCAATTATTAAACTCAAAATTAAAACCATTTAATTAATTGTTTAAGTTATGAACCCAAGAGTTTTAGAATTCAATTCTTTTTTTCATAAAAAACTTTTCTCAAATTCCAAAACTTGAGGGCAAGTTTTGTAATTCTTGAAAACCTTTGGATTCCATAACTTATGGAATTAATGGTGTTTTATGATGAAACTTTCCATGTTCCATAACTTAAGAACAAGTTATGGAATTCTTTAAAACATTAACACCAAATTTTGTAACTCCATAAAACCTTTGAATCAATTTTTTTTAAAAAAAAAAAAAAACTTTCATATCCATAACTTATGGAAGTTTCAAAAACCCTTAAGATCACAACTTTAAAAAAACTTTTGAGCTCCAAAATTTTATGACAAAATATGTAACTCCTTAAAACATTTAGATCAAACTTTTAAAACTAATAAAATAATCATATCATTTTATCTTTTACTAAATTTGACCTAATTCAACTCATATAGCAAATAATTCAAATTTTACAAATAATTAGTTTTTCACAAAACAAGTAATTATCTTAAAATTTGACAAACTTCATGTTTTTTTTTTTTCTTTTTTTTTCAACTTTAAAAATCAAACATTTGCATGAATATAACAGAAAACAACCTATGGCCCTGATACCACTGTTGGGTTTTAGTATACTACCACTCCTATGGTGTACATGCAACCCTATAAACCTTGGATCTATGTTTTCTCTATTATACATGCAAATATTAACTATTCCAAGGTTTCATCCTAACTAGCATATTATGAAGCACCTATACTACAAAGTTCTAGTTAGATGACATACCTTTTAATGTAGCTTGATGTCTTCAAGCTTTAAGAGCTTAGCCCCAATAGTGTGGAAGCCTCAAATGGAATCATAAATCACCAAAACACCTTGGAAGAACTTGAGAGAATATGTATGCACACTAAAATCGGCCAACTCTTATTTTCACACACTTGTGCCAATTTTATGAGCCAAGGACCCCTTTATATATTATGGAGGATTAGGGTTACATCCATGTAAACCCTAATACCCATGACCTTTCATTTACATAGGATCCATGAGTTAAAAGCTCCATGGACCATCCATGAAAGCTTAGCCCAACCTAAATGAACTTGGCCCATTCCATATATATAAGAGTCCATATTTAATTAGTTCTTTTTGATCACTTAATTAATTCTAAATTAATTCTTGATCAATACTAATTAAATAATATGATTCCATATTAATATATTAGAACTTATAATATATTAATATAAATCATAAATATACTATTCTCAAAAGACTATCCATATAAATTGTGCCGGTGAAGTGCAACCCAAATGGACCATGTCGGGTCGGGTCAAGTACATACCAAATATAGTTATGGACTTAGACACTAATCCAATAATTGAAACCATTATGCGCGTTTTCCGAGGCAATTTGGTGATAAAATCCATTGTAATCTCCTCCCATTTCCAAATGGAAATATCCAACGACTCCATTTTACCGTGGGGATGCTGATGCTCGGCCTTGACTTTCTTGCAAGTCAAGCACCTCTCCACGTACCATGCCACATCCCGCTTCATGCATGGCCACCAGTAATCAAGCCGGAGGTCTCTATACATTTTTGTCACTCCAGGATGAATAGAGAACCTCGACTTGTGTGCCTCATCCATCAGAATCTGTCGCACACCACCCCAGTTTGGAACCCACACCCTTCGATGGATAGCCAATAATAATCAGCTATCATAATCAAAGGAAGCCATCTGACCCACTATGCGCTTACTCTTCCGATGCTCCTCTTTCATAACCTCAACCTGAGCTTCTCGAACCTGCTCTAATAGTGGGGTAATCACTGTTATCCTCAAACACAAATCCATATTGGAGCCGCGATTGCCTTGCGGCTGAGAGCATCGGTTACCACAGTAGCCTTCCCCGGGTGATAAAGGATCTCACAGTCATAATCGTTTACCACATCCAACCATCTACGTTGCCTCATATTCAGATTCGGTTGATCCATCAAATACCTCATGCTCTTGTGATCTGTGTAGATAGTGCAGGGGACCCTATAGAGGTAATTTCTCCAAATATTGAGGGAAAACACCACCGCCCCTAACTACAAGTCGTGCGTACGGTAATTCGCCTCATGAGGCTTCAGCTGCCTCGAAGCGTAAGCGATCACATGACCCCGCTGCATAAATAATGCACCCAAACCCGTGACTGAAGAATCACAATATACAAAAAAAGTCCTTAACACCCTCTGACAGGGTCAGAATCGGTTCCTCACACAATCTCTGTCTCAAGGTTTCAAAACTTGCCTGCTACTCAAGCCCCCAACGAAATGTGACAGTCTTCTTTGTTAGCCTGGTCAAAGGAACCACTATCTTGGAGAAATCCTAAATGAATCTCTGATAGTAACCTGCCAATCCAAGGAAACTCCAAATCTCAGATGGAGACCTCGGAACTTCCCACCTCATCACCGCCTCAATCTTGGCCGGATCGACCAGAATACCGTTCTGGTTAACAAGGTGCCCTAGAAACTACCCGTCGCGCAACCAGAACTCGCACTTGGAGAGCTTCGCGTACAATCTCTCCCTCCTGAATATCTCTAATACCTCCATTAGATGCTTCTCATGCGTTCCTGGGTCTTAGAATAGACCAGAATGTCATCAATAAACGCAATCACAGACCGATCAAGCATGGAAATGCATATACGATTCATGATATCCATGAACACGGCTGGAGAATTGGTGAGCTTGAAAGGCATCACCACGAACTCGTAATAACCATAATGAGTCTGGAAGGCCGTCTTCTGCATGTCCTCCTCTCTGACCCTCATCTGGTGATAACCCAAACACAAATCAATCCTGGAAATGCACCCTAAAGCTGATCAAATAAATCGACGATCCTCGGGAGCGAGTAACGGTTCTTCACCGTTAGCTTATTCAGCTCCTGGTAGTCAATACACATCCGATGCATCCCATCTTTTTTCTTCACAAATAAGATCGGTGCTCCCTAACTACTTTTCCGAATAAATCCCTTGTCTAGCAGCTCCTGAAACTGTGTAAACAACTCCTGCATCTATGGAGGTGCTAACCGATAAGGTATTTTGGCTATTGGAGTCGTACCTGGAACCAAGTCAATCTGAAACTCCACCTGCCTCTCCGGAGGCACTCCCAGAAAATCCTCTGGGAACACATCTGGGTATTCCCGAACAATCAGTACATCATCAATGGTCATATCACCCTTCTCCCGGGTATCCATCACATAGGCAACAAACCCGAAACATCCCTGGTGAAGATAACGCCTCGCTCTGGTTGCCGAACATAGAGCTGGCCTATGCTGAGCACCCTCACCGTGGATCACTAACTCTCCCCCACTTGGGGTCCAAACACGTACCAACTGAAGCCCACAATCAATCATCGCCCCACTAGGGCTTTACCAATCCATCCCCACAATAACATTGCTCTCACGCAGGGGAATCAGAACCAAATCAATTGGATATTGCTCACTGAATAACTCCAAAGTGCATCCCTGGTGAACCCTCGACACTCGCACTGGACGATCATCAGCAATCTCAACCTCTAGTGGATGATCCAAATCTCCCGGAACACCGTCAAATTTCTTGCTAAGCGCAAGAGATACAAAAGATCAGGTAGCCCCCGAATCGAATAAGACCAATGTAGGAATATTGTTCACAAGTATGAACCTAAACAACAATAAGATTATATAATCATGAAAAATAACATAAATGAAAAGGTAAGGAGAAGATACATACCAGTGACCACATCGGGTGCTACACGAGCCTCCTCGGTTGTCAGCTGAAATTCCCTGCTCGGAACAACTGGCACCTCGGCCTTGCCCTGGCGGCCATCGGTGATTCTCAGAGTCGTTGGAGTAAGTGTTGCTACTGGTCCTCCTCATGCTAAACTCGGAAAGTTGGCCTTCTTATGGCCCCTCTGATAGCAATGAAAGCAAATCAGATAAGATCCATGGGTGGTAATAGTAGTAGTATAATCCTTGCCGAAGTGTGCTGACTTGCCGCACTTATAGCAGCCCGAACCACCCGCTCTGCAGATTTCATCATGTGCCCTGTCGTACTTGCCACAGCGGCTCCGGCCCTGCTGTTCCTTTGATCTAGAATTGAAGCCCTTGGGTTTCTTTGCTGAAACCCCTGTCATCTGCCTGTGTACTGCCTTCTTCTTCCCTATATGCTCCAAACTAATCTCCCATTCCTAGGCCCTGGATATCATGTCATACAGTGTCGGGCAGGCGGAAAAACAGAAAAACTCCCGAATATCTAATCTCAACATGTCCTGGTACCGAATATTCCGCATCTCCTCGTTTGCGGCATACTGGGGTACCAATATGGCTCTCTCTCTAAACTTGGCAATGATCTCCGCCACGGTCTCAGTCGTCTGTCACATATCTAGGAACTCCCTTGCTAGCTGTTACACCTCAACAACTGGTGCAAACTCCACTCGGAACCAGGTCACAAAATCCGACCAAGTCATGGCCTCAATGGCAGGGGCTCCCAAAGTATAGCCAACCTCCTCCTACCAATCCCGGGCTCGCTCCCTCAGGCAACATGCAGTGAACCTCACCTTCGACCCCTCGGGGCTGAAGCTACTCATTTGGGCACACTCAATGTCTGCTATCCAACGTTTGGCTGTAATGGGATCCTTCGCCCCAAAGAATTCTAGTACCCCACAACCCCTAAAATCCTTGAAGGAGAGAGTGCGGGCTCCGGACTGACTAGCGGCCATATCGGCCCTAAAGGTCGGAAGGCGATCCTCCATTAACTCGATAATACCCTACATCGAACCAAACATCACGGGGGTCGCATCAAGGATGCCTCTCATAATCTCGGACGCGATGAACTCGCGTAAAACCGCATCAATTGGTTTGGCGCCCGAGCCCAAACCCGATCCAGATCCTGAACCTCCTGGCACACCGCGAGTCATCACAATGCTGAAACATAACACGTAAACAATCAGGGATGCACGATCACGCCTTCATCTTCCCGCGATCATCAAAAGTACCTGAAACAATAATCGATAAATGTAAGCTTGAAGGCTTAGTGAGTTACTCCCAAAATACCAATGTCATAAAACATATCAATAACATATAAGCAAACAACATGCATAATGAGCCTTCAGCCTGACTGGACCGCCTCGCAGGACTTCAGCCTATCTGGACCGCTCTCCGAGCCTTCGGCATGTCTGGACCGCCTCGTAGGGCCTACAGCCTATCCAGACCGCTCGTCGAGCCTTCGGTGTGACTAACATTCCCTCCTGGGCATGTAGTCTATCTGGATCGTCCTGGCTATGTTGGCCTTCAGCACAAAGAAGGACCGCCACAACCCAACCACCAATCAAACAAACATGTGCACATAATATCATACGGTAGCATATATATAACAGTCAAACCGATCTATCAAATCATCAATCATAGCAACATCCTATAACCAGGATACAAACCTAACCGGTCACTAACATAGCATCATCCTATATATATCAAGATACCGACCTAACTAGGTCACTAACATAGCATTATCCTATATATACCAGGATACGGACATAACCGGGTCACCAACATAACATCATCCTATATACCAGGATAATGACCTAACCAGGTCACTAAGCATATCACCATCCTAACTACCAGGATGTAAATCAATAAGCATATCATGCAATAAACCCAGATACAAATCCGATAAGTGTCGGCATTGGTGCCTTAGACCCTATTGATATAGTGAGGAGAACTCACCTGACATTGTTGAAGTCCCGCGGATAAAACTATAGCTGCTGGTTGATAGATTCCCGAACTATCAACATCAAACAATACCCAATTAATAATTGGGTTCCAAGCCCAATGTCCAAATCACACTCCAAAGGCTCTAAAGTCAAGTAATGGGCCAAAGCCCAACATATGGCCCAAATTTCCAAATTGGGTCCAGACCTCTACATGGTCTTTCCTTAAGGCCCATCCAATTATTCTAGTCCAAACTCTTGGTATTCCCATGGCCCAATATCACATAATCATCAAGGCCTAGTTATGGCCCACCTATGGCCCAATTTTCCAATTTGGGCCTAAGTCCTTCACATGGGCCTTATCCTAAAGCCCATCCAAATATTTTAGTCTATTTACTTGTTCTTGGATAGCACATCGATAGACCAATCACCAAACCCCAAAAGAAAGGCCCAAATTAAGGCCCAAGTGAAATTAGGGTTTTCACATGAAATGACGATCAGGGTTAAGTGTTCCTACTTAACCCATTAAGGACTTAATCCATTAAGTCCAATATTGCCTTAGGTTAATTTGCCAATACTTATTAATTAATATTTTAAGTTTATTAAATAATTCCAGTGCGGGTCCCGATCAATCCCCAAAATTAGGTTTTTATGACATTAGGGTTTTCCAAACCCTAATTAGGGTTTCTAACCCAATACTAGCTCATTAGTCACATGGTTGGGCTTTTAGGTCAACTAGGGCTTCCTTGGGCCCATTAGGGTTAAACAAGTTAGGAACCACCTACTACCACCTCGGGTAATGGTGGTCAATGGCAGCTTACGACGGTGGCTACCACCTCGCGGTGGTGGTTATGATTCTTAGCGAAAATATTCAAACATCCCAAAATAACAATCACACACACAAAAGCACACAGCCACCCAAGGTGGCGGCTGGTGGCGGCAGAATGGCGGCGTGAGGTGGCAACCACCACCTCACGGCGGTGACGGGTCGTTTTCTTGATTATTCCAGTCGTACAATACAATTTACAACAATATCCAAATAACACACACTCACACACACAGCCGCCCTGCGGCGGCAGGCGGTGGTCGGAGGTGGCAGCCACCACCTCACGGTGGTGGTGATGGCTTTAATTTTACATTTCCGATCAAACAAAACTCCCACATAAACACAGCTCGATCGTAGCAGCAACCCACGTCAACATATGCTAAAAAAACAAAACGAACACCACCACCCACCTGGTGGCGTGTAGTGGTCGGTGGGTGACTACGGGATGAGGCTGCCGCTGGAGCGGCGGCGAACGGACATCGGCAAGAGTTAAAACAGCGCAGAAGAAGAAACAATTGGAGTTTCCACGCTCTCATCGGAACAGTCCAGCAGCGGCAGCAACAGAACGGAGAGTAGAGGAGATGCGATCCTTCACAGAGAGCAATAACATTGACTGAAACCAACGTGTTTCTTCCGTCCCGACAGCAGCCAGCGATGGCGGAGCTTGGTGGCGATGCAACCCGGCAGCGATAACAACAGCATGACGAACGGAGACTCGTAGGAACGAAGGAACGGCGGTTGAGAAAACAACAGCAGCAGCCACGATATCAAGGTTCAATCCCATCGTCAGATTTGTGATGGCAGTCGTTCGGTGGTTCAAGGCAGCAACGAAGAGGTTGGCGGCGGCTGGAAGATGGAGGGATAAGGTGGTGGTGGCTGAGAGATTGTTAGGGTTAGGGTTTTGGACGAGCGGGTGACGGGTTATAAGTCCCGCTCACTCTCAAACATTGGCCCATACTTCCACTTTCAATCCATCCTCCTGTATTCTTTTCAATCCAAATCCCAAAATTTACCATTTGGCCCCTGCTCCTATAAATCCTTCCAGAATAAGTCCAAAAGTTACCAATTACACCCCGCCTTTTAAAATCCTTTTCAAAATAAATCCTGAAATTACACTTTAACCCCTGGAGTTTCAAATATCGTCATTTGGCTTCCCGAAACCAACACCCCACTAATTATTATTTGATTTTGGACTATAATAACATAAAATAATAATAAAAATTACTTCTCGGGGTTCCGGGTTTATTATTTAATCGTTCTATTTTAAACAGGATGTTACAAAGGGTCCAAATTCATAAGCCCAAGGTGGCCCGAACTAAAAAGCCCAAAATGTCCCTCTGGTGACCGACGTACTCGGATGCTCCACGGAATTGGGACTTCGGGTTCGTATGCGCAACGTACACCTATGTACACCCGACGTACGCCCCAGCGAGCCATAGGTTGCTTTTGAGGTATTAATTCGTTAAGACCTAACGTCCAACTTCAGATCTAAGCTCATTTAAGTGTATTAGGCCATAAATTTGCAAACTTTATGCTTTTGCATGTATTAATAGGGCGCAAACCAAGGATTAAGCCTTATATCTCCCTTAAGTGGTCACTAACTCATGCATGATTGAGTTCTAACCTTCAAGATCTGATTTTTATGACTCCATGCACTCCTAAGTGCTCAAAAGGACAGCTCAAATGGTCTGGATTAGTCCATACTCCATGAGACCAAAGTTATGGGACCAAAACTTCTAAATCTACCCACAAAAAGATATGTAAGCAAGGAACCATCAAGGTAAGAACTTTTTACCTCCAAAAGCTTGCAATAGAGAAGATATCCCCGAATCTTGAAGCTCCAACTCCAAAAATGCTCCACCATCAAGTTCCTTATTCTTCAAGATCACAAAAAACACCCAAAAACTCTCAATATGGCCAGGGTTTCGAGATTAGCTCAAAAAAACAATGGAGGCAGATAAGGTGAGGGGTTTGAAGGACTTAATAAGCTTAAATAGGGTGCAAACCTTAAAAATTAGGGTTTTCCCCTGACTTATGTATGCCCTGCATACGCATGGGTACGCCCAGCGTACGTAGGGGACACCTCGCCTCAAGCAACCATTGGAGTACGCCCGACGTACCATGTGTACGACCAACGTACTTGAGCCCAAAAGTCCAAACGAAGGAAAATAAATGTTAAGAGTTTTACCTGACGAGTCGAACGTTACAGTTCTCCCCCGCTTGAATCATACTTCGTCCTCAAAGTCCATTGTTGGAAATAACCATGGGTAATGCTCTCTGATCTCTTCCTCAGGCTCTCATGTCCACTCAGAACCCTTTCGATGCTGCCACCTCACCTTCACCAATCCCATAACCTTGTTCCTCAAGGTTTTCGTCTTTCGGTCAAGGATCGCCACCGGTCTCTCAACGTAGTTCAAGAAGTCATCCACATAAATATCCTCCGACGGAACCACTACGGAATCATCAACCAAACACTTCCGCAACTTAGAGACATGGAAAGTACTGTGAATCTGATTGAGTTCCTCCGGAAGATCTAAATGATACGCCACCCTGCCCACCCGGACTACAACCCTGAAATGACCAAAATACCTGGGGCCCAACTTACCCCGCTTCCTGAACCGAATGACATTTTTCCAATGTGACACCTTCAGGAGTACCATATCTCCAACCTGAAATTTGTAGTCTGGTCGACGTCTGTCCGCGTAGCTCTTTTGTCGACTCTGAGCTGTCTGAAGTCTAACGTAGACCTACTAAATCAATTAGGTCGTCTTGAGTACCACCTTGGTACTCCCCATGACTTGCTGACCGACCTCACCCTAACATATCGGGGTCCTACACTTCCTCCCGTAGAGCATCTCAAAAGGAGGTCGATCAATGTTGGCATGATAACTCTTGTTATACGCAAACTCCGCCAAAGGGAAGTACGTATCCCAACTCCCACCGAAATCCAATACACAAGCCCGAAGCATATCCTCCAAGGTTTGGATAGTCCGCTCACTCTGACCATCATTCTGCGGGTGGAAAGCCGTACTGAAATGCATGCGAGTACCCAACTCCTCGTGGAATCTCTTCCAGAACCTGGAAGTGAACCGAACATCCCTATCAAAGACAACAGAAACCCTCTAAATGTAGCAATACATGAATTTGATGATTCGTAGACAACTGTTTTTATGCGTACTTCAATTTGCTCAACAAATAGTCAAACACACATGCGTAACACACCAATTGCCCTTATTCCATGTGGGGGTGGAGGTGATATGTTAAATCCTTTTTGTCTTCAAAAAATGTCACATATGGTGAAATTTTTCCTGGAAACCTCTATGAGAACTGAGTTTGTCCTGTAAATGAGCTCGAACTCGGAATGTTCGCTGAAATATTACGAGTAGACTTCTACTTAATTTCCAAAAAAAATCCAATTTTACTTTTGTATTCACGTCACATACACATATCATTAGACCCAGTCTACTGCAACTTCACAGCTTCGTCTAAATTAGGTCAAAATAGGTTTCTCAAATGAGTTTTAGAATTAATTTCGCGACATGATTTCAATCGATTTAATGGCTCGATTTCAATCAATTTCATGAATTGATTTCATGGCTCGATCTCAAAATCGATTTCATGAGACAAAATCTAATCGATTTCCTAGACAAACCTTCAATATCGATTTCATGGTGTTGTATGACCATCGAATGGAGGAGAGATGGTCAAGATGGTCATGACGTGCGTCAAATTCATTTCGCCGGTATTTGGCGTAGGACGAAGCCAGGAGGCGTCGTTCAAGAAATAAGAGAAGTCACCATTCAATGTCGTCAAAGAGATGAGTGGAAATCGAGAACCCAATAAGGAGCCCATTTCACATTCACCTTGATGTTTTTGAAACCCAACTAAAATCCCCATACATGTGACTTTAATAAGTTTTATAACATTTGATTCCAAGCCCAACTCTCCCCTAGTGAAGTAGATTTAAGTTATTTCTTCTAAAAATTCATTGACCTCATATAGAAAAGACAAAATCGCTCAAAATAAACTTTATCATCACGAAACAAAAGTTAATTAGGGATGAAGGAGACTTAAGGCAACAACGATTCAGAGGTTTGGCTCAAAAAATTTATTCAACCCATCAAAAACAAAAAGAAGAGAACAAACATTTAAATCAGTTATCGAGGATATGAAAATTGTTGAAAGGAACGATATCTTACACTTCAACTCTTAATCGAACATCATGAGAGCTAGTGCTAGACATTTTGGAATGAAGTTATGAAAGGGTATCACACAGTTCTTTGAATTTATAAGGGTTTGTTCTCAAGGGTCTTTAATTAATGTTTGTGACTTGTGAATATGATATTAATGCAAATTCAAATAAAGTACCTACTCGTCCCTATATACAGAATAAATATAACAATAACATGAGTTCACAACAAAGAAAGAGATATAATAGTAATTTGGTAAACAAATAAATATGAATTTTATTATCGATAAATACGAATGATAAATTACAACATCTTCTCTGCTTAATTTAATCTTATCTACAAAAAATGCAAATAAAAATCAATCTAAATGGACATTTTCCCTCTCCATAAGAATAAAGAATTTTCTTTTTTCATGTGGGGGTACTTCATATATTCCATTGGTCTTATTAGTTCGCATGCATAGTATTTAGATTTGACATGCAAATACAAATTAAAAATGAGTATCCAATTTAACTTACAATAGTTGCTAAAAACAAGCCATTTTTTAACCAGGCAGCTGGTCTTAATTGGTCGTTTATGGTGGAACTGGGGTGTTCACTTGTCGAAGTTAGAATGCATCATGTTATTCATGAAATTCATGTCGCCAAATATAAAATCATCACCACCATTATTATAACCACCAAAATCCTGGCTCTCGAAATGCACCTGAATTTCCTCCGGGAACTTGTTACATGGTGGTGGTGGTGGTGGACTTGAATCGCATGTTAACGTTGTTGAGGTGAACTCTGCGGCAGTTGTCATCTCCATCATTTCTTTGAACTTGGAAGACTGTAGCAAGAGTCCTAGGGCTGACGTGGCAGTAGTTGACCGAGAAGAGTATGACATAGTGGGTGACACCATGGGTTCTGGTGGTTGGTTTTCATGGTGGTTGTGGTTGTGGTGAAAGTTCAATCCTACGACGTCATTAATGTCGGTGGTTGATGCTAAATTAGTGTCGATATCGATTATGTTGATATTAGGGTTTGGTGGGGTGACAACAGTGCCATTGTTGTCAGGTCTTAGCCATTTGATGTAACGGCTGAGATCGAAGTTTGTAACGGCGTTAAGTCCACGATACTCTATTGCTGCCATGTCATATGCCACCGCTGCTTCTTCTTGTGTAGCTGGAAAAAACCAAAATCAATATAAACTTAATCTGTTTATTTAGCAAATTAATATGTCATAAATGATTTTAACGATTTCTTTCCATGAAGACAAATTTATATACCATAAATATAGAAGATATAAAAAATTAATTGCTCACCATATGTTCCCAAGTAAAGATATTTGTTACCAAAAACTCTCCCGATTCGAGCTTCCCATCTCCCGTTGTGATGATGCCTGTTATCGACATTTGAATTGCAGAAATTTGTAAGCCGATACACCATAAGTAATTAATATATAAAATTATAGGAAGTAAATAAAATAATAATAAAAATTCAATTCTTAATTTTTCAGGCAATATCACTTATTTTGTATTTTTAAGGAATCTATACCAATTAATTTAATAGGGTATATATGTACGTGTATATATGTATCTAATACTATAAGTGAGAGACAAGAGAAAGAGCTGAGAGAATGAAACAAATATTAAATTGATCTAAATCATACCTTGCAACTCCTCTATATTTTGAAACTCCACGAGAAAATCCACTGCTTTTTCTATATATCAAAAGCGAAATTATGTAAATAAAATTATAAAGTTCATCTCATCATGATATTGATTTAACACAATTAAATGTTTTAGAGTTATAATTATTAAATGTAACTAAAAACCTTCTTAGCGATCCAATATATTCCTCTCTTGATTGACCTTCCATGTCTTTCAGTTCCTTATGATATGTCATTAACTACCAAAAAAATGTGTATCAATAAGCAATATTTGAAGATATATAAAATTTCTAGAAATATTTTCATAGTTGAAGCATTTTTGCCTTTGAATGATATTAAAATATCAAAGTACCGGAAAGTTTAAGATGGTGTCCGGACCCCAATACTTAAGCGCAGCCAAGTCATAAGCATGAGCAGCTGCATCTTCGTCATCATAAGCACCTGAAATATTTAGCAAATAAATTATACAAATCTCTAATATAAAGTTTTATTAATTTGCTAAAATTATATACGAAACGTATTTGAACTTACCAAGATAAACTGGATTGAATTAAATTAGCATGCCATCAAATCAACCACCATTGACAAAAGCATCAAGAAGAACAACAACAAATGATTAATATCTTGTTTTAATTTTATATTGAAATACTTTAAAAATATATAATGGAGAAGTAATTATTTAAAAAACCAACCTTGCCGGCCTTTCTTGTTCTGAGACTCGTTCCAACAGTTTTTATCCCATAAGTGAGCTTCGTATCTCCCTGTCCATCGATGTCTGAATCAAAATGAAAAGAAAATAGAATGTTAAAAACTATTAAAAAAATATATAAAAAAACATGAAAAAAGGAATTTAATTTGACCTTGTAACACCACGATAAATGGAGCTTCTTCGCGGAGGTGAGTCACGAGGCACTGTTTTTCGTGTTCTTTTGGTCTTCGTAATGACTACAGAATTGGTGTTCATCTTCATTTCCTCGTCAGTCTTCAGACGTTGTCCTTTCAGTAACTTCGTCATTATAATTAAGAAGAAAAACTAATGATTATATGTGGAGAAAAATAAAAAAGTCAACTTGAGAAGAGACTTTTAATTAGATGAAGTCAAGAAAAGTGTTTATAAAGGAGGAGAAGGTGCTAGATAAAGAGGTGGCAGCCGGCGAAATTAATGGGCGTTTTCAGCCGTCGAGCAACGGCGCAACCCGTCACATTCCAATTAGTTGTTTTCGTGCTCTATTTTGTTGTATATTTTGTTTGAAATGAAAGACTAAATTTCATTTTTTGTCCCTGTGGTTTTGTGGTTTTCTTGAATCAAGTCCAGTTTTTGTAATTGTAGCGCGAACAGTCCCTGTTGTTTTATTTTATTGCAGTAGTGGTCATTAACCCACATAAAATGACTACTATACCCTTAGATATTTTTAAAATTTTTAATTACTACCTCCGTCTCATATTTATTGTTCACTTTTGACTTTTGAAGTCTTTATTCTTCAATTTTGACCTTAAATATTTTTGTTTTAAATATATAATACTTGATGCGAAATATATGAATGGATTGTGTTTTAAATGTCTTTTCATTGTTATAAATTTCATCAACTACTACAAAACACAAATAAAAATATTTAAGGTCAAAGTTGATGAATAAAGACTTTAAAAGTCAAAACTGGACAATAATTATGGAATAGAGAGAGTATTAAATATTATTTTTTGTTTATTATTATAACTTATTATTTGAAATACCATAAAAACCACATCCCCTATCAGTACATAATCCAATTACCTTTGCCACACCCCTCTTCCCCGCTCTCTACTTTAGTGCCACCGACCACCACCCATTTGATCCAGATTCATAGAGGAATCAAGCAACTCCTCCTTGAAAACTACTTTAGCTCCATATCCTGATCAAGTGTAAGTTCAGAAACTTTTGTTGCTTTGAAATATTTGATCGGAAAGGGAGAAGGATAAGGAGGAAGGTGAGGTGTGGGGATTCGAATGTGAATACAATTGGTTGTCGGAGGTGGTAACGGTTGGACTTCAACCATCCTTCTCCCCTACCTGATGTTTCTCTTTGTAAAACCATCCATTTTTCTCTTTAAACTCATCGTCTTCATCTTCAAGCTTTGAATGTTTCCAATATAAGAACAGTTTACCTAAACACAGCCTCTACACTGGTTAAGATCTAAATACTGGTAAGAATTCAGAAAATACTATCGAACCCAAAATTAAATTTGGGTTCCATTCCTGCAAACAAACTTTCGACATCGAAAGAAAGCACAAGAACCAAAAATGAAGTTGCAAGACATAGATCTGGAGGTGGAAGAAACACACAATCCCCCTACCACATACAATCTTGGTCTCTCAATCTCTCATTAATGTCAGTGATGGCAGTAACAATGAAAATTTTGTAATTTTAACCTATAAATCCCTAACATAATCGGTTATATATTTGAACCTCAAAACCTTTAAAAGTAGGGCTTACGTATCTCATCTTTTCGGAGTTTTTTGGGTCTGGCATTGGCAATTCTTCACTCCACTGTAAATTCTCACATTTTTCAGAGTTTTTTGGGTCTGCCGTTGACAGTTCTTCACTCTACTGTAACTTCATCATTGCCCCACTTTGTTTAACCCACCACTTTATGATATGTTATTTTAGTTTAATGTTTCCACAAGTAGTGGGGTAGTGACATTGAAAGGGGAAATTAAGGGGTAGAGGATCAGATGAGATTATCATAAGAGTGGAATGGAGGGTGGAATTGGGGTTGGGGTGATCTCTTGAAGACGACAAAATGGTGGTCAGGGAAGAGAAGGGTAGGGTGGTGGGGGTTGGGGTTGGGAGGGAGTGGTGGAGAGTAGGTCCTAATTGGTTTAAAAAGATTTTAATCATAAATAAATGATCAAAAAAAATGTAATAAGGAGGGTACTTTTGTCTTAGGGACTATTTTTGTGACAATAACAAACTTTTAGACCATCCGTGTTCAAATTAAAAACTCTTGACTTTATTCAAAAATAACATATAACCATAGGGACCATTTTTGTATTTTACCCAAATGAAAAGGAGTTAGATATACTAATTTCTTCTACTATTATGCAATTAGTTAGTTGATAGTAAAATAAAAATAAATTTATTAGCTGCAATACTAAGGCGTTTACTATGTTTTTGGCAGTATTTGATTAAGTTATTAATGCAAGACCTTTGCATATAGAAATAACTATTTAACGAATAATGTTACACCTGTCAAAATTAACTTTTTTTTTTACTTTATCTTTGAATTTTTTTGGCTCATCAAACTGTTTTAATGTTATTTGTGTGTAGGAAATTTAAAAATGTATATCATTTCTTGTTTCTATAACCACTCATATGTCATACACTCTCACCCCCTATAGCAGAAACAATATGCCATCATCCTTGTATACAAATAAATCTTCAATACTTTATACCTAAGTTAATTGATAATATAGAAAGAAGTTACAATTGTTTATATGGCAAACAATCTTGTTATCACTAAACTCGTTATTAATTTTTTTATTTTTCTTGAACAATGAGATTATAAAAATAATTATAGTGTGACTGTGTCTAAAGATTTATTATTATTTTTTTCTAAAAGCAAATCGAAGGATGTCATTGACGTAGGAGAAATAAACATATATGGCATATACACTAGAGGTGGAAATGCTACGGTACTGCACATATTTCTCCAAAACCGTGTATCCTACCAATAAATTTGATTGATACATATCGGTAATGATATATACCAACATGTAAGAGGGGATTGTGATTGAGGATTTTTATTTTCGATTGTGAAAGGTGAATTGAGAGTTTTGAGAATGAGGGTATCGTAAATGATTGGGATGGGAAATTTGATCCAATAGAATAAAAAAAAAACCCTAAGTTTCAAGTTTCTATGACAATTTTGATGGTATTACTACAGATTTCGATCCGTTGGTATACCAACTAAAAATTCCCCACGGAATTTCGGGCCAATATTCCGGATTATGGATTGAAATTTTGGAGTTTGAAAAAATAAAAAACTTTGGAATTTTAAGAACAAATCTGAAATCCGATAAACAATTCTCTAATTTCAAGAAAAAAATGTTTTTAACTAAAATATTACAAAAAGTTAAACAAACATAATGTATAGATATATACGATAATATGACTTAAAATCAAACATTGATTGAAAAATGATGATATTCAACTCTTTGAATTAGACATGTTAGATATAACTGAAGAGACTTTTTTGAAAAAAAAAATTGCAAAAAATAACTTAAGAAGAACATTCGTAAATGGGCATTTGGAAGAAAATAATCATTTTTCAAAAACTTAGAAAAAATGGTTATTTTCTTTAAAAAGTTCATTTATAATGGCTAATTTACTTAATTTTCCTTTTTAGATACAAATATATAAGATGCCAATTTTGGTCATTTTATGCGAATAAATATAATTTATCAAACACTAAAAAACAATTTATTATGTTTTGGTTTCGAATAAACTATTCTAATCGCTTTTTAAGAACTTCGTTTTGACATCAGATAAGTTAATAATCATTTTTATAAATAAGCATAAGTTGTTATAAATAAGCAATCTCAAACACTCCCTAGTTAATATCATAGTAACCTAGAAAACTTATTATGACAGGTAAAATAGTAAAAAACCAAACATTTTTTGCCAATATCATGACATTAATGAACATAAAATCGGACTTAGGATAAAACCAAACACTTTATAAATATTATGGCAATTCCCTGAATTTAACATGTATTTTTTTCTTATGAATATCCTATTTTAACATGTTTGATTTTTTCTTCAATATGTTTCCATCTTGTAACTTATCACACGTTCTTTTATTAATTATCAATCATTTATTACTTTATGATCAAAATAAAATTTTATTTTAATAATTTTCCTGGTAATAAGGGTTTTATATGTGTTGGGTTGAAATATATTTTTATTTAAAATTGGAACAAAAGAAAGATCTTACACGCTCAATATTATAAGAAAAATAAACAACTCTGAAATATCCTAAAAATACAGTCCAAAATTTTCATTTTAAATCATTAAGAAAACCATAGTCATCCAAATATCATATAAAAATCATAAGTCATGTATCTCAAAATATCATAACATCTGTCAAAATATATCAGAGTATAAGCATCTCGGGCTAAACAAATGGTGTGTGTACTGCAATCATCTCGAGCTCTTCCCCTTGCTACCGGAAGTACCTGAAACCAAAACTGAAAACTGTAAGCACGAAGCTTAGTGAGTCTCCCCAAACTACCACATATCATACACATAATCACATAACATAACATTGGCCTTGCCCGCTACATCGGGCACCGCCCAGCATCGGGCGCCGCCCAGTATCGAGCAAAGCTCGGTATACATATCAACATATCAACAATACACATAATAAGCACATAATATAAACATATAAACATTCATCGGACCAAAATCTGGAAACATATAACATAGCATATAAACATTCCTCGGGCTTTCCCCGGCATCGGACCGAAGTCCGGAACATATAAACAAGCACATGCAAGAATCACGAAGACATCAAGCATAAAAACATTCCTCGGGCTTTCCCCGGCATCGGACCGAAGTCCCGAAGCATATAAACACATAAACCTACATCGGGCACTGCCCGGCATCGGACCGAAGTCTGGTACATGCTAACATACATAAATAGGCCGGCATTGGTGCCTTAGACCCGTTCCTAGGAGTAAACTCACGTCGTAAAGCTGAGTGCTGAATCTCACGGTTATCATTAAAACAACACTTAGTCAAAATCCATAATCCTTCTTAAGGTAAAATGACCATTTTACCCCTTGGTCTAATTTGGACCATAACCTAGGCCCAATTCCATCTAATCTCTCCAAGCCCACTAATGGCCCACTAAACGCCCACTAATGGCCCAATTTTCTAAATTGGGCCCAACTCCTCAAATGGGCATTCCCTTAAGCCCAAACATGTCCTTGGCCCATCAACTGACTTTCGATGGCCCATTAAGGCCTAAAAGCTAAGAAGTCCAAAGCTTGGCCCAAACCGAGGCCCAAAAGTCGTGAAGCCCAAAATCCTAAGAGTACGCTGAGCATACTCCTCTGTACGCTAAGCGTACAGCTTGCATGGCTTGTACGCTAAGCATACAAATTGCATGGCTTGTACGCCCAGCGTATTACCCTATTAAGTCATATTCATCAAAACTGCTTAATCCCGTAAGACATTAAGTCCAAATTACAGATCTGAGTCCATTAACATGTCTTAACTCATAAAGTCGATTACTTAGTGGCTTGCAACCCACCAAATGAACCCAAACTTGTAATATAGCAACTAACTTCCATGGAAATGACTAGAACTCATGCATGGTCACAAAAGAGCCTTAAAGATCAAAACTTTACTGACATAGGGACACATTTAGCACTAAGGGTGGCAACCCTAAGCCTAGAAACGAAGTTGAATCATAAAAATCCATTCTTGGGACCTAAGGAGGTCCAAAACTCCATTAACGTAGATCTAAGCATTCATAAGGAAAGTTGGAAGCTTTATACCTCCAATGAGTGCCAAATGGTGAGATAATCTCGGATCATTGAGCTCAAGATACTCAAGTTCTTCTTCTCCAACTTCTCCTTTATTCTTCTAAGATCCAAATCACCAAAGTAAGCTTCACAAGGCCAAAAACACACAAGGATGAAGTATGAAAGGGTTTCTAGGGTTTCTGAGGTTGAGAGGCTGGTAAGGAGGCTAGGGTTTGAGTCATAATGTTATATATATATATATATATATATATATATATATATATATATATATATATATATATATGGCTTAAACCCTAAAAATTAGGGTTTGGAGTCTGCTTGTGTACGCTGCTCGTACGTGCATGAGCCCCCTGGATCCAATGAAGCTCTACGCCCTGCGTACGCCAAGCTTACGCCCAACATACGTCTTCGAGTAGCCCAACTACAACGGCCCACTTTGCTAAAGTCCAACTCAATAATCCACTTATCCAATTCATAGTCCAACAATAATTAATGAGTATTTAAAATAAATAATACCTCAAGTGACGGATGTTACAAACTTATTCTAAGTATTTATCTATGAATATCTGTTTTTGTGGTGCAATACAACTGAGGTTGGAACCTCTACTTATACCTAAACCAACCTACCATTGCTACTGTTACCATTTATTGTGTTCACCATATGAACATAAGAAGTTACCATTGTCAAATGGTGGCTCTATGAAATATCTACCATGTTGGGTTAAAATTTACATTCTCCCCTCAAACCAAACTTGGCTCAAGCATAGGCACTCTAACTTGCTTACACATCTTGATTTAGTTAATCCTTGTTAAAGCCTTAGTAAGGGTGTCCACCTTTTGCTCTTTTGAAGATACAATCTCCAGAAGGGTTTGCTCTTCTCCCATGCACTCCTGAATGAAATAAGATTATTGTGTTTGCTTCTTCGGTGGAATAACATCTTCTTCACCGGTACGGTTACTGATTTGTTGTCAAAAAATTCAATAGGTTCTTTGTAGCTTGTAACTTTGACCAAAAAAATTTCCAACCAAACAACTCGACAAGCCGTTGTTGTATCTGCCATGCAATCTGAATCACAATATAACAACGTCACATAATACCATGTAAATCATATGGACCATACAAAATTACAAACCATCCCTAAAGGGGTGTTGGTAGCTAACCAAAAGTTGAAATTTGTTGGGATAAAACATGTGACAAGTCTGTGTGAGTGTTTATTCTTAATTTCTTTCAACATTAAGCCACACAAGAGATAGTTATGACGATGAAGTTAGTAATTGGGATTACTGAAAAAGAAAATGAGTAACACAAAATGCAACATTATCGCATTATTTAAAAAATGTGTATTTTTATACCTAGAGCTTTTTTGGAAATGGAACTTCCCTAACGAGGGCTTTGGGATAGCTTTCCCGCACCGACTAATCCTCCGTTGCAAACACGAGGCCTTGTCTCATACCCTGGAGTCACTGCAGACGAACTTCCATGGCTACATAGGCTGAGTAGTTCCAGCATTTGAACATGTACATAGAGCTTTTTATTTAGTGTTTTGGGGTATTTTGAAGCTTATGAACTTAGAATAAATAATATATTTAGGGTATACTCATGGTACTTTAAAAGGAGAATATATATGTGTCAGGTTTTTTAGTTCAAGAATACCATAAATGGTTATATAATCATATCAATTAACCTAATTTTGTGTACTCATTGTTGGGTAAAAGTTTTTTAATAGAAAACTTAATCCAAGTAGCTATGTTATGTTTCTTTTCTATTTATTTATAGATCTTTTATAAGATAAATACGACCGCATGGCCAAATGGTTTGGAACTACCTTACTATTAATAAGGTGTAACTAAATTGCATTCACGATCCCTATGGTTTAGCATAAGTTGTCAATTACCTCTTTCAAACTAATTTTCACCTGGACCATCCCTAGGTTTGGCTTTGTTTCTGTTTTGGTCCCTCATATACCTAAAATGACTATTTTACCCTTTTCCAAAAAAAAACTAATGGGTTGAATTTGAAACTATTATGATGCATGTGTTTCTCTTTTTGTCTCTTGTTTTTTTTTCAACAAGCCTTTATTAACCAAACTTGTAACACCCGTTTTGTAGGATAGATCAGTGGTAACCTGAAGAAGTCAAATATTTGGTTTTTGAGGAAAATTATTTGCCACGACGTGTTGTATGGAAACCCATGGTGTGGCATGGCTTTTTATGATCGTGCTTTTTTGGTGAGCACCATGATGTGGAAAGTAGTGTGCCACAACGTGGTGGCTGTGGTAGCCCAAGCCCATGATCTTTAGGGTTTTTTTCCGTATTTAAAGCCTCTAAATTCAAGGTTAGGGCATCCACTTCAGTCTCCAACCTTCCTAAATGAAACCCTAGCCTCCTTTTCTCCACTTTGAGCCTACCCTCCCCTATTTCATCCATTTATGAGATTTTGGTGTTGATTTTGATGCCTTGGAGAAGAAGAAGGTTTTCTTGGTGCATAGATCCAGCAAGAAAGTTTTGTCACCACCTTGAAGCACATATTTTAGACCATTATAAGTCCTCAAGTTCCAACTTTTATGTGTCATGCTTCAAGATCTAGGCTTTTATGTTTTGTTCTTCATGTTTAGGGTAGTTTGAGTGATTGGATTCCATAAAGTTGGCAGATTTATGGATCCTTGGGGTCCCTTTGATATTTGGTGTGCTAGATCTGAAGTTTGCTTGAGTTTTGGTTCCATGCATGAGATTTTGACCTCATATTCACATTTTTGACCAAGTGTAACATCCTAAATTTTCAAGGCCAAAAATTTCGTTTTTAAATGAGTAACTTATAAAATCGTTTACCAAAACATTGTCGATATCATATCAATCCATAAAATCATAATAAACATGTCTTAAAATCATATCATCTGTGACAACCGTCACTTTCTGGTCAAGTCAAAGTCAAAGAAAGTCAACAAGTAAAACTGGTCAACTCAACTAGTGCTAATATGTTAGGGATTACTTTATGTCTACTAATGTATGACTCTAAATCTAAATGCAAAGTAACACTTGAAAGTTTCAAATGTTCAAAATTCTAAACCCTAATCAGATTGAGGGAAGTAACAACTCTATAAACACTATTACGTGCCCTTCGGGGGTGTATAACACTCAAAATGGGATGTAACTAAGTCTACGGTCTTTGAACTACGAAGAAAAACATTAATAAAGGCTCCCGACAAAGTCTCTCTCAATCTCTCCCATTGTATCTAAATCTCTCCCAAATCTCTTCAAGTATGTGAAATCTCTCCCAAATCTCTCCAAGAATATGAAATCTCTCCCAAATCTCTCCAAGTATGTGAAATCTCTCCCAAATCTCTCCAAGAATATGAAATCTCTCCCAAATCTCTCCAAGAATATGAAATCTCTCCCAAATCTCTCCAAGTATGTGAAATCTCTCCCAAATCTCTCCAAGAATATGAAATCTCTCCCAAATCTCTCCAAGTATTTAAATATCTCCCAAATCTCTCAAAGTATGTGAAATGTCTCCCAAATCTCTCAAAGTATGTGAAATCTCTCCCAAATCTCTCCAAGTATGTGAAATCTCTCCCAAATCTCTCTATGTACGTTCCTTAGTCGAAAACAGCCCAAAACCGAAGGAGAAAACCCTCTTGGTCCGGAACCCTCTTAAGAACCGGACAATTTCGCATCTCCCTCAGCTTCGGAACTCCTTCACTCTGGAAAGTGGCTCCGGAATGCCTTGCTTCGGACCATCTCGCATACGGCAGGAGGACTTCGCCCCGGACAAGCCTCGCACCTCGGAAGCCACGGATACACTCCGGAAGCTGCTGACTCAGCACTCCCCACTCCGGAACCATGAAAGAGCTTCGGAATTTCCATACTTGACTCCGGAATTTGGCAAATTGACTCCGGAACCCTCGCAGATCCGAACCCCATTTCGGATTTTTGTCAATTACGGACTTTTTAATGATTTTGAGTGATTTTGACTCCGGAAATTTCCCCAGACTTGTAATTTTCATGACTTAAACTCTCCAAACTCATATTTTGGCTTTTAAGACCCTATATATTCATATTTTAATCACATTTTGGGGGAAATCTTAACTTAAGAACAATATCTATTGGGTGAGATATTGTGTTAGAGTGTTGACTTTCCATAAAGTGTGACACAAGCTAACCCCCATACCCACATAGGACAACCCTCAGTCACTATTCATCTATACCTAGTCAACTATTTGTCCTCTCACACCTCTCCTCGAGCTGGTAACTTGATTAAAAGCTAGAAACCCCCATCTCCTCTTCCACTTTACTCACTCTCTCACCAAAAAGCAAACACTTCTCTCTCACTTTCCCCTCTCTAAGAACTCGAGACTCCAAGGCTGACTTTGAGCTTCTCACCCACATTCAGTAAGTATTCTCATCCTACATTGAATATTCTTCACTCCTTCACTCAAATTATGAATCTCTCATAACAAATGTCGCCATATTTGTTCTTAGATTCTTCAACTCTCCAAACTTGTACCAAGTGTTCTTGACTTTGAAACCTCATTTCTTCATCATCCATCTCAGAAAAACACTCAAGGTGAGTTCATACCCCCACATTTTCATGTTTTTCTTCAAGTTTGAGGGAGAGAATACAAGTTAAAATACCAAAAACTTAACTAAACTCAAACATCAGCTTTCAATAGGAAAGTTTAGTTCCATTCACGGACTGTTTTGAACATCTTAGACTTAATATCTTTCAAAACTGTTTAATATTCAAATAGTTCAAGTTTATACATTTCTAATGACTACTTGCACATCTCCATACGATTTTTCTACAATTTATGGTGATTTTTACAAAACTGTCTATCATTTCACAAACGAATTTGGACCAGTCTGTGAATATGAACCTTTACACACCAGTTAAAGACTTCTAAAAATCATAATAAAAATTATGAATAAACTAGACACGTTTTCTAAACTCTTAGAGTTTACTGATTCAGTTTTCGACTTCGTATGAGTTTTCTATGATTTTTCTAAAACAGTGCAGAAAAGTTAAAAGTTAGTTACATAGCTTACAACATTAACAACACTTTGTAGCATGTTGAGCAAAGTGTATAACAATAAGTTTCTAAATTTTGAATGTATTTCTTGTTAGTCTAACATCATAAACAGAAATTAGTCATTCATGATAAGGATTTCAAACACTTCTAATAAGTACAATAAACTATAATAAGTATAGTTTAAGGATTTTACAATACAAGCATACTACATGAAAAGGGTTTTACTCTCAATACAAATGGGTTTTTCATTTACTACACAATAAACTGTAAAGGGTATAGTTCAGGGATTTCACATTTCAAACATACTGCACGAAAAAGGGTTTCAATTTCACCACAGAAAATGTTTTACTCGCATACTACACGTAAACTAGTTATCGTAAATTATGAGACTCGTCTTCATTGTACTCTTAGAGTACGGGTTAAAATTCCTGAATAGTTATAACCAGAGTCTCTTGTAGGGAGAGCGTGATAATTATGTATAGATCTATATTGGGATTGACAACCTACACCCATGCTGCTTGCATAAGCCCCTTCGGCCGATCGGGAGTGACAAATGTCATTTCGATTCCGACACCTGAAGAACGTCGCAACAGGCATCTCTGTTATAGTATGGTTATAGCGACTCACATAGGGAGATAACAACACATATAGTTTACGGGAATTTCTACTTTAAAAAGGGGTTTTATCTATTTTGAAACTGCATACAAACACGTTACAAGTACAAAACACACTCTTACACTCAGTCTTGGGATTTAATACTACATAACATTTTATAAGGAAAATATTGGATTTTCTTGGGTATTCATTAAAATTACAAACACGTTACAAGTACAAAACACACTCTTACACTCAGTCTTGGGATTTAAGACTACATAACGTTTTATAAGGAAAATATTAGATTTTCTTGGGTATTCATTAAAATTACAAACACGTTACAAGTACAAAACACACTCTTACACTCAGTCTTGGGATTTAAGACTACATAACATTTTATAAGGAAAATATTGGCTTTTCTTGGGTATTCATTAAAATTACAAACAAAGGTTTTCGAACTCGGAATACAATATGCGGTTTCATTTCAAACAGAAACTACTATACATACTGGTAGTAACCAGGGTTTTCAAACTCTACATCCAAAAGCTTATGAACTCACCAACTTAATTGTTTACATTTTTTCAAAACTACTTGTATTCTCAGGAAATCAGTAAAACAGGTAAACCGCAGCTTTTGAGGATGGGACGCTAAGGCGTCAAACAGTTTATTTTGTCATCATAGTGTAATTGATTTTGAAATATGTAAACTCATACTATGGTCTAAACTTTTCAATTATGTTATTATGGTTGTATTTTCTTTGGTCACTATTATACTCGTTGTTATGGTACTATACATGAAGTCCGCCACCCCCGGACGTTTCCGCCATCCTTGGTTTGGGGGTGTGACATCATCAAATAGTAATAAAATCATAGTACAATCACATGAATCTCAAAGTATGGAATCGTGTGTGTATGTGTGATGCGCTGCTACCGCGCCGGCTCCTTCCCCTTCGACGAAGAGGTACCTGAAACAAAACTGAAAACTGTAAGCACGAAGCTTAGTGATTTCCCCCATCATACCATATACCACATCACATATAAAATACATACTGTCGGGGAATTCTGGGGTGCCCGACCTACCCTCTCCGGCCATTCTAGGGTGCCGACCTACCCAATCTGGCCATTCTGGGGCGCCGACCTATCCATGTCAAGCAATTCTAGGGTGCTGACCTACCTTTCGGTCCTAACAACCGAACTCCGGGGACTATTCCCCTCCTACTACCACTATCATATATAATGTATCATACTAGTACATAAACATACCAGGTAATAGCAAACCAGACAATTATCACAAAGACAATCATCTCAACTATAATCAACTACTAGCTGGCCGGACTTGGTGCCTTAGACCCACTTCTACTGGAAGGTAACTCAACTCGTAAAATTGTGTGTCGAATCTCACGGAAAGTAGTCTCTACCAGTTGCTCTCATAACTCCTGCCTATCATAATCACATTAACACTCAATCAAAGTCTATAACATTATTTAGGGTAAAATGACCATTTTACCCCTTGGTCAAACCGGAACATTCATAAGTCCCAATTCTAACTTATTAAGCACAGCCCTCCTATGGCCCATCAAAGACTCCCTAAGGGCCCACTAATTGCCCAATTTCTGAATTGGGCCTTATCCCCCAAATGGGCCCAAAAGTTCCAAGTCCTAATATAATAATTCCAAAGGGTCCAATCATGGCCCAATAGGCCCAATCCTCTAGTTCCAGATTCCCAAGTCCAAAATTATACTTCACAGTGGGTCATGGGGCCTAAAAATCCAAGCCCATTCTCTTAAGGCCCAAAAGCCCAAAACATTTGTTCTGCATGCATACACGCGGCGTACTTGGCACGTACGCCCAGCGTACGCTGTCCTTGACCAAAACAGGGAGTTGACCCAGTACGCACGGCGTACCAGGGAGTACGTCCAGCGTACTGGCCAGTTTACTTGGGGCTTCATTCATGACTTAATCCAGTAAGCCCTTACGTCCAAACTGTAGATCCAGGCCCCCCAAGACCTCCTAACCCATAAAGTCACAAACTTTATGTGCTTGCATGCATGGTTGGCTCTCAACACATGATTTTGGTCCTTTAACAAGCTCAATGGACATCAAACACTTGCATGGTTGTGGCTTAACCATCAAGGTCCAATTTTTATGACCTTAGGTGCCTTCAAGAGCCCAAAAGGACAGCTCTTAGGCTCTGAAATCGTAAATATGCAGGAAGCCTCAACAATAAGGTCCAAAAGTGACCTTAAACACCCCCAAAAACAAAACTAAGTATACAATGGCCAAGTATGGAACTTGATACCTCAAAAGAGTCAGAAATGATGTCAATCCTCTGGATCTACAAGCTCTTGGTGGATCCTTGCTTCTTCTTCAAGCTTCTATCTTCCATTCTCACTAACACAACACACAAACACTCTCAAATGGCTTCTAAAACACAAAGGCACACAATAGAGAACTAGGGTTTTCGTGGTGGATGGATATGGGTGAAGGGAGGCTGAAGCAATAGGGGTTATGTTCTTTATATAGGGAGTAAACCCTAAATTTTAGGGTTTAAGGAGCTGCACGCGTACACTGGGCGTACTCCTGGTACGTCGGGGGTACGTACATGGCCTCCGCGGTTCACTCTCATGAGTACGCTGGGCGTACATGGCAATGTACCCCCCGCGTACGAAGCTTCCTCAACCCACTTATAAAGCCTAAAGGTCAAAGCCCAAACCAAACCATTCCACACTTCAAATAAGATGATCAATAATAATACCTGGAAAATCTTGTATGCTATACCAAGTGCAAGTCATGCATTGGACATGCTAGACTCGACGGGTAAGGACGGGATCATGGCATTGTGTGGTCATGAGGACTCGGCGAGTTGGTGGGCCAACTCGGCGAGTCGAATCAACCAGATGTTGACTTTAACCAAAAGTTGACGTTGACCATGGGTATGACTTTGACATTGACTAGGATCGCGTGACCCTTGTAAGGTTTACGAGTATGAGTATGAGTTGATAAATTGGAAGAGTTGTCGTGTAGGGATTGAGGAGTCGAGGAGAGTCGATTTCCACATCGAGATCAGTACAGACACTACGCGACATTGAGGTGAGTTACCTTCCAGTAGAAGTGGGTCTACGACCACAATGTCGGCCCACTAGTAGGAGTTGTTTGTTAGATGATTGTCTTCGTGATATTCATATAGGCTTACTACTACCTGATGTGAGTATGTGCTAGCAAGATTGGTTATATGTGATAGAGGTAGGAGGAGGGGATTAGTCCCCCAGTTCGGTTGTTAGGACCGAAGGGTAGGTCGGGCACCCCAGATATGCCTGACAATATGTTTATGTGATATGATATTATGTGGTAGTAGTAGGAGGTGAAACAGTCCTCGTATTTCGGTTGTTAGGACCGAAGGGTAGGTCAGCACCCCAGAATGGCTTGACATGGGTAGGTCAGCACCCCAAAATGGTTTGACATGGGTTGGTCAGCACCCCAGAACGGCTTGACATGGGTAGGTCGGCACCCTAGAATGGCCGGACCGGGTAGGTCGGGCACCCCAGAATTGCTCGACAATATGTATGCTATGTGATTGTATGGTATGCGGTATGATGGGGGAACTTACTAAGCTTCGTGCTTACAGTTTTCAGTCTTGTTTCAGTACCTCTTCGGCAAAGGGGAAGGAGTTGGCGCGGTAATGGCACATCACACACATGCATGATTTCCGCACTATGGGATTTCTTGGGATTGTACTCTGACTTTTATTACTATTGATGATATGGTTTTGAGACACGTTGTTACAGTTTTATAAATTGATTTGACATTGGTAATGTTTTTGGTAAACTGTTTTATGAGTTACTTAATTAAAAATGAAATTTTTGGCCTTGAAAATACGGATGTTACAAGTTGGTATCAGAGCCTTGGTTTGAGGGATTCGGGCACACTCTCAGGTGTGTCTGAACTTAAACTAAGGACTTGGTATGAAATTTTTAAAAGTAAAATCATTTTTTTATATGAAAAGGAGTTTGAAAAGAGAAAAGAACTTTGAAAAAGAGCTAGATGTGTGATGTGCGCGACCGGCTGAGCTCAAGTAAGTTTTCCCCAAGATACCCATACATTTTATGAAATGATATGTTATGATATGATTATGAGAACTGCATGCTAGATTAGAGCTAAGGACCTAGGATGATGCCTTATGTGCCTATTGTATGAGCTTGTAGACTTGCATGCTAGTACTGATTTGTCAGTGATAGGATAGCCTGTTTAGGTTATGCCTGATTGTATGAGCCTTTGGATTGTATGTTCAGATTCCAGATTAGAGGATAGAATGGTTTGAGTAGTATATGATGGTTAGATATTTTCATTGTCTGGATGTTGTTTACTTTGTGCTTTGTGAGACTCTTAGTAATGTGAGCTAGCTGTTAAGTGAATATGCTAAGTCACATGTGGCACAGGCTGGATAATCTCAGAGTGATAGATTTGACCTTATTGCGCAGCTCTTGTTTGAGTCCAACCGTTCTAGGGATGGATCTTTTACTCGAAGGATTATCTGATCTCTATTGCATGTGGATATATTCATGAGGTAGCTAGTTGACATTACTGGGAATCTTTCGGCAGCTGAGGGCGAGTGGATTGGAGAGTACCCTAGGGTAAGCCTAGGACGAGATTGGAAAAGAGTGCAACAGTAGTAGAAGGGACTTGGTGAAGTCGAAGCAATCCTTGAGGAAAGTACGGATAGATGTGGAAGGTAGTATGGGCCCGTACTACTGGAAGCAGAGGATCCGTACTCGAGTCAAGGAGGGATGAGATAGAACCAAGAAACTTGTAGGGTGTATGATACCTCCCAAGGTTTATGTATGATTCTGATAGTTATGTGTTATATTTCAGAATGGTGATGATCACACGTCACGGAGGAGGAGGTTCAGGGTCAGGATCCGGTTCAGTATCAGGTTCAGGAGCAGGTACCGAGCCAGTTGATGAGGGACTACGTGAGTTCATTGCTTCTGAGATCAGGAGAGGTATCCTTGAGTCGACCCCGGTGATTTTCGGGTCGATCAAGGAAGGGATCATTGAGTTGATGGAGGATCGCCTCAGGGCATTCAGGGGCGATATGGCAATCAGTCAGTCAGGATCACGCACACTGTCCTTCAAGGACTTCAGGAGCAGTGGTGCGCCGGATTTCCATGGGGCTAAGGAACCCATCGCAGCCAGGAGATGGATTGCAGACATTGAGTCTGCACAGTTGACGAGCTTCTTCCCTGAGGGGTCGAAGGCACGATATGATGCAGGTTGTTTGAGAGACCGGGCCAGGGATTGGTGGGAGTCAGTTGGTGACTCGTTGGGAGCCTCGGCGATTGAGGCTATGACTTGGTCGGACTTTGTGACCAGGTTCAGGTCTGAGTTTGCGCCAGCTATGGAGCTTCAGCACCTGGCCAGGGAGTTTCTGGATATGAGGCAGACGACGGAGTCAGTGGCGGAGATTACCGCCAAGTTCCGAGAGAGGGAATTGTTGGTGCCCTAGTATGCGGGAGATGAGGAGATGTGGAAAACCCGCTATCATGATATGTTGAGGGCAGACATCCGAGAGCATGTCAGCTTCTCGGTATGCCCGAACCTGGATTCCATGATTGCCAGGGCGAGGGAGAGGGAGATAGACTTGTAGCACCTCAGGAAGAGGAAGGCAGAGGAGGGACATGTTACTGGGGCTTCGGAGAAGAAGCCCAAGGGATCAGACACTAGGCCGAAGGGCCAGTCGGCTCAGGGCCGCTGTAGGAAATGCGGCAGGCCGTATGAGGGGGCTTGCAGGTTGGGATTGTCGGGCTGCTATAAGTGCGGCAAGACGGGGCACTTTGGTAGGGATTGTACTGCCCCTGCCCCCACCTTTCAGACATCAGACCTGATTTGATTTCATTGCAATCAGAAGGGCCATAAAAAGGCTAATTGCCCTCAGTTGACAGCAGCAGGGCCAGTGAAGGCGCCATCTCCAGCGACCCTGTGGATCACTGATGGTCGGTAGGGCAAGACAGAGGCTCCAGTGGTGACGAGCCGAGCCTTCCAGTTGACTACCGAGGAGGCACGCGCCGCACCCGATGTGGTAACGGGTATGATTTCTTCTCCCTGGCTTTTATTTTATGTGTTTATAATATTGATGTGCCATGTGATATGTCTTGTTTAGGATCGTTCCATGTGAACGGTATCCCAATTCAGGTGCTATTTGATTCGGGTGCTACCCGATCATTTGTTTCTCTTGCGCTTAGCAAGAGGTTCCCTGAGTCTTCGGGCATGTTGGAATGCCCTCTAGAGGTCGAGATTGCAGATGACCGATCAGTACGAGCGTCGGCAGTTTTCATGGATTGTGTTCTGAGGCTATTCGAGGAACGCTACCTGGTAGACTTGGTTCCCATTCCGTTGCATGGGAATAAGGTGATTATAGGCATGGATTGGTTGAGCCCCAACGGAGCGGTGATCGACTGCGCGTAGCAGTTGGTTCGGATCAGGACTCCGAGTGGGGAGAGCTAGTGATTCAGGGCAAGAGGCCACAGCGTGGACCAGCACTATGTTCAGAAGCGAGGGCTAGGCGTTATCTTCAGCAGGGCTGCGCTGGGTATGTCGCCTACGTTATGGATACCCGAGAGGCGGGCAAGGCATCGGTGAGCGATGTACCCGTGGTGCGAGATTACACAGATGTATTCCCAGAGGAGCTGCTTGAGATACCTCCGGAGCGATATGTAGAGTTCAGGATCGACCTAGTCCCTGGTGCGGCACCGATAGCCAAGGCACCATATCGGTTGGCTCCTCCCGAGATGCAGGAGTTGTCTACGCAGCTGCAGGAGCGGTTAGACAGAGGATTTATCAGGCCGAGTAGTTTGCCTTGGGAGCCCCGATCCTATTTGTGAAGAAGATGGACGGGTCGCATCGCATGTGCATAGATTACCGGGAGCTGAACAAGGTAACAGTGAAGAATCGTTACCCACTCCCGAGGATAGATGACTTGTTCGACCAGCTTCAGGGAGCATCTTGGTTTTCCAAGATAGACTTGCGGTCAGGTTACCATCAGATGAGGGTTAGGAATGAGGATATACAGAAGACTGCTTTCTGGACTCGCTATGGTCACTACGAGTTCGTGGTGATGCCCTTCGGGCTCACCAATGCTCCTGCCGCGTTCATGGACCTCATGAGCCGCGTGTGCAGACCGATGTTGGATCGGTCTGTGATAGTTTTCATTGATGACATCTTGGTTTACTCCAAGACGCAGGAGCAGCATGAGGAGCATCTACGAGAGGTTTTGGATACCCTGAGGAGGGAGAGCTTGTATGCCAAGTTCTCCAAGTGCGAGTTCTGGTTGAGCGAGGTGCAGTTTCTTGGGCACCTTGTCAACCAGAACGGGATATTGGTTGACCCAGCCAAAGTGGAGGTCGTGATGAGATGGGAGATTCCGAAGTCTCCATCTGAGATTCGGAGTTTCCTTGGATTGGCGGGCTATTACCGGAGATTCATTCAGGACGTCTCCAAGATAGTTGTACCTCTGACCCGGCTGACGAAGAAAGCCGTTGTTTTTCGTTGGGGACCTGAGCAGCAGGCAGCGTTTGACACGTTGAGACAGAGACTGTGCGAGGCGCCGATCCTCGCCCTGCCCGAGGGCGTGGAGGATTTCGTGGTGTATTGTGATGCGTCTATTTCAGGTTCGAGCGCAGTTTTGATGCAGAGAGGGCATGTCATCGCCTATGCCTCGAGGCAGCTGAAGCCTCACGAGGCGAACTACCCGACGCATGATTTGGAGTTGGGGGCGGTCGTCTTCGCCCTCAATATTTGGCGACACTACCTCTATGGGGTCCATTGTACCATTTACACGGACCACAAGAGTTTGTGGTACCTTATGGATCAGCCGAATCTGAACATGATGCAGCGTCGGTGGTTAGACGTGGTGAAGGATTACGATTGTGAGATCCTTTATCACCCAGGGAAGGCCAATGTCGTGGCCGATGCGCTTAGCCGCAAGGCAGCACCGATCAGGGACATCTGCATAGGATAACCATGGTGACTCCGCTTTTGGAGCATATCCGAGAGGCCCAGCTGGAGGCCATGAAGGAGGAACATCGGAAGAGCGAGCGTATTGTGGGTCAGGTTTCCTCCTTCGACTACGACAGCCAAGGGTTATTGACTCTACATCGTATGGTATGGGTTCCCTATCATGGAGGTGTGCGCCAAGTTCTGATGGAGGAGGCACACAAATCCTGATTCTCGATTCATCCCGGGGCGATGAAGATGTACAGAGATCTTAGGCCTGATTACTGGTGGCCCTGCATGAAGCGGGACGTCGCCTGGTACGTAGAGCGGTGCTTGACCTGCAGGAAGGTCAAGGTCGAGCACCAGAGGCCACACGGCAAGATGCAGCTGCTGGACATTCCCATGTGGAAATGGGAAGATATTACTATGGATTCATCACCAAGCTCCCCAAGACTGCACGGGGAGTGGATTCGATTTGGGTCATCATGGATTGGTTGACCAAGAGCGCCCACTTCATACCGATCCAGGAGAGCATCTCGGCCGAGAAGTTGGCCGATATATACATCCGAGAGGTAGTAGCTCGGCACGGAGTGCCAGTTTCAGTGATTTCGGACCGAGACGTGCGGTTTACTTCCAGGTTCTGGAAGAAGTTTCACGACGAGTTGGGTACTCGTCTGCACTTCAGTACAGCGTTCCACCCGCAGACGGATGGTTAGAGTGAGAGGACCATCCAGACTTTGGAGGATATGTTGCGGGCATGCGTCCTAGACTTTGGGGGTAGCTGGGATACCTACCTTCCATTAGCTGAGTTCTCCTACAACAACAGCTATCACGCGAGTATCGATCGTCCTCCCTTCGATATGTTGTACAGGAGGAAGTGCAGGACCCCGATATGTTGGGGCGAAGTCAGACAGAGGGTCATGGGGAGCACCGAATTGGTGCTCAAGACGACAGAGAGGATTCAACATGGTTAGGAGCAGGCTTCAGAATGCTCAGAGTCGGCACAAAAGCTACGCCGACAAGCGCCGTTAGGACCTGGAGTTCCAGGTCAGGGATATGGTCCTCCTGAAGGTGTCGCCTTGGAAAGGCGTCATCCGATTCAGGAAGTGGGGAAAGTTGGGCCCCAGGTATATTGGACCTTTCAAGGTTGTCGCTCGGGTGGGCAAGGTGGCGTATAGGCTGGACCTGCCGGCCGAACTCAGTCAGATTCACAGTACGTTTCACGTCTCCCAGTTACGGAAGTGCCTGGTGGACGACTCGGCAGTGGTACCCTTGGAGGATATTCAGGTGGATGACAGCCTAAATTACATTTAGCGGCCAGTGGTGATCCTCGACAGGAAGTCGAAGAATCTGAGGAATAAGAGGGTGGAGCTGGTGAAGGTGCAATGGAAGCACCGCAAGGGATCGAAATGGACTTGGGAGCCGGAGGAAGAGATGAGGGAGCACTACCCCGAGCTTTTTGCAGATTCAGCAGCAGACTTCGAGGACGAAGTCTAAAATAAGTGGGGGAGATTTGTAGCACCTGATTCCTGGTACGTATTTAATTTCAAGAAATATTGCAATTTACTGTGGGACTCGGAGAGTTGGTGGCCCAACTCGTCGAGTAGACTCGACTTATGATTGGGGGTTTAAGTGACCTACTCGACGAGTCGGAAGACCGACTCGACGAGTAGGAGTTGTCTGGACAAAACCCTAATATTTAGGGTTTGCACCCTATTTAAACACTTTATCTCGTCCCAACCCAGCCTCCATCACCCTCCCAACTCATAGAAACCCTAGATTGAAACCCTAAACCATTTTAGAGTGATTTTGAGCTCTTTTATGCCTTTTTGTGTGTGTTTGAAGTTGAAGGAGAAGAAGAGAGCTTAGGAGATCAAGAGGAAGCTAGTAGATCCCAAGGTTTTGCTTCATTCTCAGTCCATTCAAGGTAGAAATCTTGAACCTTGACCATCTATTTCCTAGATCTTGTTTTGGGGCTATTTCTCTACCTTTTCTAAGCTTTTGAGAGGCTATGCTCAGATTTGCTTGGTTATGCGGGTTTGTGCTTCAGATCTGGAACCATTGAGGGTTCCCATGGCATAAAGGTGCCAACTCTATGGCCATGGGAGACCCATGCATCATATAAACCCCATTTTATAGCCTTTTGAGCCAAAAACCCCATGCACGGACATCAAGTTCGTAGATTTACGTATAAAAGGGACCCTAGGAGGTCAGATCTATGATTGGGATGCATTAAGTCCCACTGAAATCGACTGTATAGTTTTGGACAAGAGGGACTTGGCGAGTCACTTGGGTGACTCGGCGAGTCGTGACGTTTTTCCCCCAGAATGTCTTCCGGAAATGGTTTTTGTTGAATGGAAGGAACACTCAGCCTGCTAGGGGTTTGTCTTGGACCTGTATATCTTAGGACTCGACGAGTGTATGAACAGACTCGGCGAGCCCAAGGCAATATCCCAACTTATGAAGACGGACTCGGCGAGTTCAAGAGGAACTCGGCGATTCATAGACTGAACATCTTCTTATGGATGAAGATGAACTCGGCGAGTTCAAGAACGAACTCGGCGAGTCGGTTGAAGATTGTCCGATGTGTTGTTGAAGGCAAACTCATCGAGCTCTTACTAGATTCGACTGGTAAGGACGAGATTATGGTATTGTGTGGTCATGAGGACTCGGCGAGTTGGTGTGCCAACTCGGCGAGTCGAATAAACCAGATGTTGACTTTGACCATGGGTATGACTTTGACATTGACTAGGATCGAGTGACCCTTGTAAAGGTTACGAGTATGAGTATGAGTTGATAACTTGGAAGAGTTTTCGTGTAGGGATTGAGGAGTCGAGGAGAGTCAATTTCCACATCGAGATCGGTACAGACACTACACGACATTGAGGTGAGTTACCTTCCAGTAGAAGTGGGTCTACGGCCACAATGTCGGCCCACTAGTAGGAGTTGTTTGTTAGATGATTGTCTTCGTGATATCCATCTAGGTTTGCTACTACCTGATGTGAGTATGTGCTAGCAAGATATGTTATATGTGATAGAGGTAGTAGGAGGGGATTAGTCCCCCAGTTCGGTTGTTAGGACCGAAGGGTAGGTCGGGCACCCCAGATATGCCTGACAATATGTTTATGTGATATGATATTATGTGGTAGTAGTAGGAGGTGAAACAGTCCTCGTATTTCGGTTGTTAGGACCGAAGGGTAGGTCAGCACCCCAGAATGGCTTGACATGGGTAGGTCAGCACCCCAAAATGGTTTGACATGGGTTGGTCAGCACCCCAGAACGGCTTGACATGGGTAGGTCGGCACCCCAGAATGGCCGGACCGGGTAGGTCGGGCACCCCAGAATTGCTCGACAATATGTATGCTATGTGATTGTATGGTATGCGGTATGATGGGGGAACTTACTAAGCTTCGTGCTTACAGTTTTCAGTCTTGTTTCAGTACCTCTTCGGCAAAGGGGAAGGAGTTGGAGCGGTAGTGGCACATCACACACATGCATGATTTCCGCACTATGGGATTTCTTGGGATTGTACTCTGACTTTTATTACTATTGATGATATGGTTTTGAGACACGTTGTTACAGTTTTATAAATTGATTTGACATTGGTAATGTTTTTGGTAAACTGTTTTATGAGTTACTTAATTAAAAATGAAATTTTTTGGCCTTGAAAATACGGATGTTACAGGACTACTTCTAGTCCCAGGGTTGCTGATAACCCATAGTTGTTTATATTGTTGTGATGTATGTGATATTTAGGACTGCGGATAGTCCTCAGGACTACTGATAGTCTCAGGGTTGCTGATAAATCATAGTTGATTATTATGATGTGATGTATGTGATATTTTGGGGAACTCACTAAGCTTTGTGCTTACAGTTGTGGATTAAATGTTTTCATGAACTTATCGGATTGCAAAGGCGGGACTGTACACACATCAACAATTTTATGATCCGCGATTCCACATTGTCTTCCTTATAACTATGACTTTGAATTATGATTTATGAACAATTGGTTTGACTTGAATATAACTTTATAAAAATGGGTATTTATTCTATTTTAAAAATGAAAAAAAAATATTATGGAATTTCGGACATTACAAGTTGGTATCAGAGCCATGGTTTGAGGGATTTGGATGAACACTCGTGTGATTCCAAACTCAAACTAAGGATCTGAGGATTTTCACAAGTCTTTTGAAAAGAATAATTAAAAAAAAAGAGTATGTGATGTGTACAGTCAACCAGATCTCAAGTAAGTGATTCCCAAAATATCCATACATGTTGGATATGATATTGATGTTATAAGTATGAATTTCATGCTAGAATTAACCAAAGGATCTGCTCAGGTTTGCATGTTATAGTGAATGCTTAGGAGAGATGCCTTTTTGTGTGTGATATGGGGACTGTTAGAGATGCATGATAGTGTAGGCTAAAGATCTTCAGGAATTGCGTGTTAGGATTGCCTAATCGTTATGATGCCTTATTGTCTGTTGTTTTTCTATTCGAATGTTGCTTGCTTTGTGCTATGTGAAACCTATATTGATGTTAGTTAACTATTAAGCAAATACATTACATTGCATGCCACAAAGATTAAATAGTTTTAGAATGTTTTATTTGGCACTATTGCATAACTCTTGTTTGAGTCCAGCCGTTGTAGTGCAAGATTGTTCAGCGAAAAAGTGTTTAATCCTTGTTGCACGTAATTGTATTCGTAAGATAGTTAGTTGACATTGGTAGAAGTTTCATCTGTAACTGATAGCATGGTGGGGAGGGAATTCCTAGTTACATATGAAGGGTGCTAGAATGTGCTAGTATGGTCACTTACATATGAGGAAAACTAAGGTGTGAATCTAGGAAGTTTGTGGTGGATTTTCTAAGCATATATGTGTGCTGGTACACCTAGCAGTGGTGGAGTTCCTAGTGACCTAAGAAAAGTGTTAAGGTATTTTAGTGTGTGCATATATGTGCGAATAATCCTAAAGGGAGAGTCTAGGAAGAACGGTAGTGTGTGCTTGTGGGAGCACGGGTATTTGTGGTTGGTAGTGGACATGTGTAGTGACTTAGGAACTTTGAGACAATTCATGGGACATGTACGGATAGGTGTCGAAGGTAGTATGGGCCCATACTACTAAAAGCACAGGATTCGTACGGGGTTCAGGAAGAGTCGAGAGGTTTCCAAGGAGCTAGTGGAGGGTAGATAGAGTGGTATAGAACTAGTGTTAATTGTAGTCGTCTCCGTCGTTTCCTATCTTTCGGTGATGGTCATCCATGATGAAGGTGAGTTTGGTCATTGTTCGGGCATTAGTGGCGATGGAAGATTGGGTTTGATTAGTGCAAACCTATGTGAATTAGCCGATTCAAAGGTCTCGAGGTCCTTATTCTAAGTAGTACCAGTGGAGTCGCAAGACTCAAGTAGGAAGAGATTGTGATGACCAACTTAAGGATTGCAGCATCAGGTGGGGTGGTTAGCCGATGGCTTTGGATTTCATTTTCTACAACAGGGTTACGTTTCTCCAGCATCCCATGATTGAAGGAAAGAGAGAGTTGGCATATGATTTCTCATTTGAGGTGTGAGCCAACACGAGGTTGATGAACAGGTGCAAGGTTACGCACCGTCGACGGATAGAGAGTCATATTGTTATGATGGGTTTTTCAGAACTATTATTGGAGCATCTATAAGTTTGATGGAGCAAGGTTCAATTCTCAGGATGCCTCGTCAATCAAGTGGTATACTGATCATCCTTGTTGAGTTCGAAGTTGTAATGTTGGGGAAAGTTTACAAGGTCTCCATCTGAGATTTGGAGTTTCTTTATGAGTTGCTCATTATTATTCGAATGATCATCTTGTTTTGTGTTATGCATTCTGAGAGTCAAGGTGGGTATGTATTTGGTTAAGCTGGTATGAGGCTTTGATGTTGTATACGCCATTCGATGATGGTTTGAACCATATGTGGGGGAGAACTGGGTATTCTGCTTGGAGGATCATCAACCGGTCCGATTTAATGGTTTCAGCACAATAATTTAGAGGAATCTGCGGTCAGGTATGCTAAATTTGGTTCGATTTTATTGTTTCATAAGAAAAGGAAAGTGGTCTACCATCAAAGTGCTCGTGGTTAGGAAGTTTCTCGTTGAGTTTCTCAAGGATCCGTCGGAATCCTCTATGGTCATGGAGAATTTAAGTATTGGTTAGATTGTGGGTGTAGAGTAAGTTGCTGTTAGGTTTATGCCTTCAAGTACACATGTGTTGTCCTTGCAACAAGAAGCTGATGAGCAAGGAACTTGTTTTGGTAAGCAGTTCCTTTCGAAAGTGTCAGGGATCTTGATAGAGGAGCATTGAGTCGCTCGAGTTGTGCATCAGTTATAGATAACATGGTTACCCCATGGCATAGGTTAGTTATCTTTGTTCAGGATTGGGAATTTTTTTGATATGTTGATCAGCTTTAGGATTTGGTATGTGTATTTCCGCTCAGGTTTCTTCAGCAGTATAAGAGAACGTTGGTTATTCCATCCAATATCGACAGTTGAGGTTGTTTGAAGGTTTCGAGTTATGCGTAGTTGAAGGTGCAATTGATGCGTCAACCCTTCATCAAGTTTTGTAATACATATATCTTGGTCTCTGTGTATGCATACTCTCGACTGTTTGGTTGTGGAGTTTTGATCCTAGTAGGCTTGAGTGATGGGTTTTGATACAAAATATAAGTTTGTTTTTCATAAAAACCACAACGAAAGTCTTATAAAAATAACAAGTTTATTTTTAGTTTTTAACAAAACCAAACCATCAAGGATCCATTTATAGAGGTTTGAATGAAATTAAAACAACCAAAGAGAGTTTTAGCATTACAACATTTGAATCCTTTGAACCCACTTGGTTTTGGGGTGTTGATGAAGATAGAAAAATTCAAGAATAGAATTTCTCTATGTGTATCCACCATCAAGAGTAAGGCACTTGGAATGCTAGTTCCTTCTTATATTCTTGAGTGTCTTAAGAGTTAAGCCTTTAAGAACTTAACTAAAATAAGTGCTAAAGGAGACAACTCAAGGAAGCTTTAATTCTTCACTTTACTTCAAAAGTCATGGAGAGAGAGGATGGAAGAAGAAGCTACGGTTTTAAGGGAAGAAAAGAAGAGTCTCACTTGCAAAAAACTAGCTCAAAACTCATGCAAGACACACTCTTTTATAGTCTCATGCAAGGTAAGGGATTACATTAAAATACTCTAAAGTATTTTTAGCCTTTAGAAGTATGGGGAGACAAAGCATGGAAGTTGACAAGCAACCTCCATGTCTCTTGAAACTTTCAGCCATAACCCTTGAAAGAATGAGAATTCTTTAACTTTTATAAACTCAAAGTTTATAAAATATAAACTTTATCTTTAGGTAAAAGACAAAAAGATCCAACTAGTCCAAAAGGTTGTGCATGACGTATTAATTCGTACCATATTAAATAATAATAGTTATACTCTCTTATAATTATTATTTTCACAAAACAATAATTATTCCCTAATTAAATACAACAATTGATATTATTTATTAATAATCATATTAACAATAAATATACAAAATGTGCCAACTTGATAAATGTGTGACCCTATAGGATCATATATTATTGGCAATATCACTCAATAATGATTCTTGAGTATATAGATTCAACAATCTCCCACTTGCACAAAATTCATTACAGACTGACATAAACAGTAGATGACGTCTAGCAATGGGTTACTGCCTATAAAAACATATGAAGGATGTCATCTCATCAACAGCCAATTGTAGGAGCTCTAAGCTACAATTGTTATTAAATGTGTGGTATCAATTATTCCTTTGTCTCAGACAACATGTTGAACAAGAGATATGGATCGCGATCAATCTCATTTAGTGTTCAACTTTAAGTAAGGCCTTAGATGTCTAACTCTAAAGGAATAAGAGGAACAAATCTCATCTTGACTACATACGCCTATCAATGTAGTTCATGTCATACCCAACGATGGCTCTTATGACTTCCTTTTACGGAACAACGTTAAACCATGTCAAAGCACAATAATTCCTATACTTCAAGTCCTAAATAGGTATCTCAGGTCTAAGAATACAAAGATACAACCTTGATCAAAACATCACTCATGACTACGATCCAGAAAGTGATTTTGATGCGGGTCAGGTCCAATACTTATTCTCCTAATCAAGTACCTACAAAGTTGGTAGCAACTCTTGTTATTCTCATCTCCATGAGAATCAACCAATCCATTCATATTAGTCTTACCTCATAGATTCTCCCACAACTGTGAACGACTATGGACATTTAGCATAACCTAGTTATTCAAGGGTTTAAACATGTAAATATAGAGCACATCAAATTATTTAATAAGAGACTTATATCCAATATATCAACTCATTACAATATATGCTGCTTGTATTGTTCCAATATCCAAATACTAAATTTCAATCAAATACATCTACTTATATCAACAAGGCCCTATAGCACCAGCTTGACTTTCATGCTTTAGCTAATGAAGGAGCTATGTTAAGTAGATTCGACAAACTTGATTGTATAAACTTTGCCAATACCTACATTTTCATTTTTATATATATAACTCATATATAGAGAAAACTATTAATATTGTATTAGATGCTTAAATATGACTTAGATACCAATACTTGCGTAATGGGATTATTCATAGTCATAATGAACTATAAATTAAGCATCTTTATATGTGGTTCCCTGAACAACAATGCACTCTAACTCTAATGTGAAATTGTAATTAAAATCTACATGGAACTACTATCCATGTAATTTATCTTCATTCATAATGAGAACACGCCCGATTGAGAAACGTCTTAATTTATTTTCCGGTTTAGCATATGTGTAATAGCTTAAACATAGCTTCCTTTCAAATACTCCGTAGATTAGGAATATTCATCTAGTTCTCGCAAGTACTTTAGAATGTTCCTTTAAGTCACACCCTGACTTGTTCTTGGATTATACTGGTATCATTCGATGCGCTCTAAGCATACAAATTGTCTGGCCTTTATGCATAATTATGACATATATATGATTAATCCATTTGCAGCAGCATATGGAATATAATCATATTATCTAGTCTAAAACATTCTACTAGGATTTTAAGGAGTGCTCAAAACCATATCATGTGATATTTGACAAGATGACTCTCTCAGAGTCATTTATCTTAAGCGCTTTAAGATCCTTGACAATTAATGCAATTTTACTTGATCCTTTAAGTTTCCATGATCTATATATATATATATATATATATATATATATATATATATATATATATATATATATATATATATATATATATATATATATATATATATATATATATATATTCCAATTAGTATGTCGACTACATATAAGACTAGGAATGTTACTACTCTCCCACTAGCTTTGTAGAAAACACAAGAGTCGTCTTGATTTATAATTAAATCACACTATGTAATTAAATTATAAGAAAAAAAGATTCTTACTTTGAGATGTTAGCTTATATTTGGAAGGATTTTCATTCATGTATGTTTTCTCCTTTAAAAACTCACTTACTCTTTATATTCGCAATATATCGAGGAAGATTAATCAAGACCATACTTGATAATCATACATGAATGCATCTCTATGTGTTCCATTAGTTTCTGATCAATAATTGAGCAGATTCAACAAAAGTTGAAAACTCGCTAGTTCCAAACTATGATGCGTTTAGCTTATGGTTCTTTAGCTCTTAAAGTTCCATATTGCACCCACTTAGAAAAAGAACTTTCTAAGCACTTGTCTTCTGGAATGGCAATTAGTGGGATTAGTAAAGACTTCATCTTACACAATCATTTAGGATAGTCGGGAAAAATGACTTAATAGGGTAATATATTTCTTATTTTGTACACATTTAGTCCTTAATATTTTTTTATACATTCAATCCTTAATATATTTTTTTTCAGAATAAGTCACTTTTGTTTTTGTACTCATTTAGTGCGTATGAATGATTTCTTTAGGTGTTTCTCTTACATGAGACAATCATCGATGGGGTGTTTGGGGCTGTTGATGCTTATGTTCATCGCGATCTTGACTGCTTGGTTGCGTAGGTCCTGTGGTTTGGCTTAGGTCTTGTGTTTTGAACGTCGTAGCATCTTCATACTATATCAGATTTTAACGATCTTTATATCTACGTGTTTGTTTTTTGAGTCTACTACAACTTTCGTTAAGATTACTCCCGTAAAATGCAATATATTTTTACTTACGATTTTATAAAAAAAAACATACATACATGCATTCATAAAAAACGTATGGATATAAAGATCGTAAGTAAAAATATATTACTTTTTAACGGGGGTAATCTAAACGAAAGTTGTAGTAGACTAAAATACGAACACATATATATTAATATCGTTGAAATCCGAGATCGTATGAAGAAGTTATGACATTCAGAACACATAACCTAAGCAACTAAATAATCGAGATCGCGATGGACATAAACATCAAAAGCCTCAAACACCTCATTAATGATTGTCTCGCGTAAGATGTCCTGAGAAAAACCTAAAAAAATCATTCATAAGTACTGAATGAGTAGAAAAACAAAAATAACTTATTTTGCAACAAAAAAAAAAATATTAATGACTAAATGTGTACAAAAATATTAAGGACTAAACGTGTACAAAGTGAAAAATATATTACCCTATTAAGTTATTTTTACCGGCTAACCTGAAGTAGTCGGTGATCAGGACTGAATGTGTACGGTTGAACAAGTTGAAGGGGTAAATGTGGACGAAAAAAACACAATGACCAAATGTGTACAAATCAAAAAATATATTACTCTTTTAAGTCATTATCCCTATAAAGTTTTATGCAATATTTTCTCTTTCACAAGCTCCAAGGTAATTTATGATGACAAATAATTATTTCATATTTCATTGTATTTTACTAATTTTAATGCCTAAAATAATTAGGGATTTTAAGAATTGAATAAAGATAATTGAGGTGATCTAATTTAAGTGAACAATATAAACCAAAATAATAAATTCAACCAATTTGAATCAAACAAAACGTGAACCATTAAACCACAAGTTGTTTTCAGCACCATCTCAAAAATTAACTACATCATAGATAAAATCATAGATAAAGTATGAAGTAGAAATCGAAAATTAACGAACCATGGTAAGAAACATTCACAAGTGTAAATAGAAAAACTAATGTTGATTCGAGTTACAAACGATAAAACATATGATTCTTGAAGCATGATAATCCCAAAAGTTGCCGTCCAAATGATTCTTGAAGTATGATAATTCAGAAAAAAAACGCCTTCTTTTCTCTTTGAAAATTGAACGTACTCGGAATAATGTCAATGCCTCTTTTAAGAAATTGGAAAAACCACCCAAAAATATATATCGAGATTTATATGACCAATGTTAATTTGACTTGAAAAACAACATGAGTAATTCCATAAGTATATATTGCCTCATTTTGCAATCCAACATAAGTTTCTTGCTATTTTTAACATCACCTCTAGACATACCGCCCAGGTAAATTTAGCTTGAAAACCACGACCCGCGTGTTTCTTCATAGAACATTGCTAGTTTTTTGTTTTTTTCACTCACATCCGGTGTAATACATATGACTATAAACACACAGCCCGAATGGTCTCCTAACTCCAAAGCTTGATCTCTAAAACTTGACTTTTTGATTTTGTGTATGTTGGTTTCGAAATTGATACACAAGCTCGTGATGACATCACTATTAGCATTCTCCAGGCTTCCAATAGTCATGTAAATCCACAAAAAAGTGTGCCAATCAAGCATTCCACAGAAACCATATAATGTTCCAAAATGATGTAAAATGCATGATCCTAAGACTAAAATACTATAGTAAATTACATGAATGGTCCTTATGGTTTGGGGTAATTTGCACGTTTGATCCCTAACTTCTTTTTTTAACTCGAAAAGTCTCTATTGTTTGTTTTTGTTACGCGTTTGGTCTCTGTCTTACCTAAAAAGACTATTATTTAAATAGAAAACAATGGTGGGGTACGTAAGGTAAGGTGAGGGGTAGGGTTGGGGTGTGTTTATTTAAATAAATTGAAAAATCAATGGCAAAATAGTTTTTTTAGGTAAGACAGGGACCAAGCGTGTAACAAAAACAAACAGTAGTGACCTTCCGAGTTAAAAAATAAGTTATGGACCAAACGCACAAATTATCCTAAACCACAGGAATCATTCGTATAATTTACTCAAAATACTATCAGACCTCCACAAGCTTGAAAATACCATATGTCAAGTAAACATACTAAAAGATATATAAAATGCATCTAACAAACCTCCACAAGCTTGAATTTTTCTTTCACCCTCTTCACCAATCCTTATTTTTTTAATATATATATATATATATATATATATATATATATATATATATATATATATATATATATGATTTAATAAAATTTAAATATTAAAAAAAAGAAAAAATGTTGCGGTGAATTCATACCGTGCGGGGTGTTCACTACACCACCTCTCACCTAGAGTGTGCGTTGTTCCCTCACCTTTCACTGCCACATTACCTCCACCGCATGGTGCGATGGAGGTATATGTTGAAATTTGGGGTATAGAAAGACTTGAAAATTCTGAAAATCGTGTTAAACATTTTCATATTAATATATTTGGGTGGTACTCCCAATCTTCTTTATTCGGATAAGACTCGGAGAGACAAGAAGAGAGAGTGTTTTGATGATATGATTTCGTATGTACCAAAAAATGAGACAAAAAACCGATTTATGATCTCTGTCTGAAAACTGTCATATGACAGTTTCAAACTGTCATAAAACTACTAAAACTAACATAAAAATGGGTATTTGGATAAGGGTCAAACCAATGCTCAATTCCAGAAAAACCGATTTTTTGATGCATTTTTAATATAGTAACATAACCTATATAAAAAACCCCGACACGACATTTGGATAAAGGTTCGATTCCGGGGTTTTGTTTTCCTTAGCACATGTCGTTTCGTGTTGGGTGACGGATAAGGGTCGACCCCAGCCAGGGCTCTCTGCCCCTTGGACCCCGCTCCCAAAGGCGTTGTCCCCGGACCCCGTTCGTTTAGGGGCTTCGCCCCTAAATGAAAGTGTACTTGAAAACTTGATCAAACTTAAACATGTGTGTACTCCACATCTTCCTTGCTTGTTTAATATTTATCAATATCACTTTTGGTCAACAAATTAATCTCATTACACTTAAATAATATTGATGATAACAAATCACCAACCGTATACCCACCAGCCTTAGTAGAAAATCACAACAATAGCAACATGTTTAATAAAATTCTAACTCACATTCCATGCATATGACACATATCCCAGCATAGTGAAACAAAAAAAAAATAACACAAAGGAATGAAATCCACTTAAAATGTGTAGCACAAAGCATATCTGGAAAGAATGTATAGCAACATACGCAATTTCAATTAACTATATAAAGTAATGCAACAATACAAACGAACAAGCTCATAATTTTCACTTAATCACTGGTGTTTAATAGGAAAAGTAGATATGGTTAATGATTAGACCACATGTGTCTCTGCCATAAGTTTGCCAAAGTTCTCAAACTTGACAACGGTATCATAAGGGATTTAGTTGGTCGTAACGTGGGCATAGGCTAAGATGGAATTAATTCAGGATAGATAGGGTGATGATGATCTTTCAAATTTAATAGCACAAGAACAAAATTACAACTCAAACTAGAATAGAACTAAAACATTAACTATAAAAACAAACGCTAACAAGATTAACAACTTACCTTTTTATATTAAACATACAAGTTAAAGACAAACATCACACAATCATTTGTTTTATTATATTTTTAATAACCTTAGGCCAGAGAGAGTATCCTGACCACATAGTGCGGTGGAGTGAGGTGGCACTTTCACCGCAGATTCTCCACTTCTCCTTTTCTTTTTTCTTTTTTTCTAACTTTAGCACTTATACAATACAATATCCTAATGTTTTGAGAAAGTGATCAGGAGTGATCATTTACAGTGTTTTGATGAGTGACGGGAGAGTGAGGAGAAAGTTAGATGGCAAAACAAAAGTGAAAGGGTGAAATGTGGGTACATCTTCCATACTTACTGAAATTTCAGGACTTTTACCCGCAATGATTGTTCTATTTCTGTTTTTTGTCCAAACAACTAAACATTTTCTATTCTAAGCAAATATGGACAATTTACAAAGATAAACAAAAGATAAGATTAACATTAAAAACCACATAATAAAACTAAATAAGTGAAAAAAAAGTATATAAAAAACACATAAATAGAAAGTATATAAATGAAAATACTCTTAATATTAGAAGATCAGGCAAGACGAAGTGTTTGGGATTGGCTACTTTGATGAGGGTTATAAGAAAGGTAAGGATAAGGCTCAAAGAGCTTTCACAAAGGGTACTTGATGTCATCCACGTGTAGGCTAAGGCTAAATTGGTGTTAATAAAAAGAAACATCTGAATCATTTTAGATTATCTGAATACAAAGTTATTAGCTTTGACAGGGAACAATGGAAAATTTTAGAGAACTAACCTAAGGTCGACCAATCTCTCAAGAAAAAAAAAGTGAAGAGATTGTATAAAATATGTAAATTCTGGATGAGGCTCGAAATCTCATAGGATAAATGGTCCAAATGTTAGCTATTACTTGCTAAAATTAAAAGATCCTTAAATGAATATGCTACTATTTAATCGACTAAAAATTCCAAAGAAATATCTAAATTTTCACTATGCGGGAATGTTACATAAATACGGGGAATAAACAACCATTATAAGGACCATGCATTGAGATCGGCAATTATGGACATTATAGAGGTGAATAAACAGGGAAAAAGGAATATGAATAATAATGCAAATGATCATAAATTAGTCTAAGTGGAGGGACTAATGTTGATAGTTATATTTTTTTTTTGTCTACTACACAACAATACTTAGAAAGATCATTATATTATTTTTTTTGTCATTTAAAACAAGCTAATTGTATGTTTGTATTTAAACTTATGATTTGTGGCCTCTAAACCGGAACCAGACACTTTTTGGGTCTCAGGAAAAAAAAACATAGCATATTATACGTAAATGCTTATAGAAAACATAACATAAATACTTAGAAAAATATAGCATATTATATTTATTTGATCTTTCTGCTAAACATACATTGTATGTTGGGAACAATTTTTACGGGTGCTTATAAAATGGATCGGACATTGTGTGGATTCGGCCATTCGGCCATTTGGGCTTGTAGAAAGGAAAACTAAAACTTTATAGCCTAACCCAACATTTAATAATTCGTACAAATCTTTTATAAAAAGAATAGTTTTATTCTCTTTTTGACATGTCAACTTATTAGACCTCTTAATTAATGTATATTTTCTTCTTTTATCAAGTGTCATCCTAGTATGTCTCCTAATTAATATTTATCACTTGTCAACCTATTGATTATTCATTTCAAATTTTAAATTTTAAATTTCTCATTCTATCTACATTAAATTAATAGCATTAAAATAAAAATTAAAATAAAATTAATACAAATTATAAAGTGATATAATTTCACATATTTATTTAAATTAATAATTATAATTTTATATAACTAAAAAAATCTCTTAATTAATAATTTATTTAAAATAACTGATTAATAACTTTGAATTGTTACTATAAAATTTTAATTAATTTTGTAACTGTGGTTCCCACAGGTTATAAACTAGTCTATAATAAAATATTATATCAATAAAGAATATTAAGATGATTATTTTGAAAGATTGTTTACTTAGTATTTCTGAAACATTTGGATGATGCTTGGAATTTTGTTTAAAAAAAAGTATTCATTTGTTTGTTTTTTGAAAAGTCAATAAGTTTAGAAAAAAAAGATGCTTGATATGAGAATGATTTTGAAAATAACTTCTCATCACCCTTAAAAAATTAGATTTCAATAAATCAGGATTTCAAAATTTTCAAAAATTTTTATGACTTTTTGGATTGTAAAACACAAATACCCCTTAACACACACACACACATATATATATATATATATATATATATATATATATATATATATATATATATATATATATATATATATATATATATATATATATATATATATATATATATATATATAAAAGTTAATCCAAATACTTTTTTAAATCTTATTTTCTCATCACCATAACTAATAAGTCATTTTGCCTCAATTTTTTTTTAATTCTTTTTTTTTTTTGAGATATAAATGAAATCCCAAACACACTACAAATTCATAGAAAAATGAGTGATAAAACTTTTGGTGAAACACAATTGTTATGATAAAAGAATAATACCATCGGTACAATACTTGATTATAAGTAGATTATAAGAATTACGTTTTATAACCAATAATTAAACCATTCAAGATGGTTTAATGATGATCACTTTAATTTAAACACTTTAAAAAATAATTGCCCCAAATTTAATACCCACATACTTTAAAATAAATAAATAACACAATTAAACCAGAATATCTCAATGCTTTAATTTTTTATGCAACTTACTATTTTGGACTGAAATATAATAGTAAATGACTACGGTGGCAAAAAATTATTGGGTTTTTACATGAATGATTTGTACTAAAAAAAACTTCTAACATGAACTCAGTTCGGAAACCATATTTTATATAAAATTTATAAATATACATGAAATATACATGAATCGATAACATGACATGAGGCTAAATCCCTCATCAAACAAACAAATCCTATAAGCATAAGCAATCCATTGAGTAATGCTCACCGTGACAAAGACAACTAACACAAAATTTTGAAGCAATTCACTTTGTCTTAAAAATTAAGCATTCACTAGCCTCTCCTTGTAAAATATTACAACTTTCTTTCTGTTTTAATCCTTTAGAGAGTAAACTTACAAATTTTGCCTTTGTGGTTTAATATTTGTATGGATAGAGTCTAAAACATTTCCAATTTGTTTCAAACGTCCAAAAATTAATATCATTTAGGGAATAAATAGGTTTGCCAAATTTAAAATGACTAATTTGCCCTTCTAATATATATGTTAGATCAATTTTTAATTTATTTTAATGTTTTAATAGTTTAAAATTAAAAAAGGGTTTTTAATTATTTATTAATAAATATAAATTGGAAGAAAATTAGAATTTGTAAAATTTGATTAGTGGAGAGATTAACGGTGACAAAATGGTAAACTAATTAGATTAATTGAACTAATCGCATACCTTAGATAAATTGAACTAAAAAATGACTCTAACATGAACTCAATACGTAAACCACATTTTATATAAATTTCATAAACATTTATGAAATATGCATGATTCAATAACATGAGTGAGGCTAAAACCCACATCAAATAGACAAATTCCATAAGCATAAGCAATCCATTGAGTAATGCTCACCTCGACGAAGACAACTCACACAAAATTTTGAAGTAATTTCTTGTCTTAAAATTAAGCAATTACTAGTCCTTCCGTGTGAAAGATTACAACATTCTCTCGGTTTTAATTATTTAAAGAGTAAATATGACATCTAAACATGAAGCGTAAAATTATGTAATTAATTATAAATCAGACCAATTTAAATGGTCATTCATGAAAAAATATAAATTTAAGCACTTTAGTAAAGGGAAGGACACTGTAGCACAACAAAGTTTTGGCTTCGTCCCGGATTGGTCACTCAAGTTATTTTTTATGCAATTAGTGTCTCAACTTTCAAATTACCTGTCAATTACGCATTTATCCTCGATTTTAAAGGTCTAGTCGGTTACGACGCTTCATTGGCAAGGCTGACTTGGAAGCTTCATCCCTCGTGTATGACACGACATCAGAGGCTTATTAATTGAAACCTGTACGAAACCATAAACTCAACAGTTTCCCAACATCAACATTTCATTTAATCATGAAACAGTTGGTTTACATCAAACAATTTACAAACGAAACCTCACTACAATCACTCTCATCTCTCTAATGATTATTCAAGAACAAACTGATACAAGATCAAAGAAGATGAACTGAAAACCCTAATAGAAAACCCTAAACTGGAGAGAACATAACGGGTGAGAAAAATGATACACAAAATAAATCTACCCAAATGACTAGAACTTCAACATTAAATACATCGGGGCAACAAACTGGATCCGGGCTAAACAACGCGCATATAAAACTTCTCCTGCAATATCAAATAATACCACAACACCCCTCTACAAACAATAAATAACAAAATATGACCAATAACCACAAATGATAAGTTTGCAACTTATATTACCTTTTAACATCCCCTCTCAAACTTATCATTTGAAAAAACTCATTTTCCAGAAAACAAATTTAAAAGTCCAAGTCTTTTTGACAAGTACTCATGTTGAAAAGAAGTTAATGACTTAGTTAAAATATCTGCATTTTGATTAGAAGAATCAATCTTAACTAATTTCAAAACACCATTTTCAATTTTTTTCTCTCACAAAGTGAACATCAATTTCAAAATGTTTTGTTTTTTCATGAAATACAGGATTTAAAGCTAATTTAATTGCAGATTCATTATCACAAAACAATTTAACATGAGTTAAATATTTAAAACCAAGATCATTTAAAACTTTTAAAACCCACAGCACTTCACATGTTACCAAACCCAAAGCACGATATTCAGATTCAGTTGAGGATCTGGACACTGTGCTTTGTTTCTTACTCTTCCAAGAAATAAGAGTACAACCTAAATATACCAAATATCCAGAAACAGACCTTCTAGTTGACAAACACTTTGCCCAATCAGCATCCACATAACCAACAATATCAAAACTATTAGATTTAGAAAATAAAACACCTTTTCCAGGACATTCTTTTAAGTATCTTAATAATCTGAAAGCAACATTTAGATGTGATTTCCTGGGCTTATGCATAAATTGACTTAACACTTGAACAACATAACTAATATCAGGTCTAGTAACAGTGAGATAAATCAATTTCCCTATGAGTTTTTGAAATTCAGTTATATTACTTACAAGATCTGAATTATCATCACGATCTCTATTAAACACAAAATTAACTTCTAAAGGAGTTTTAACAGGCTTACAGCCCAGCATACCAAACTCATGTAATAACTCCAAACAATATTTCCTTTGATTTAAGCAAACACCACTACCAGTAGATAAAACTTCAATTCCCAAAAAATATTTCAATAAACCTAAAATCTTTAATTCTAAATTGTGACTTAAGAAACAATTTTACATTTTCAATTTCTACAATGCTATTACCAGTTAGAATTATATCATCTACATAAACTAGTAAAATGACAATGGTGTTATTTTTTGATCGAACAAATAAAGAATAGTAATTTAAACTTTGAACAAAACCAAAACCTGACAAAGATGAACACAATTTTTCATTACACTTTCGTGGAGCCTGCTTTAATCCATACAAAGACTTAACCAGTTTACACACTCTACTATCATTTTTAGTATGATAACCTTCTAGTAAAGTCATATAAACATCTTCAATTAAGTCACCATATAAAAAAGCATTATTAACATCCAATTGATAGAGAGGCCACGAATTATTAACAGCCACACAAATAACAATCCTAACAGTAACAATCTTAGCAACAGGAGAAAAAGTTTCTTCATAATCTATTCCTTCTCTTTGATTATATCCTTTAGCAACTAGTCTAGCTTTATATCTCTCAACCTCACCATTAGATTTGTACTTAATTTTATAGATCCAACGACAGCCAATAGGATTTCTGTCTTTGGGAAGATCAACAATATCCCCAGTATGATTTCTATATAAGGCTTCCATTTCCTCATTCATGGCTTTGATCCAATTTGGATCAGTAGAAGCTTCTGGATAAGTACTAGGTTCAAATGTTTTATTAAGATTAGACACAAAGCATTTACTATCATTGGTTAACAAAGAATAATTCACAGATTTTTCTAATCCATACTTGTGAGAACTTTCCACAACAATGTCATTAAATCTTGTTGGTAAACGAACATTTCTACCAGATCGAGTAGTACCTAACAAGTGATCATCAGAATGATTATTTTGTTCTAAAATACTATCCTCAGACATAGTTGATGAACTAGGAACATCCACAACATTTTGTTGCACATGTGCCTTGTCACTCTGGTTGTTGGCCTCATCATTAGGGGTCTCAGCCAGGTTATGAACTGCTCTAGTACCTCAGACAGAAGGGTTATTCCTAAGTCACCTAAACTACTGTTTTCTTAAAGAGAACTAGATAACTGAGGGTCATCATAGGAAAATGGGTCACTTGGATTATCCAAACTAGTAGTTTTATCACCAATTAAAGGTTTAAGCTTGAACGGAAAAACAAATTCATAAAATTTGACATCCCTGGAAACAAAGACAAAATTTGAATCAAGACTCAAAATCTTATAACCCTTTTGTTCCAAAGAATAGCCAAGTAAAACACATTTTTCAGCACGTTCAGAAAATTTGTCAAAATTATTCAGTTTTGTTGCAAAACATAGACAACCAAAAACACGAAGTTTATCAAAGCTAGGAATAGACTTATAAACAAGTTCATAAGGAGAGGCTCCTTTTAATACAGAAGTGGGAGTTCTGTTAATCAAAAAAACTGTTGTTAAAATAGAATCACCCCAAAAAGTCAATGGCAGTCCTGACTGAAACATTAAAGACCTAGCTACATTTAAAATATGTCTATGTTTTCTTTCAACCACCCCATTTTGTTGAGGTGTATGAACACAAGAAGTTTGATGAATAACACCTCTATTTTCAAAAAAAAGTTTTCATGTTATGATTTAAAAACTCAGTCCCATTATCAGACCTAACCTTTTTAATCTTAACTTCAAATTGATTTAATAAAAGATTAAAGAATGTAGTAACACAAGAAAAAACTTCACTTTTAGACTTAAGCAAGTAAATCCAAGTTGCCCTAGTGAAATCATCCACTATAGTAAGAAAGAACTTAAAACCTTCTGAAGTGATCACTCTATAGGGACCCCACACATCTAGGTGAATAAGTTCACCTAAACAAGAAGTGATATGTTGACTAGTTTGAAAGGAACTCCTTGTTTGTTTAGCTTTATGGCAAACATCACATGGAGGTAAGGACTCATTTCCAAATTTAAGATGTGTTTTTAAAGAATTCAGAGCTTGATCAGAAAGATGACCAAGTCTACTATGCCATGTTAATTTAGAAACATAAAATACAACAGAATTAGAGCTAAAGGAATTACCAGAAGGTACACTATCAACATAATAGAGACCTCCATATTCACTACCATTCCCCACCATCTCCTTTGAGTGTAAATCCTGGATTTTACAACTATGTTCATTTAAAAAACCTCACACTTATTATCTTTACAAATCTTGTGAACTGACATCAAATTTACATTAAACTCAGGAACAGCAAACACATCAAAAAGATTTAAGGAGTTTGAAACATTAAGTTTCCAATTTTTTCTATTTTAGCACAAGTTCCATTAGGATGACTAACAAGAATATTGAGCTTAGATACATCCACTGTATCATGCAAAAGAGATTTTGATGCTATCATGTGTTGACTAGCACCATAATCAACAATCCATTTATTACCATTATAAGATGAGTTACAAACATTAAACAAGCAAGTACCTGCCATATTAGAACTGACAAATGCTTCCTCATTGGACTTTCTTTCACCTATTAGACTAAGAAACTTGGCATATTGATCCTTAGTAAGTTGATAAAATTCAGACTCTCCAGGATCAGATGATCCAGGAGTAACAACAGATGAGTTTGCATTAAAACTTTTAACTTGACTATTTTGACTAACATCACTCCTAGGTTTATAATCCTTTGGGTACCCAATTAGTTTATAACATTTTTCAATAGTATGTCCTTTTAATCCACAATTTTTACACTAAATAGCTGAACCTTTGTTTTTATTACCATAATTACCATAAAATTTATTATTGAATTTACTATTAAAAGCACTAGGTTGATTCTTGGGACCAGATTGAGAGTCATTAGAAAGGGATCCATTCCTTTGAAGAGACTCTTCACGAGATATGATTGAAAAAGCAGTTTTGACATTGGGAAGTGGATCCATAAGCAATATATGACTCTTAACTTGGTTATAAGACTCATCCAAACCACTAAGAAATTGCATGAGTTTCATTAGTTTAGAGTGATCATTTAGTTTAACAGCAGCCTCACATGTATATTTTGTAAGACTAGTTAAACCATCAAACTCCTTTCACAAAGCATCTAGTTTATTAAAGTAATCAGAAACAGATATACCATTTTGTTTTAAAGAATTAATTCTTTGATGAAAATTAAAAACTACAGATCCATCAGCTTTATTATAGGTTTCAAATAAGTTTTCCCAAATTTCTTGAGCATTATCAGAATAAGCATGACTAGCATATATTGAATCACTAATATGGGACAATAACCAAGAACACACAACAGCGTTTGCCCTTTCCCATTTTGATTATTTATTTGTTTCAACTTTATCCTTTTTAAAAATGTCATCTACAAACCCTAGTTTGTTTCTAGCCTTAAGGGCCCTAGACATAGAGCTCCTCCAAATACGAAAATTTTCATTTCCAGTTAGTTTCACAGTAACAATAGTTGTTGTAGCATTATCAGAAGGATGGACATAGAGAGGATCATCAAAAATAATTGAATCATCCTTTCCACTTCCTCCTGGAGAAACAGTTGAACCAGCCATTTAAAAAGAAAGAACAACAAGTCACAAACAAAGCTCAAGAGAGAACAACAGCAAGCAAACAACAAAGTAACAGTTAGTCAGACATTCAGACAAGAACAAGCAAACAACAGAGTAAACAACTAATCAGACACTCATAAGAACAACAAAAACAGACTCATGTATTGACGTAAAGTCCAGATGGTCACCACGTTTGTCGGGGCCCAAGACAATCAATACAGAGTAAAAAACAAAATTAACTTGTGTACACAAGACAACCAGGATCTCCCAATCACAAGATATGAAAAAGAGAGGAAAAGGGAACAAGAAACCCCTCACAGTGCTATTAAGACGAAGCAATCGAAGGATCGAATCTATATGTCTGTTCTCTACTTAGGGTTTATCGGTGATGAACTCCGACCCCTAGAGAGTTATTTCAGACAAACAGATTAATCGACCGAAGTTCAGCCGACTCCAGTTCAACAATTGTTCACGTAGTAAGCGATCAACACATCGATCAGATGAAGTGACATTGCAAGAAATCACGGAAAAACTCACAGTACCAGGATCATAAGAAACGAATATAAGATCCGATAAAAGAAAACCCTAAATCGAAATGATCTACTGGAACAAATCAGTTTTAGTAAGAGATCCAAAAGAGTTATAAAACCTTTTAGATTTGTGTAACCAGGTAAAGAAGAAAACAGAGATAAAAGATTAGAAACAACCTTTTATGACGTCTTCAGAATATAAGAACCTCCAATGAACACCAACGAAGAAGGCGATGTCCGATGAACACCAACGAAGAAGACGACGAAGCCTATTGCTTTGATACCATGTACGAAAGCATAAACTCAACAGTTTCCCAACATCAACATTTCATTTAATCATGAAACAGTTGGTTTACATCAAACGATTTACAAACGAAACCTCACTACAATTACTCTCAGCTCTCTAATGATTATTCAAGAACAAACTGATACAAGATCAAAGAAGATGAACTGAAAACCCTAATAGAAAACCCTAAACTGGAGAGAACATAACGAGTGAGAAAAATGATACACAAAATGAATCTACCCAAATGACTGGAACTTCAACATTAAATACATCGGGGCAACAAACTGGATCCAGGCTAAACAACCCGCGTATAAAACTTCTCCTGCAATATCAAATAATACCACAACACCCCTCTACAAACAATAAATAACAAAATATGACCAATTACCACAAATGATAAGTTTGCAACTTATATTACCTTTTAACAAAACCCTTAATCGACACATCCTTCACCTTTATTCATGTATTCGAAACCCCAAAAACCCTAACACATCTCAACCATTCTTGCACAATGTCGTCGACTTCTTCCTACAACTCAGCCCTTCCTCACTTTGGTAACGAGGAAGAAGTGCAGAAATGATACTGTGACTTGGAAGCACTGGATAGGACATCATGGACGGCATAAAACCTTGCATGTCGCTTTTTAAATTGTACTTTCTTACATGATAAGCACCATTTCCCAAAAATAAAACAATTTTCATACAAAAAGTCCAATTTAAACAACCAAGTTTCTTAAATGACAAACAACCAAGTTTCTTAAAAGACAACCAACTATGACAACATTACCAAACACCATGCTACTCTACAAAAAGAGCTTTTCCTTTGGATTCTCGGGATCACCATCATTACCAAATCTCTTACCCAACTTCAGCTTCAAGATTCTCTCTGACTTTCTTTTCCTCATCCTCTTCAACAAGGCTGAAATGTGTGGAACTATTGGGACCTTTGGAACTTGTCCATTTTTAACATCTTCTTCAATTTCCTATTTAACTTGCACTGTGACATCCCCCAATTTTCATATTCGATTAAAACTTTTATTTAACTCGGAGCCTAAAGTAAGACTATAAGAAGCTGGCAGAGCTTTAGCCATTGCTTTAATAATTGAGATGCGGAAATTCCCAGTTATATAAAACATGTTAAGATAACAAAATTTATTTCGTTATATTAAATTTTGAGGATGTCATCATTCATATCGAAACATACGTTACAATGTAAATATATAAAAAGGTCCTGAAATACTATAACAGGCTCATCTCTTATTTCACTCGGCATCCTAACTAAGCTTCAGCAGCCTTACATCCTCTACCTATGATGCACATAAAATGAGTGGGTCATGTTTGGGAAACTTGGTGAGATGCATAGGGTTTTCAAGGCCATAATAATTTAATGATAACTAATCATAATATCATTCATGCAAAACAATCATTGACAGATAATATATGTATATAAAATCTGACATAAATATCCTTAAGACATTCTACCCAGCCCAACTGATTCTCACGAATCCTAAATGAATGATTATCTAGAGGAATCACCCCCACCAAATAAATCGTTTAAGTATCTGGTTGACTACACAGTTAGGGGAGTCAATGGCTAGTGCAACTGTCACACCCCCAAACCGGAACGGCTGAAACGTTCGGGGGTGGAGAACGTCATACGTAGTATCACAACAATTGTGTCATAGCAATCATAGTAAACACAACCAAACATTGAATACATATATGAAAAAGGTTTACATTTATTCGAAACATAGTTTTGTGTATGACAAAGGTATAAAATAGAAAGACGTGACTCTAACGCTCCGACTTCTCAAAACTCCAGGTGGTACCTGTCTACTGATTTCCTGAGAATACAAGCAGTTTTGAAAGAGTATCAGCATAACGCTGGTGAGTTCATAAGCGATTTTTGTGTATATTGAAAACCTGTTGATGACTCTGTAAAATGTTTGCATGACTCCAAGAAAATCCAATATTTTCTTTAGTAAAAGTGAGATAATCTTAGTAAAAATGTTGTATGATTGGACTACCACTAGGTGTATTGTATGATGAACTTTGTATGAAAAATCTCTGTCTGAAGTGTTCTGTTTGAAAACCCTGGTTATTATCAGTATGTATAGTAGTTTTAGTTCTCCTTGAGAAAACATGTATTTGTCTGTACTTGTGCTAAATAAGCATTGTTCATGTATAGTATATTATTACATAAGTAAATTGTTGTTATCTAAATTGCGAGTGTCATGACCATACATTAACTTGATATGGCGCGAATCAGGCACCAGTATCCTTTATGACTTTGTCACCCGTAGACCTGCCGGTCCTACTATAGCTAGCAGCAAGGTGCGGGATAGTCAGTCCCGTATAGATCTATACACAAAAATCACGTTCTCCTTCGAGGAGATTCTGGTCACAAGGGGTAGTCCTTCACTCAGTTAAGTTTGTGAGTGCTCAAGGACGTGTCTCCAACTAGATTAACGACTTTATAGGTAATAATGTTGAAAACCCTTTTTATAAATAACTGAAAGGTTTATAAAGTATAAGTTTGTAAACTGTTGTATGAATTCCCAAACTATACCTAATATAGTTTGTGTGTATGTATATGTATAACTTTGTATGAATTCCCAAACTATACCTATTATAGTTTGTAGGTATGTATATGTATAACCTTGTATGAATTCCCAAACTATACCTATTATAGTTTGTGTGTATGTATATGTATAACCTTGTATGAATTCCCAAACTATACATATTATAGTTTGTGTGTGTGTATATGTATAACCTTGTATGAATTCCCAAAACTATGTGGTTAAGCTTGTAAGTTGAAAACGTCCCTTATGCTCAGCATAATACAGAAGGGATAAAATATCTAAAATATTTTGTAAAACTGTAGGAACTGTGTGTTTGTACTGATTTCATCCATTATAAGTTTACTGAAATCCTTTTGTATAATTTACATAAAATCATTTATGTTTGGCTTGTATCCCCCCCCCCCCCTGAAAACATTAAAAACTCAGAAAATGTAGGGGTATGAACTCACCTTGAGTGAGTGGTTTGTACGAAAAATCGGTATGAGATGTTGAGTGTCAAGTGAAGCCTCGAACACAATTGGATCCTATTCATCATGAATAACACATATAGGATCCATATTAGGGTATTTCACTACTAGACATGATAGGAAACCACTCTAGGGACTTGGAAACACTTAGACTAGGTGTCAAAACCACATGGGATTGAGTGAGGGAGGTGTACAGCCACCCTAAGGGTGTGTACGGCCATGGGTGTGCGGCCCATGAGTGTACGGCCGTACACTCATGATAAGATGTGCTTTTGAGTTGTTTCCAAGGTTCTAACTAGCATCCAAGAAGTGTTCTAGGTCCATGCTTAGTTGTAGTGCAAGTTTGAGGCCAATAAAGATCATCAAAGTGGGTTTATGGCCCTAAGAGGTGTGTGTGGCCGTACAAAGGGGTGTGCGGTCGTACACCCTTCATGTTCATGCCCAAAATGTCGACTTTAAGGTGAATCAAGGCTAGGGTCATGTCCAACTAGAAGATAGGGGTCAAACTCTCACTTTGGAGGGCCTTTAAGGAGTGTACGGCCACCCTTATGAAGGTGTGCGGCCATACTCCTTCAAAGGATGAAGAACATGATGAAACTTGATGAATCAAGGCTTAGATCAAGAGGTCTTTCATGTACAACAAGCTAAAGGATGGATTACTCACGTTTTTGAAGCCTTTGAGGGTTCACGGTTGAGTAAGATTGAGATAAAGGGAGTAGTGTGCAGCCAAGAGAAGAAAGGAATGAAGGAAGGGAGGTCTACCCATGTATATAGGGGTGTGTGTGCGGCCATATGGGGGTGTACGGTTGTACACCCATGTGTACGGCCGTACACTCCTCCTAAAGGAGCGTATGGCCCGATTTTGCTACTTTACGACCTGATAACTCATCCCTAATCTCAACCTTGGTTGTACTTAAGCTTAGAACACTTAAACGAACCCTTAAACAGTGCTAAAAGACAACATAAACGAATCTAACATGATTGAATTGAATAGTTGCACAATATAGAAGTTCCAGGTTGTCACATCAACTCATATAGAGGTAACCAATGTTCAGAGCTATTGATAAATATTTTATCTATGTCTATGGGTTATAAGTCCACATTAGCAACATAATTCACTAGACCACCTAGAATAGTCAAGTGTTGTCATCTACTTTGGTCGATGACCCAGACATACCTACCGGTTTTCTAATTTGGACCCACCATTTCTGGCCATCCAATAAAGAGGAGGAATACGACGCTCCACTCTAATCTCACACTCTACCCTCAGAATGAGACCTAAACAATATCCTTTCTTATTGGGAGCAAGACACCTTATACAAGTCATATTATAACTAATCCAGACTTATACTAAAGGCAAACTATGTCCGGTACAGTTCCCAGTACATAGTACTATTATAGGTATACAAGTAGCATAGAGTATAAATAAAACAGTTAGCATTTAATAAATACTTTTATTAAATTATGCTCTTGAAAGTAACTACGCACTCACCTGACAAAAGCGGGTGACTCGAAGTTAGGGCAACGCTTCGCGGTAACACTTCTCAATGACCTAAATGTATAAAGCACTAAGTCTTAGTCTAGTTTCAAAATTCCGGTGACTATATAATGATAGCCTAGATTCCTCAACAATCCCATGTTGGGTTTTGATACAAAATATAAGATCGTTTTTCACAAAAAACGGCAACGGAAGTCTTTTAAAATAACTAGTCTATTTTTCGTTCATAACAAAACCAACCCATCATGGATCCATTTATAGAGGTTACAATGAAATAAAAACAACCATATGATGTTTTAGAGATAACCTTTGAAGCCTTTAAACCCACTTGGTTTTGGGGTGTTGATGAAGATATAAAGATCAAAGAACATGATCTTCTCTACAAGTATCCACCATCAAGATTAAGGCACAAAAAATGCTAGTTTTCTGTTGTAACACTTTGTTCTTTAAGCCTTTAAGTGCTTAACAAATAAGCACTAAAGGAAGACACAGAGTGAAGCACAAAAAGCAAGCACCAACTTCAAAAGGGAAGACTCCTTGGAGTCTTAGAAAGCTACGACTTTTGGGAGTAAGAAGAGTAGAAGAAGATGTAAAAAGACTAGCACCATTTCATGCACAAGAGTCCTCTTTTATATCCCCTGTAAAATAATGTCAAACAATTATTATACTCTAAAGTATAATAAAGCATAAAGTAAAAGGGGGACAAAGCATGGAGATCATCATAGGGAAGATTCACAAGCAATCTCCCATGCCTTAGCATTTTCAGCCATGATGTCTTATAAAAGAGAAAAATTGTCTCCAACCTTTTTATCCATGGTGGAGTAAGTATCTAACTTAATCATGGTTAACCAAAAGGTTCAAAACTTTGTACATGACTTATTATATGATAAAATATCATATAATGACTAGTTTCTAGTTTCTTTTATTATTATTTTCATAAAACAATAATCATTCACTAATTAAATACAAGAGTTGAATTTATTTATTAATATCAAATACTTAATAAATATTCAATAAGTGCCAACTTAATTAAGGTGTAACCCTATACGATCATATATCATTAGCAATATCACTCCATAATGATTCTTGGGCATATAGATTCAACAATCTCCCACTTGCACAAGATTCATTAAAGACTGACATAGACAGTAGTTGACGTCTAGCAACATGCTACTGCCCCTAACAATATATGAAGGGTGTCATCTCATCAACAGCCAATTACAAGAGCTCTAAGCTACAATTGTTACTAAAGGTGTGGTATCAATTTATTCCTTTGTCTCGGACATCATGTTGAACATGAGATATGGATCGCGATCAATGTAGTTCATGTCATACCCAACGATGGCCCATATGACCGCCCTTTTACGGAACAGCGTTAAACCACATCAAAGCACAACAATTCCTACACTTCAAGTCCCAAATATGTATCTCATGTCTAAGAATACAAAGATACAACCTTGATCAAAACATCACTCTTGACTACGATCCATAAAGTGGTTTTGATGTGGGTCAAGTCCAATACTTATTCTCCCAATAAAGTACCTATGAAGTTGGTAGCAACTCTTGCTATCCTCATCTCCATGATAATCCACCAATCCACCCATATTAGTCTTACCTCATAGATGTTCCCACAGCTATGAATGACTATGGACATTTAGAACAACCTAGTTATTCAAGGATTTAAACATGCTAATGTAGAACACAACAATTATTCAATGAATGACTCATATCCAATATCCCAACCCATTACAATATATGTTGTATTTATTGTTCCAATATCCAAATACTAAATTTCAATCAATACATCTACTTATATCGACAAGGCCCTATAGCACCAGCTTGACTTTCATGCTTTAACTAATGATGGATCTTTGTCAAGTAGATTTGACAAACTTGATTTCTATAAACTTTGTGAATACAAAAAATTTTAGTTTTATATATAAAACTCATATAAAAAGAATAACTAATGAAAATGTATTAGATGCTTAAATATGACTTAGATACCAATATTCGCGTAATAGGATTACTCATAGTCATAATGACCCATATATTAAGCTTCCTAGCATGTCCAAACCACAATGTACTCTAACTCTGATGTGTAACTGTAATTAAAATTTACATGGAAACACTATACATGTATCTTTCTCTTCATTCATAATAAAGACACGCCCGATTGTGATTAAGAATCATCTCAATCTATTTTAAAATTTATCACATGTGTAACAACTTTAAACATAGCTTTCTTTCAAATACTCTGTAGACTAGGAATGTTTCTCTAGTTCTCGCAAGTACTTTAGAATGTTCCTATAAGTCACAAAATGATCTACTTCTTGGCACATTTTTGGTCATTTTGGTCCTTTTGATTGGTGATTGGGAGTTAGGGTCATTTTTGGAGCTCAATCTTATAGATCTGGATATATTATGGGTTCCTTGGGCATAAAGGTGCAAACTTTATGGTGGTTTTGGTCGCATGCATGTATTAAGTCAATTATTAAGCTCCTTTGAGCTCTAGAGCCCCATTTAGCCATGCATGCACATAAAGTTGGCAACTTTATGTGATTAACCACCTTATGGAAGCCATATATGAGTTTGGATCATGTCTTAACGGGTTAAGTGTTGAATTGGAAAAGTTGGCCATGAGTGGTGAGTACGCTGGTCGTACAAGTTTGTACGTTGCGCGTACAAGCCTTTCATGAAGTACGCTGAGCGTACAAGCTAAGTACGCCGCGCGTACTCAGCGGACTTGGGTTCCTTGTTTTGGGCTTTGGTGTTGGTCTAAGATTGGGCTTGATTGTTTTGGGCTATGTTTGATATAGATATTTTAGTGGACTCCAATGGGTGAAGTCCCATGAGAAGGATTGGGCCCAATTCGAAAAATTGGGTCGTAGTTGGGCCTTGGGTGTTATTTTAGATTTTTGGGCTTTTGGACAATTGGATTGAGCCTTGGCTTTGGGCTATGTTAGAGGAAGGGTAAAAATGTCTTTTACCCTAACTTGAACTCTTAGTGTGAGTCAGGATCTAGTTATTAATGGGTCGTCATTTTGGTATTTGATAACTCAAGGATTTTAGCCGGTCTGCAGCCAGAGTTTTATCTGTGGGTTTCAGCTGTCTGGGGTGAGTCTGCTCACTGTACTATTGGGTCGAAGGCACCAATGTCGGGCTATTTGTTTATGTATTATAAGAATACCATGGGTTGGCTCTTGGAATTTGTATGAAAGACCAGGAGGTGGCTCCTGGAAAAGCTGTATGCAAGACCAGAGTTTGGACTCTGGCAGTTAAGTAGATAAGTAGTGGTAGATTGTATGTTAGTTTTCTTTGTGATGTTTGCATGGAAGACCAGGAGGTGGATCCTGGAACTTGTCTGTAAGACCCAGGGTTTTGGTCCCCAACTTGGCAAGGAAAGACCATGATACGGCTTGTGGCATAATGGCAAGACTATGGTTGGCACATAGCACCTCCTATTGCATGTTTGATATGTATGACACGTATGTTATGTATGGTATGTGGTATTTGGGAAACTCACTAAGCTTTGTGCTTACAGTTGTTATTTATGGTTTCAGGTACTTCCGGTTCAAAAGGGAAGGGTCCGGCTTGATCGCAGCACATACACCCATATTTTCCGCAACCTTGAGATTTTGGGACTGTACTCTGATAACTGTTTTTATTATAAAATACATTTAAGTGGTTAAGTAAATGATAAATAGGTGTTTTGGTTGTTTTAAAAATGAAATTTTTACTTTCATAATTTGGGACGTTACAGGTAGCCCATGGCAATTGGATGAAAGACCATGGGGATAGCCCATGGCACATGGTTGTAAGACCTTGGGGGTAGCCAATGGCATTCCATGGAAAGACCATAGGCGTACCCCATGGCATTGTGTTGTAAGACGCGGGGGTAGCCCATGGCAATTGTATGTAGGGGTGTTCATAACCGGATATCCGAAAATTCGGATATTCGAAATTTCGGATAGTTGATTTTTGGTATCTGATTCCGTATCCGAAATTTCGGATATCCGAAATTTCGGATACGGATTCGGATACCAAAACGGATATCCGAAAATTTGTAATTTTGTTCAAATTTGAAAGTTTTTATATTAGAAAAACATATTTTTAAATTAGAAAGGCATATGAAATAATATATGTATTTAATTAAGGGTATTATGAATATGCTTTAGTTACTAACATTCATATTATAAGACATATGTGATTAAAATAACATATAATGTATAAACTAAAATCAAAATTTTCGGAAATCGGATATCCGAATTATCCGAAAAATCTGAAAAACACTATCCAATTCTGATTCCGAAAAATCGGATATCCGAAATTTCGGATATCCGAAAATTCGGATATCCGATTTTTCGGATAATTCGGATTCGGAATTTCGGAATTTCGGATACGGATATTTTTGAACACCCCTAATTGTATGTATGATATGTGGTATTTTGGGGAATTCACTAAGCTTTGTGCTTACGGTTTTGTGGTTTAACATTTTCAGGTACTGCCAGTTCGAAAGGGAATGGTCTGACTTGATCGCACAGCATCCCCCTCATGTTTCCGCTTTTATGACTACTTTTACTCTGATGATTTGATATTCTTTATTGTGGTTGATTTTGAGACATCTAATGTATGGAATTAATGATTTTTAAAATGAAAATTTTTATCTCTATTATGGGATGTTACAAGACGCCTACATATAATGACTCGTCGGATATAAAAATGATTCCCTCGGAAGAATACAAAAACGACTCCAACACCTCTTAGGCATTCTCATCAAGAAAAACATGTATCAATACGGTATTCATGGATACATATAAGAAAGAAAGGCGTTGCACGCCAACATCCATCACCATTGGACGGTTGTTTAGACCTTACCATTCATACTCTATATGAAGAACGGGATGATTCGTTGTTGTTTGCGCACCATTTTCTCACTACTATACCAACGATTGAGTTTTGGACACGCTTATATAGGGATAGTCACTTGGGTTGGTTGGAATGTGATGTAAGTTATATACGTATGTGATCATTATGTAGTACATATTTAGTAACAATACTAACTTTATTGTATATGTGTGTTGATTGGCAACACATCATGATCTGGATCTCATTGTTGATAAAGCGTGGACCGTATGATGTTCATTGAACATTTATGTTGACAGCTTTCGGTACAAATGCATATGACTGGAGTAACATGGTTGATAAATCCTTTTATCCAGCTTGGTCTGAGTGTGATGCGGTATTTTGTGTTTCAATTACATCACCTAATTAATAGTCATTTATAAGAAAATGTTATTTGATGATTAGTTAACTCCAACCTTTTGTGCAGTTTTACATCGCTATCAATATATCAAGTGTCCATTGGTTTTTGGGTGTTTTGGATTTCAAGACATTCAAAATGACTATATACGATAGTCATTGGGTGAACGATTATTTTTCAGAAGATGAATCTTGGTTTATAGCTATGCGAACTTGTATCCACAAACTCCTAATGGACATCAAGTATTAGAGTATCAAACTCACTGGTGTAATCTCCATTGGTAGTTTCAAAATCATATTTGTAAATGGCGCAGAAGTATCACAATAGTCCGACGATAAAATGGACTATAGGGTGTTTTTATGTTGGTTCCTAGTCCCTAGAAATTTTCATTGTTGGGAAATCATCGAAGATAAAGGGTTCCGAAGATTATTTTACAAATTTTATAAAATATTGATTACTTTTTCCTAAGTGTTCATTCATATATATGAGTAGAGTATTTCATTCCTTTTATATATCGATCATTTCTTTTATTTGAAAATGTACTGACGTGTCATACCCCATTAGATGACTCATCGATTTCTCATTTCACACCTTCCCTAACATACATTAACGGAAATAAACCGTACGGGGAAATTAGTGAAGATGAAGAATATGATCACCTGTAACTCGACCCACCGGATCCTCTTCCCGCGTAACGTTGACCTACTTGTCAAGGGTAAGAAAATTATTAATCAATCTAGAAAGCATTTTGTCTATTGACACGTGTAAACCGAAAGATTACATGTGCACATAGGATCAGAAATCTGGATTATAAAAAAATTAATAAATCTCGTAAAAATTTAAATGGCAGGTTATAAATTCTCGAAGCTCTCAATGTTTCAATGTATATGTTTCAGTTATACGGATTCACCGAGGGAGAGAAAGTGATCGGATGGGAGGATTGCTGGCGAATAAACGCTGGGGAGAGTGATAATTTGATCTTTCCCGGCGACGAATGAAGAGGCGAGGAGGGAAGAGTACGGGTGGAGGAGTCGGAAACAGAGCTATCTCGTCGGAGTGTACGGACAAGATGTCGACGAAGGGAAGATCTGGCAGGCGATTGGTGAAGTACGATGAATTGCCGGAGTATTTGAAAGATAACGAGTTCATATTGGATTATTATAGATGCGAATGGCCGTTGAAGGATGTCATCGGAAGCGTAGTATGTTGGCACAATGAAACCCTAAATATCTGGACGTAAGTAATCGATCCAGTGATTCTGATTCCTTCATCATTTGATTATATACAAATCATGAATTCAACAGCATTTCGCCGTTTTGATCGTGTACGTATTTATATATACTGATCGTTTCTTCGTGATGAATTTTGTCAAGGCATTTGGTAGGTTTCTTCATATTTTTGTCATTGACGATTTGGAGCTTATTGACCAAGGACAAGGTGGAATCATTGATCGCGAGCTTCTTCCTCTCCAGGTCCGTTCATGGCTTCATTGAGGTCATCGTGATTATTCATTTAAATATTCAATTTTTAACTTTCATGTGAAATTTAATAAGCAGTACTCACGGAATCCGAGAACCGACCATGACGACTGCGATGATGACGAAAGCCAATGCCACCGTCGCTTCTATGTTAATACCGGTGAGTTTTCCTTTTTATACCCCGATCATTTCTTGAATGTTACTCTATAATCTACTACCAAACCGAATTTCTCTAAAAACACACAATATTATTATACAATTAGAGCTAATTAGACTATTAGAGTAGTGTCTGTCTAAGATGCAAGTTTTAATTCGTCTATGGAAGATGATTTTTAGACATAAATTGGCTATAATAGTAATCAATTTTCATGTTTCAGTTGATGCAATTTTTCATGTTCATCATTAAATGATATAACTAAACATGAATACGTAATGACTTTTCATGTTTATCATTTAATGTCTTGATGTTAATTATAACAGGAAATATATCACCTAAATATTGTTACAAAATGTTGAACGCAATATTAAATTATCTGATTTGTGAAAGAGAAATGAACCTAAACGTCATAATTACAAAGTATACAATATCCAGTACTAAACCTGTCTAGCCAAATGGATACGTTTTTGATCAATTTCTTTTAATAATTGCAAGATTAGGATAAATATCGAAATATAAGCAATGGTTTTTTATTTATATGGTCTTAAAGCAATTCCTCCGTATTTTAAAATTTAAAAATACGAAGATAATTTACATGAGGCATAGCATATTAGTTAGTAGTTATTCCTCGTTTTGACAAAGTTGATTTTATGGACAAAAGAAAAGATTGTGGAGGACATGTGAATATATTATCCCATACGTGTCGAGAAATTACAAAAATTCGGGTTAAAAAGGGTCTTTTGGTGGTCCATGGTCCATAACACGTGACGTGATGCGGCTGCCGAAAGAGACATATGCCTGAGTCCTGACACCTCTTTTTATAATCACCCCTACACTTTATAATATTTTTTTTTCATTGGGTACTTTGTGTTCGCTAAAAAAATGCCACGCTAATAAATAGATATCACGATCACCCAAAAGTTATGTTACATATATTTGTGTTTGGCTTTTGGCTTTTGGTGATATTACTTTTATAGTAGATCAATTTATATATTGATAATTTGATATACCTAACACAATGGATGGCTAAGTAAGATGGTAAGAGGCAACAACACAATTAATGAATCATTAAACCATACACATGCCTTTCAACTAAATATACTAGTCACTTTTTTTTTTACTTCATTTATTTTTAAGATGCAAAATAGAAAATTTATTACTAGATAATTAGAAAATAATTGATGATGATGATGTTGTGCAGGAATCATCACTCCTAGGAGAAATTCTAAAACCATCAATCATATTAATCAACAACCCAGAAAACCCAAACCCTAAATGGCCATGGTTCATCTTCCTAACCGGAGCCATGTCCTGTCTGATCTGCAGCTCCATCTCTCACCTCTTCGCGTGCCACTCAAAAACCTTTAACCTCTTCTTCTGGCGCCTCGACTACGCCGGAATCTCCCTCATGATAGTCTCCTCCTTCTTCGCCCCAATCTACTACGCCTTCACCTGCCACCCATTCTCCCGCCTCTTCTACCTCTCCTCCATCACCACCCTCGGCCTCCTTGCCATCTTCACCCTCCTCTCCCCCGCCCTCTCCGCACCCCGCTACCGCTCCTTCCGTGCCACCCTCTTCCTCGTCATGGGCTTCTCCGGCGTTATTCCCGCCTCCCACGCCGTGTACCTCCATTGGGATGACCACAAAATAGTGGTGGCTCTTGTTTATGAGGTTGTGATGGCGGTTTGTTACTCTGTGGGTGCGATGTTTTATGTTAAGAGGATACCGGAGAGATGGAAGCCAGGTATGTTTGATATTGCGGGCCATAGTCATCAGATTTTTCATGTTTTTGTTGTGGCGGGTGCTCTAGCGCACGCTGCCGCAACGCTCGTGATCATGAACTTGCAGCAGGTTTCGCCAGCACTATGTGCTGGCGGAGCAACATGGATGTAGGGTTAGGATTGTTGTGACTTTGTTTTTCCAAATTTTGGGAAATATGTATGTGTGAGATATTTAATATTAGAAATTAGGGTTTATGATGAATTATTGTTTGGATTATTTGTACCACTTTGATAAATGAAACAAGCATTTGAGTTAAAAATAGTACTACCATTTTATCCTTGCATTCCATATTCATTTTCAAAACATTCATCAATTTCAATTTTCATACTTTGAGAGAAAAAAAGGCAAAGATCTTGATACACTAAGCCAGGCTAGGTCAAAAGAAACAACCATACATATATAGCTGTCTAGATTAAGTGATTAACCCATGAAACTCATCAAGTCAAAAAGGAAACAACTCCTTATAACATATTTATTCAACAATTAAATCAAGAAACTCTGAACCATTTATTAACTTCATCGCAAGTCTTTAAACGCAGAAAATAATGCCTGGAAAAACAAAAGTTACAGTACTCACCAGATTCTCATCAGGAACTTGAAAAATCCAGCAAAACTTCAAATGCAGAAAAGGGGTAGATTCGGCATTTTCGCTCAAAGTATGTCAGCATACAGACTCAGGAAGAGCTAAATTCGGTTTTCCACATGAGCAAAATTGTTTTGCATTAGCATATTCCCATGGAAGCAAGCAGCAATGTTACCACTTGAAAATTTAATATGACAAAACTACCCTTCTTAACTTGTAACCTCAATGGTCTCAACCTCACCATTCTTTATTGGTTTCTCATCAACAATCTCTGGCGATTGGGCATCTACTATTTCAGCAGCCTTTTCTTCCATTACAGATTGAGTTTCTTCCACCACAACTGTTACAGACTGAATTTCTTCACCAATTTTCTCAACATTTTCCAAAACTTCCTCTTTGTTCTCCCCCACATGTTCAGTTGGGGTCTCAACAACAACACAGACTTGTTGAGTTGTAACAACTGAAGGAGAATCTACCGAGCTAACCGGTGACTCAACTGAGTCAACCGGAGATACAGGGTACCCGTTTTGACTAGGAAACCCATTCACAGGATACCCGTTGGGAGAAATCGGATACCCACCGGACGTAACCAGATACCCATTGGGAGCAACCGGATACCCATTTGGAACCCAGGGTTGACCCGGAACAAACTCAGCCGCATGCGGGTTCATAACTGTTGGAGGAATTAAATGACCTCCATCAACAACAAGCTCAAAAGCGGGGGGCTTATTACGTTGAACCCGGTTGACCGACCGGTTGTACCCGCCCGCAAGACGCGGGCCATACGGAACCCTAGCTGTTGCTGATTGATGAGGGTTCCTACGGACAGGTGTCACTGTCACCATTGTAGGTATGTTGACAGGTGGCGGTAATATCCCAACATGATCTTTCAAAACCGAACCGAAAACCGGAATATTAGACGGGCTAAACGGAGGTGCTTCTGCCGAAAGTTTCTTACTCGCAGCTTCTTTTGCCCTTTCCCTTTCCCTTTCCGCTTCCGTCTCCGTGCTCGGACTTTGACTCTGACTTTCACTTTGACTTTGAATACCTTCCTCATTTGGTGTTTTGTCATCATCTTCATCTGCCACCTCAGCAATCGGCTCTGTTTCTATTTCCACCTTTGAAATTTCAGATGATTCTACCCCTGGATCTGTGTTATCGACGGTTTCTGGTTCTATGACTGTGTCAACTTCTGGGGTTTCCTTTTTTTCTTCTTCAACATCTTTTTTACGTTGTTCATCTTCTTTCTTTGGTTCTTCTGTTGTTGAAATCTCATCTGTGGAATTTTCTTTTGGTAACTGTTCAGCTACGGCCTTCACGATGGTGCCAGGGGCTGCTAATGCAACTTCTTTGTAAGAAAAGAGTTTTCCGGCTTCTTTGACACTGATTGAGCTTATGACTGGTGAACGTTTCACAGTCTGATCATTTGAAGCTGGACTGGATGGGTTTGACTTAGTCGTGGGTTTCTCAGTCTTAACAGATTTCTTGGTGACAGCTGGCTCACTAGTTTTTGGGGATGTGAAGTTAGTGGGTTTTGATCTGTACTTTGATGACTGAGAAACACCACCGTTTATGAAATTTGTGTTTATTTTTGCCAGATTTGGCCTTCTGGAGGTTGAAGATTTACGACCTGATTTAGAAAAAGCTTCCTGCCATCCTTCATCTGAGTTGTCAGTTTCTACCAAATAACCGTTTTGTTCCTTTTGAATTTCCTCTTTTTGAACTAATTCAGTTTTCTTATTTTTTAAATCTTCATTTCGGATCTCAGACTTGTTCTCCTTATCACTAGAATTCTTTCTGATATGAAGACTTGGAGTTGGAGATACGATATCTTCCTTTTGAATTCCATCGAGTGACGGTTCCTCATTCTGTCCAGGTTTTCCTTTCATCTAACAAATTTTAAAAGCAATATCAGACATACATATATTAAAATATTTAATTACAAATATCTTGGTAACATTGACTTACGAGCTTCGCACGAGCTTGTTTCTTTTGGGCTTCTCTTGCTTTCATATCTGCATCTGGTGCTATATAATCCAACAAATCTGATACACTGACCCAATAAAAAAAAAACCATCAGTAATCTGGAATGAACTATTCCATTCCTTTCCTGATTCCAATAGCCTACCTTAGATGGCCTTTGCTGGATATGGAGGCATCAGGCTTTGGGGTACCATTGCGTGCAGCTTCTTGCTGTTCGAGGGCTTTGGACTCAAAGTATTCAAGCCACGCTGCTGCATCCTACAATATCTTAATACACTTAGTAAAACTAAAATTCTTAATGTGAAAATCATAAATTAAAAATAATAATTGTGTAAGGTACCTGAGTACGAAGATCTTCAGGTCCAAGTTTAGCCTGAAGAATCTGTAAAGTGGTTTGCTCATGTTGAACACTCAAGGAATACGCTTCCATCAAGGAAAGAGCAATTGCTATAGCATGGTAGCTAGCAGCAGTCTGACACAAGTGTTAAATACAACATGTGAATCACAAAATGACAAAATATAATCTTCAATAGAATATATATATATATATATATATATATATATATATAGAAAAGTAGAAGTGAGAGAAAGATTACTTACTTGTATGTGATCGGCTCCAAGGAGTCTTTTATTACACTTAAGAGCCTCATGAAGGTACCTAAGAGCAACATGAACATTTCCTAAACCTTCTTCCATCATTGCTACATTAATGTAAGTGGCAGCAGTATTCGGGTGAGATGGCCCACATGTTAGATGCAACAGATACAACGCCCGATTCACATACCTACAAACAAACACAAACATAAGCCAAATACATTCTTCTCATTTTTTTTTTCTATGATACATTTTTATTGTTTTTAAGAAAAGAAAAGAAAAACATACTTGAGAGCCAACTCAGTGTGTTGGAGCCTGTAGTAAAAAACAGCCAAGTCCCCATAACTCTTCATTGTATCTGGATGATCAAGCCCAAGTTCCCTCTCATTTATATCCAAAGCTTTTTGTTGGTAGATAGTAGCCTAATAGATAGATAGTAGTCAAAACCCCTTCTTTAGTTGACTTATTATTGTATTCACAAAAGTCAACACAAGAAAAAATGTTCTTGTACCTGATTAAAATCACCAGTATGATAAAGCACCACAGCCAAAAGACTATATGCACCAGCTGTCATTCGATGGTAAGGCCCACATACAGATACAAGTTTAGACAGTGCCTAAACAATAAACATAGTAATCATGTTAGATTTTAGTTGATTTATTATTGAACTAATGAAAAGTCAACACAAAAGATTTAGTTACCTTTGTTCCAAAGTTGACAGCATCTTCAAGTTTGCCTTTATCCAATGATGTTTTAGATGACTCCAAAAGTGTTCGCCCATCAGCAGATGAGCATGCAACATGTTTATACACAGGAACCATGCTTACAACATCAGACTTCTTGAAAGGGTAAGCTGAATCCATATCATAGTCTCTAGGAACAAGCTCGAGTCCAACTTTATGAGAAAGCCCTCGAAGAATGGCAAATTTACGAAGAGTGCCACGATAGTCGCTTTTCTGTTCACATGCATATCTCTTTGAAAGAAACGATTCAACCCAATTCCACTTTAAATTTTCTAAGTCACTTGTGTCAGGTGTTCCTAGTAATACATTTAAGCAGGATGCTATTGATGAAGCTAAATCAGTTACATCATCAACTGCTGATATAACTGCTTGTAAGATGTGTTTGTAAGCTCGAACTATCATTTCATGGATACATAGTGATTGCACGTGAGGAAGCTTGTCTGCAAGTTCAACCTGATAAAAGAAAGCAAAGTACAGATTGCTATATAACAATGTCAAGGGTAAAATTGGTATTGGAAAAAAGAAGAAATGAACTTAGACTCTTACCACTCGCCCTAAAGAGCACATACGCAAACCCCTTGTGTGCATGAAATCAGTCAGTGTCCTTCCATCAACAGGTGAAAGTTCAAGAGAGCCAAAATCAGCCACCAACTTAGGAAGGGCAGTTTCGTCATAGAATTTATGCGCCATGTCAACCAACTCATCAGGTGACTGCCAACATAAACCAAAATACCGAATCAAATACAAATCAAGAAACCAATATTACCCTTCAATATCAGATTATGCTCAACCTTGAGGTGAAGACCAGTGGCTGATTCTTTAAGACGCAAATAAGCTGCTTCCGGAAGCAACTTTCGCCACATCATCTCCTGTTCTTCATCCAATTTTACTGTCTCTTTGTTATCTGATTTATTAACTGTGTCAACCTCCTCTGTTTTTCCGTTTTTATCCTCAGACTTTTTCTTAATTCCTTTCAACAATCCCTTTCCTAAACCCTTCACATCCGGTTCCACCTTAGCTTCTTCAACTTTCTTGGAATCAGATTTCTCCTGGTTTTGTAAATGTTGCACCCAACACGCTCCAAGTTCCCACCTGATAGATTTTCTATCTTTACATTCTTCTACCTTCATTTTCTCCAGACTTTTCTCCAACACTTTCTTCACCAAAACATTACCACACTGCAAATCTTCAACTCGAGCTGCACCGGGCGACTTGTGCAATAACATTCTTAAACTGTGTTTTAACAAAAAAAAAAAAGTTACATTTATTTAGGACAAAGTGGTAAGAGATTTGTTGCATATCAAATTTTTTACAAACCTATTGACATTTAAAGCATTGGCACCCCCTTCAGGTTGATCCTCAATTTCAATATCTTGAGGAATCGGTTTCCCATTCCAGTTCACCTCGGCTTCAACTTTCACAATGGCAGTATAACCACAATGTCTAACAACCACTACACCTAAAGTAGATGTATCCTGCATTGTCACAATAGTTGAATATTTTCATTATATAGATATATGTGTGTGTATGTATATATATACAGCATGATAGATTGATAGTATGATACTTACATGAACAGTGGCACTCTCATCTGCAGTTATGCCTTTAAGCAAGTTACGTTTAGCAAGTTCCTCCTGTGACAAGCCTAGAATACGACTCCCATCATATTTAGCATCCAACTTTACACTTGCATCAGACACATCTCTTGTGATCCTAATAACCAAATCTCCGATTCTCTCCTCATGCAAAATGGAATCAATCGGACCATTTGAGGAGGACAGCTTGTTACTATCAGCAAAATGCTTAATGGCTGCAACAGCTTTTAGAACTGATACGTCGACAAATAGGCTGTGAAGCAGAAAAGTTTTCCTATCTCTAATTTGCCTTTCTTCTGGTGTTTTACAAGGCATTGCTGCTAATATTGAGAATTCCTTTGCCCATTGTCTATGATCATGTTTACCATCTCTTCCTTGTCCACCACCATTTCCTCCCCAGTTTTCGTCTTCTACTGGAAGTGGGGGGAAAACAGATGGGTTATCTGCCACAACTGGTGGTACAACCCATGTGTTGGCTTGAAATCCGTAAGGGAGATTCCCAAACTGTAACAAATATAAACCATTTACTTGTTAAATTGTTATCTCGTGAAATTATGATGTTAAAGTGATTAGTAAGTTTAAGTTCAACTTACTTTATTGTGCTCGATGAAAGCTTTCATAAGAGCTTTGTATGCCTGTAGTATAACACTTTAGATGTTAGATATGTGAATAATAGTTATCACATTCGTCTGGATTACAATGAAGCTTGTACTTACACTGTCAAAGATCCGGCTTATCTGCTGCAATAGACCAACCAAAGAATGACTTGAAATAATACGTTTTCCAGCCGGATAGAAACCTTTCCTCGAGGCAACAACTGTCATAGGCTTCCCACCGGAAACACGTACCTGCATACAACTCATATCAGTCGCTACAGTAATCTAGCAACACTACGAAAATGTCTGAAATGAGTTGTCCATAGTTCATACGTTTCATAGAAAGTAAAGAAATGCTCACATCGATTTGGAAGAAATCGTCGTCGGTTTTATCTTCGAGGAAGGGACGAGCGGATCTCCTGATGTCTGTAAATGTAAAAACAGCACGCAAGCTATAAAAACCTGGACAGCAAAACGAAATTTAGATTTGGAATCGATAGGGACATACATTGGATGGGAGCAGTGAGATGAGAGAACGAGAAGAAGTCGTAGAACTGTCCAAGCTTCGGCGGTGGATAGATCTCCGCCGCAGCGTCACCTTTCTCCGACGGATCTGAACTGATCGAGACATCTGCCTTCGGCGATTTATCCTCTCCGTTCGACTTCTTATCCTGACCGGTCTCTCCATCGCTCGATCCTGATTCTTTGGAACGAGGAGGAGCAGCAGTGGAGGTGTTCTTGGGAGAGTTAGATGAACCACCGAAAGCGGTGGTGCAAGCCACAATATCCAGGAGTCGTCTGACGTGTGCGACGGCGGATTCTTCCGTGTAATCCTCTGTGAAAAGAAATGTAAAAATGAAACTTTCAATTTTGCCCCTTGAAGTTATGGTTATTGTCATAACACCCCCTAAAGAATATCAGTGTTTACCTTCAACTACCGTTAAGTGACATGGCTTTAGAGCAACGACTTCGACCGTATCTTTTAACCGTGGACCTCGTACCTGTCGATAACGGTTCGTTGAGTTTAGAAAAAATGTAACATTGGTCCCTAGCATCTTGCTAGGGTCATTGTTTTAATATAATTGCTGGTTCAAAAAAAATTTGTAACATTGTTTTTAAATTTATTAGAAATCGACAATTCATACAACTTGAAAAGTATCAATATTATTGATTACACAAACGTAATGGTTCAAACTGAATCTTTATTAATTGTCGTTTTTTTGTCTGACTTAATAGTACACGATATTATTGTTTATACAGATGCGTTGATCCATGCTTACTAAATTCGGTCTCTATTTAATTATTGTGTTTTTCTATTTTGAGTATGAAGCATGAAAGAAGCCGGAATATATTTATCTTCTTATTTTTTTCTCAATAATTATGATCCGCCATGTCAACTTTATTATAGCAAAAACAATTTAACTTACAGCTAATTTTTAAAAGTGACAAAAATAATGCAAGTTTATATTTTACTTGTAGATCAAATTTGTGAAAGGTTACAAAATGCAACAAATATTTTACAGTAAAAAAAAACATGCTATAACTTCGTTTTATCTACCAATCTTGACTTGTAAAATAAACTATCACTTCATAGATTTAGTTATTGATTGTTAAAAGAACATATTTTTTGCATCAAATTGGCAACGTAACTCACCAAGTAATCAGGATCAACATAAAGAAAGTGAAGATATATAAACAATAATTATAAAACAAAACTGTAAGACGTTGTATATGCATGCTATAAATCTAATTTATAATATTTTTCATAACACTTTATCGTTTAAGTTGCACAAAACTTGATTATATACACAAAAGATTCTTAACTGGCTTCTAGTAAAAAAACAATAAACGTATTTTCAGAGTTCTTTTACCAATGCCAATTATACGATAAAACACACACTGTAAATCGAGTATAAAGCAAAAATTATGCATAATCAATTATTTTGACTTTGATGAGAAACAATAAATATTTGCATATACCTCATGCGTTAAAGAGTAGTTTGTCACGTGACATGTCTCAACATTTACTGCTAGCAGCTTTCGAACATCTAATATTCTGTCAGTAGATATTCCCTAATATCATCAAAATACAAAAAGTCAAACCGATATAAAGATAGTAAAGACAATCTATGTTGATCGCAGCCAAGTAAAAGAACCGATTGCTTTTTGTATTGGGCTTTACCTTAAGTGTCACTGTGGAGTCATCAGGCGTTTCTATTGCTATTTCTACCACCGTTGGTAATGCTGTCAAACAAAGAATGTTACTCGGTATTTCAAACTATGACAAATAATAGTAACAAGAATATTTTTTAGACAAGTTAAGATTAATAAATAAATAAACATTTAAAACATCATCGCACCCCACCCACAATCATTGAGACTAGAAGTATCCATGTAATATCAATAAAGCAAAAGCAACCAAAAACTAATAATGATGATAATAATAATTTAAATCAAATTAGTCAACACCATGTAATTTGTTTAAAATGAGCAAATAGTCACTTTTTTTTACGACAAACATTCCTCCACTCTAAGTTCGATCAAGTCGCAAACATTCAAGTTTCAACCTACCTTCGTCTCTGTTGGGCTCCATATACAATCCAAATACCACTTATGATTCAAGAAAATCAATAATGTTATATTTGACAAAATCCATATGATGTGAAAAAACATATAACATTTTAAAAACTAATGCTAAACAACACATATGATAAGTATATACAAATTTTATTGTAACGTGTTTTTATATTTTTTTTATATTTAAAGCATAAAAATAAGAAATTTTAATATATTTATTTTTTTCAAATAAAACAAAAAGCTAAAAAAAAAAAAAAAAAGTATCATTCATTAATGAATGTGTATATTAATTGATGAAAAGTGATTTTACTTTTTTTTCCAAAAAATACAAATCAATATACTTCAATTTATCATTTTTATACTATAAATATATCATATTGATACACAAATACGAAATTTAGAAAAAAAAAATGTTTGAAATTTTTTTTCTTTTTATCATTATGCATTAAGGAATGGTTTAAATTTTTTTTTATATAGTTTTATCTTATTTGAAAAGGAAAACTAATTATAATTATAACAAAGATTATCATTGTTATGTTTTAAAAATATTATACACATCGATATACAACCAAAAAAATTAATTTCAACATTATTCATTAATAAAGGTTTAATTTTTTATTTTCATGGTTTTAATTTTTTCGATACAAATTTACAGTATATATCTAAGCTTATCATTTTTTATGCTATAAAATGATATTTATATCGATATAAAAATAAAAATTGTTCTGACGAGATTTTGTGTTCTTAGTGTGTGTGTAACTATATATATAATAAATTAAAAAGTGCAGGACACAGATTCAATCTAGTTTCAAGCAATTGAAATAAATAGCATAACCAATGATTATTATGTCTTCTGAAATTGTTTCCTTGAAAGCATTTGTTGTAGTTTAAAATTGGCAGAAACACAAATAAGACGTGTAACGTACCTTTCTCTTCCTTCTTCTTCTTTTCTCCCTTAGCCTTGTGAGGTTTTCCTTTACTAGCTTTTGGCGCCATAATCAAATCCAACCAACAACCAACAACGAACAGAGAAGAAGAAAACAGCCAATTCAATCAACAAAATGACAATGCTAAACCAATTAATCAAAATTTAATATTCTTCAGGTGAACATAACAACAACAATCATGATGTGAATTTCCCTCAAGAGTCCTTATAGATTCATACTCAAATTGAAACACGCACAAAAGTAAAACTATGGATAGGAATTTTGGATTTTCTGGATAATGGAAACTTCTGGAATTGGAAGTGATGGTAAATGAGAAATTAAAAAGCAGGATGCATTTGGTGAGGAGTGAAGAGCATGTATTGAATGGAGAATTGAGAGGAATTGAAAGTAGAAGTAGAACTGTAGAAATAGAAGTAGGAAATAGTAGCTAAGGAGATGGGCCAATGAGAGGATTGATAAATTATGGTGGAGTGGTAGAGAGAGGGGGAAGAAGAGAAGGGAAAGAGATGATAGGATAAGGTGACACGCACACACACAGAGAGAAGAGAGAGAAGATTTTGCAAGTACGTACAAGTAACAAGATGGATTTAATTTGAAGAATGTAATGGCTGGGTGGATGGCTATTTTCAGGCCTCTCGTCTTCTCTCTCTCTTACTCTATTCACATGAACCACAAAACTACTTTCTAGAAGAATTTTGGGGATGTGTTTGTTAGTTTCCAAAATATTATTGTAATTTTAACAAGAGTCTGTCACTAATATTATAAGATATAACGAAAATATTTGTTTTTAATTATTATAAAAAAGTCATTTATTTTTCAAAAACATATTTGGTGGATTGGTTTTAAGTTTGTGAAATAATTTAGTTACCATTTATTTATGGTAATTTTGGTTTTTCCTTCGTAAACCTTTTTTACAAATCGAAGATTATTAATGGCTATTGGTGTGGTGGCATACCCTCAGCAATCGGAGATTCGGAGGCTGTATTCTTATCATCAACACTTTCTGGTTCTATTACTGTATCGAATCTTTTCATCAACATCTTTTTTTTTATGTTCTTCATCTTCTTTCTTTGGTTCTTCTTCTGTTGAAATCTCACCTGTAGAATTTTCTTTTTGCACATAGTTTGCATCCAATTAACTTTGTGCTTGCATCAGACACATCTCTTGTGATCCTAATACCCAAATCTCTGATTCTCTCCTCATGCAAAATCGAATCAATCGGGCCATTTGAGGAGGACTTGTTACTATTCATGGGTTGTCTGCCACAACTATGTGTTCGCTTGAAATCCGTAAGTTAGATTCCCAAACTGTAAAAATATAAATCATTTACTTGTGAAGAAGTTATGATGCTAAATTAAGTGATTGGTAAGTTAACCTTCATTATTGTGATCGATGAAAGCTTTCATAAGAGTTTTGTTAGATCTGTGAATAATAGTCACATACGTCTAGATTACAAATTTACAATCTAGCAACACTATGAACATGTCTAAAAAAATAGCTGATGCTCACATCGATTTGGCAGAAATCGTCGTCGGTTTTATCTTGGAGAAACGGATGACCGGATCCCCTGATGTTTGTAAATATAAATGTAAAAACAAAACGCAAGCTATAAAACCTGGACAATAAAATGAAATTTAGGTTTGAACTCGTTAGGGACATACATTGGATGATAGGATTGAGACGAGAGAACGAGAAGAAGTCGTAGAACTGTCCAAGCTTCGGCGGTGGATAGATTTCCGCCGCCGCCTCACCTTTCTCCGACGGATCTGAACTGATCGAGACATCTGTCTTCGGCGATTTATCCTCTCCGTTCGGCTTCTTATCCTGACCGGTCTCGCCATTGCTAGATCCTGATTCTTTCGAACGAGTAGGAGCAGCCGTGGAGGCGTTTAAGGGAGAGTTCAGAGTTAGATGAACCACGGAAGGCGGTGGTGCAAGCCACAATATCCAGCAGTCGTCTGACGTGTGCAACGGCGGATTCTTCCGTTCCGTATAGTCCTCTGCAAAAAGGTATGTTAAATGAAACTTTCATTTAGCCCCTTGAAGTTATTTATTGTTGTCAAAAATACCCCCAAAAGAATATCAGTGTTTTACCCTTAACGATTGTTAAGAGACATGGCTTCGTCGCAACGATTTAGACCGTATCTTTAGCCTTGGACCTCGTACATGTGAGTACGGCTGGTTGTAATGGAAGCTTTTGTGCTCCAATTTCCACGCGTGAACACCACCCCCAAAGGGCGTAGAGTAGTCCTCTCTACAACTCTTCACGGAAGAAATACGAAGCAAAATAGACCGTTGGTATTTAAACTGTCAAAAAAATGGACCGTTTGGGTGTTTTAAAAAAACTTGTTTCTTTAATATTTAAATCATCCATTTTACCTATATAAATACTATTATTTTCATATATATTTTCACACGACAAAGTACAAACACACTTTTAAAAGATGAATATTTTTTTATCTTCTTCTTCGTCATTCGATGATTTACACATTCACGAAAACGGCAAGCGAAATGTTGCTTCAAGAAGCCGAAAGTTCAAATGTCAAAAAGAGGAGTGGAACTTTGATCAACACAGATCGTATTGCGGAAAACAAACTTTTGGTACGTGATTACTTTGCCCCTATTGTTTATACGACCAAGAGAAATTCGAAGAACGTTTTCGTATTAGTATAAAATTATTCTAACGTATAGCTAGAGATTTGACAGATAATTATGAGTTTTTTCAATTGAGATGGGATACTAGAAATGATGTCAAACAGTTTTATGTCGCACAAATAGTCCACTTATCACTTTTCCCATCCTACCATTGGCTCCAAAACACAATTCAATAGCTTAAATTACTTAACCAACATTGTCAACATCAAGTAAAGTCTAAACTTTATTCTCTTGAAGCTCAAGATTTTTACTCTATCAAATTATGGTTTGCTATGTAACATTCAGGAAATCACGGTAAAAATTTTCCATTTTTGAAACCAATCCAAAACCATAAGCGTTTACAAACATAGTTTCCAAAGTGTCAATAGTCACAAATCAGAGTATCCCAAAATCTATTCTCATAAAAACTGAAGGATATGCACGATCAAGCCTTCGTCTTGCCCCGATCAGCTGAAACATAAAACTGAAACTGTAAGCACGAAGTTTGGTGAGTTCCCTAAAGTACCACCACACAAACATATAACATATATAATCATGCATGTTGGTCCAGTCAGTCATCGGACTGGAATACCCACGGGTCTACAACCATTGGGTTGGATTACCCCCAACCCAATCAGTCATCGGAATGGAATGCCTCGGCCCACTTAGTAATCGGACCGGAACGCCAATATGTAACGGGTCCACTCATTCATCGGACTGGAATACCCTCGGGTCCACTCAGTCATCAGAATGGAATACCCTTGGTCTATTGGCTCATGCACATAGCAGTAAAGCTTCAATCCAAAACAATAACATGTCGACATATACTTCACAGATAAACACATAACCAATCAACAGACAAACAGGCAGATCTACAGGTCACTACCGCATATGTAACGACCCAATTTTCAAGTCCAAAATTTTCTTTTTAATTAAGCGACTCACAAAAACTTTCATAAGAAAATACTGTGAAAACACATCATCTCATAAACCAATGCATCATGTCTGAAACCCAAGTCATAAAATAATACATATCAGAGTACAATCCCAGAAAAACTCCATGCGGAAATCATGTGTGTGTGATGCGATGCTACGCCGCCGGCTCATTCCCCTTAGACGAAGAGGTACCTGAAACCAAAACCGAAACCGTAAGCACAAAGCTTACTGAGTTCCCCCATCATACCACATACCATACAATATCCTCGGTATCTTTCAACCGGTAATCATCGTCAGTATCTTTCAACCGGTAATCATCATCGGTATCTTTCAACCGGTACTCTTCATCGGTATCTTTCAACCGGTAACTGTCATCGGTATCTTTCAACCGGTACTGAGGACTATTCCACCCCCTACCACTAGCATACAACAACAAGATATAAGCATACAGTCAGGCATATCCGGGTACTGACCTACCCTTCGGTCCTAAGGACCACTATCAGGGAAACCAATCCCTATCGTATACGTAACATATCATACAAATAAAACTCATGACCAAAGCATGTAACCAGACCAAGATAATTATCACAAAGACAATCATCTTCTAAATACTCCTCTTTGGTGGGCCGGCATTGTGGCCTTAGACCCACCCCTACCGGAAGGTAACTCACCTCGTACGAATAGCTGTTGATACTCCGAGCGGGAAACCTCTGTCTGCTGCTGCTCCGGAAATCCTCCGACTACAATCCCCACAAAACACTCAGTCAGAAACTGATATCTACTCTTAGGGTAAAATGACTATTTTACCCCTAACCAAGTCCAAGACAAAGTCAACTTCCAGTTGACCCGACTCGCCGAGTTGGGCCATCAACTCGTCGAGTCCCTTCCCTTTGCTCGTCCTTATCCACGACTCGACTCGTCGAGTTTGGCAACGACTCGACGAGTTCCCCTTCTTTACGAACATCAATGAACCTTCATCCGACTCGCCGAGTCGGATGAACACTCGCCGAGTTCACCTTCAACTGATGAACAAGTCCTGATCTTGACTCGCCGAGTTGTATGAACAACTCGTCGAGTTCATTTTCAAACATAAGGAGATTGCCTTGCGCTCGCCGAGTCTGTTCTAGCACTCGTCGAGTCCCATGAACTCCAGGTCTAAAATTAAGTCTAATGCGTTGGGTCACTCTTTCTGTCCCGCTACAACCCTTCTAACACCCAACTGAGTCCTTTTGACCCTCAACAGATATGGGACTCAAAGCCTTGGACTCGTCGAGTCCCAAGAACGAACTCGTCGAGTCGATAACGTCCACACCCAAAATCCTCGATTTCTGATGTACAACACCTGACCAAAAGATAGATCTAAGCTCCTTCAATCGTTCTAGCACGTAAAGTTACAAACTTTACGTGCATGCATGGGACTTTGAGCTCAAAAGGACATAAAATAAGCTCTTATGATGCATGAGACCTTTCTTGGGTGCAAAAGCAACCCACATCTGCCTTGTGACTCTTCCCAAGTGCTAGATCCGAAGTCTTGACCCTCAACCATGTTTGCAATCATGGTTGGTTACCAAAATGGCTTATAAAAGCCCTAAATCTCCCCAAAAAGGGATCTATCAAATGAAAGAGCAAGGTACAGACTTTATACCTTTCAAAGACTGCAAATGATGAACCAAACTCGAATCCTTCAGTTTCCTCTTGATCCTTCTATGCTCTTCCTTCTTCCTTGTGAACAAAACCACCAAGAATCACTCAAAAGCCTTGAATCTTGCACCAAAACACTTAGGGTTTGCTATAGAGGGTTTCTGGGAGCATAAGGGGCGATGGAGGCTGTATAAGGTTGTTTAAATAGGGTGCAAACCCTCAGATTAGGGTTTTGTCCAGACAGAGCCTACTCGTCGAGTCCGGGATCTGACTCGACGAGTCCATCACTTAAATCCCGCGTCTCATCCCGCTTCTACTCGGCGAGTTGGTCCTTCAACTCGCCGAGTCCAAGGTCAAGAATGCAAAATTACTTAAATAAAATACATACCAGGAACCAGGTGCTACAAATCTCCCCCACTTATTTTAGACTTCGTCCTCGAAGTCTGCTGCTCGATCCTGGAATAGCTCTGGGTAATGCTCCATCATCTCCTCCACCGGCTCCTAGGTCCATTCCAAGCCCTTCCGGTGCTGCCACTGCACCTTCACGAGCTCCACCCTCTTGTTCCTCAGATCCTTCGACTTCCAGTCGAGGATCGCCACTGGCCGCTCAATATAATTCAGGCTGTCATCGACCTGAATGTCCTCTAAGGGTACCACTGCTGAGTTGTCCACCAGGCACTTCCGCAGCTGAGAGACGTGGAAAGTGATGTGGATCTGGCTGAGTTCGGCAGGCAGATCCAACCTATAAGCCACCTTGCCCACCCGGGCTATAACCCTGAAGGGTCCAATATACCTGGGACCCAACTTGCCCCGCTTCCTGAATCGGATGACGCCCTTCCATGGCGACACCTTCAGGAGAACCATATCCCCGACCTGAAACTCCAGGTCCGATCGGCGCTTGTCAGCATAGCTTTTCTGCCGACACTGTGCAGTCTGAAGTCTGCTCCTGACCTACTGAATCCTTTCTGTCGTCTTGAGCACCACTTCGGTGCTCCCCATGACCCTCTGGCCAACCTCACCCCAACATATCGGGGTTCTGTACTTCCTCCCGTATAACATCTCGAAAGGAGAACGGTCAATACTCGCATGATAGCTATTATTATACGAGAACTCCGCCAACGGAAGGTAGGTATCCCAGCTACCTCGGAAGTCTAAAACACATGCCCGCAGCATATCCTCTAGCGTCTGGATGGTCAGCTCGCTCTGACCATCCGTCTGCGGGTGAAAGGCGGTGCTAAAATGCAGACGAGTACCCAGCTCGTCATGAAACTTCTTCCAAAACCTGGAAGTGAACCGAACATCTCTGTCTGAAATCATCGACACTGGCACCCCGTGCCGCGCCACCACCTCTCTGATATAAATGTCGGCCAGCTTCTCGGCCGAGATGCTCTCCTGAATTGGAATAAAATGAGCGCTCTTGGTCAATCGATCGACGATGACCCAAATCGAATCTACCCCTCGTGCGGTCCTGGGAAGCTTTGTGATAAAATTCATCATAATATCCTCCCATTTCCACAGCGGAATATCCAACGGCTGCATCTTGCCGTGTGGCCTCTGGTGCTCGGCCTTGACCTTTCTGCAGGTCAAGCACCGCTCCACGTACCATGCTACATCCCGCTTCATGCAGGGCCACCAATAGTCCAGGCGAAGATCCCTATACATCTTCGTCGCCCCGGGATGAATGGAGAATCGAGATTTGTGCGCCTCTTCCATCAGGACCTGGCGCACACCCCCGTGGTACGGCACCCACACCCTACGGTGTAGTGTCAATAATCTGCGGCTGTCATAGTCGAAGGAGGAAACCTGACCCACAATCCGCTCGCTATTCCGATGTTCCTCCTTCATGGCCTCCCGCTGGGCCTCCCGAATCCGCTCCAAAAGCGGAGTCACCACTGTCATCCTTAGACAGATATCCCTAATCGGCGTTGCCTTGCGGCTAAGCGCGTCGGCCACCACATTGGCCTTTCCCGGGTGGTAGAGGATCTCACAGTCATAATCCTTTACCACATCAAGCCACCGACGCTGCCTCATATTCAGATTTGGCTGGTCCATGAGATACCTCAGGCTCTAGAGGTAATGGCGCCAAATCTTGAGGGCGAACACAACAGCCCCCAGCTCCAAATCATGCGTCGGGTAGTTCGCCTCGTGAGGCTTCAGCTGCCTCGAAGCGTAAGTAATGACATGCCCTCTCTGCATCAATATTGCGCCCAAACCCGAGATGGACGCATCACAGTACACGACGAAATCCTCCATGCCCTCTGGCAGGGCTAAGATTGGCGCCTCGCACAATCTTTGCCTCAATGTCTCGAATGCAGCCTGCTGCTCAGGCCCCCAACGAAAGACCACGGCCTTCCTTGTCAGCCTGGTCAGGGGTACGGCTATCTTGGAGAAATCCTGGATGAATCTCCGATAGTAGCCGGCTAATCCTAGGAAACTCCGAATCTCAGATGGAGACCTCGGAACCTCCCATCTCATCACGGCCTCCACTTTGGCCGGATCTACCGAAATCCAGTCCTGGTTGACAAGGTGCCCACGAAGCTGCACATCGCGCAACCAGAACTCACACTTGGAGAACTTAGCATACAAGTCCTCCCTCCTCAAAGTCTCCAGAACCTCTCGCAGATGCTCCTCATGCTGCTCTCGCGTCTTGGAGTAAACCAAGATATCATCAATAAACACTATCACAGACCGGTCTAACATCGGTCTACACACGCGGTTCATGAGGTCCATGAACGCGGCATGAGCATTGGTGAGCCCGAAAGGCATCACCACAAACTCATTGTGGCCATAGTGTGTCCGGAACGCCATCTTCTGTACATCCTCCTCTCTGACCCTCATCTGATGATACCCTGATCGCAAATCAATCTTGGAGAACCAAGATGCTCCATGTAGCTGGTCAAAGAGGTCATCAATCCTCGGGAGTGGGTAACGGCTCTTCACCGTTACCTTATTCAGTGTGACATCCCCAATTTCACGGCCAGAAAAGACCGATTTAATTTATGCTTTTAAAATAATTTCAGAGTAATCATTTGATTAAAAGTGTTGCGGGATTTGTTCCCAGATAAACATGATAACTATGTTATCAAATCATTTCCGAAGAAATGAATTTTATTCACTTAAACCATTGGGATGTCATTGTCAATACAAAAACATAAGTATAAACAAAACTTACATTCATTTACACTAGTGATCTACTTCTCTTTTAATCTCTCAGTGTAAAGCAACTTCGTATCGATACCTGTGATACAAATAAACTGAGTGGGTCAGGCTTGGGAGCCTGGTGAGCATATAGGGTTTTCAACCCACAATAAATAATAAACTTATTAAGTTCTCAGTCAATAATAAATTTATTAATTTCACCAAACAAAAATAACCCTAATTACCCATTCACATTATCCTCACTTTACGTCCCTAAAACAACTATCACAAGGGACCTAGCCTAAGGATTATCACTAAGGGTGACAACATTGCTTTGGGGGTTCCTTAGCAAGTTATGTCAAATAAAACAAACATCGGGGTGACAACATTGCTTTCCCTCAGCAAGTTATGTTAAACAAGACATCCTAACATAAAACAACCAACAAGGTGACAACATTGCTTTCCTTCAGCAATTTATATCAAATAGGCACGAAGTCACATCGTCGCCATGTGCTAGTCCATAGCTCTTATTCATCGACGGTATTTCCCACGGGAGTTTTCCCCCCCGCAATACATGTCAATGGGTTTTCCTTATACTAAGTCCATAGCTCTTATTTATCGACGGTATTTCCCACAGGAGTTTTCCCCGCAATACATGTCAATGGGTTTTCCATACAGCTGATGAACATACTTAAGGGGTTTCCCCAGCCTTACATGCCCTAAAGGCACTCATGAGGGGAATAGAGTACAACGAATGAACACTTAAGTCCATTAACACCTACAGGTTACGAGTCTGCTAGTGTTCCACAGACCATCAAAACAGTCCATGGTTGTCATCCATACTCTGCTGAATGACGGGGGTTTTAGAGTACAACGAATGAACACTCAAGTACATTAACACCTACAGGTTGCGAGCCTGCTAGTGTTCCGCAGACCGTCTAGAACAGTCCATGGTTGTCATCCCTACTCTGCTGAATGACGGGGGTCAACGTTGGGTAAGGGCTTTTCTCATATTGCACCACTCACGCCAACATTTGGGTAAAAGCTTTTCCCATATTTCACCACTCACTCTCAACTCATGATCTATATCACTGATCATCTCATCTATCCAACTCACCTTTCATCACACACCCACTATTTAACTCATGATCTATATCACTAACTCATGAAGCTCGTCCGATCACTTCATAAAAGAACAAAGACTCCAAAGCTCTTCCAAATAAAAGTATAGGGAAAATACTGATAAAGTACTCCCGTACGCTCCCGTACCCCGACACGTAATAGTGTCAAAAGGAAGAACTAATGGATGAACACATAGTTCAAAAACACCTAATGAACATATAGTTCAAACATACGTACCGATTACAAGTCTTAAACACCTAATGAACATATAGTTCAAACATACGTTCCACTGGGCTATCTAAAATAGTCTGTGGCCGTCGTCTATACTCTGCTAGATGACTAGATCATCTTAAACATCGATACCTCTCATCACTTTTATTTCATCACACATCATCTAATTCATCTACCCATGTTTTACCCAACATATTTGTAGATAAAAATATATATACAGTTTAAAACTTGTATAAAACATCAATTCAACAGTCACCTCAAATAAACAATTAATATATTTACACATAGCACGTATTTTAAGGTAAATACTTTATATCTATGTGTAAGGTGAAAGTGACTATACACTCACTTGATTTAATGAAAATTGGGCAGCAATTCGTTTCCTAAAACGATCGTTTCTAATAAAACCGGGAGTTTTATTGAGAAACCGGGCTCTGCGAGGGTCGGGCTTCGAAACCGAAAAAATAAATTTTTCGGGCCTTCGGGCACTCCGGGACGTGTTCCGGGCGTTGGAAATGATCTCGGGGCATCGGGGGAGGTCAAAATGCTAAAAATATGAGTTTAGGGGTGAAAAAGGGCAAAATCCCAAAATTACCCGGGAAGTCTCGCAACCCTCTATTTATAGGGGGAAGCTTCTGATCGGACGGCTGAGAAGCCTCCAGGTGGCAAAGATCCGAAGCTCGCAGGACATAGGCTCGCATGTGGCTGCGCATGCGAGGCCCTCGCTGGCATGATTTGATTGGACCGAAGTCCGAGTCCGATGAGGGAAGCTTGTGGCTTCTGCGAGGGTTCGGACCCAAGGAAAAGAGGGCACGCGTCGGATGACTCAGCAACATTCCGGACAGATGGCACATGCGAGGCGAAGACACGTGGCCGAAGTCCACGTGTGCGAAAATTCCCGGTTTTGGCATTATTCCTCGATTTTCGCGCCAAAACTTCTAAAATCCATAACTTTCGCATACGAGCTCCGTTTTTTACGTTCTTTATATGCACACGTAGGTAAAATTACGCTCTACAACTTTTGTTTAGACTTCGTCGGCTAATTTTGACTTTAATTTTTATATTATTATTTTTAACAGACCGGGACAGGAAATCCGTTAAAAATTCATAACTTCTTCATCCGACGTCCGTTTTCGTCAGACTTTTTACCGTTGTGCTACTAATCACGAGACCTTCGATTCTCGTTTAGGTCGTGTCGGCTAAAAATCACTCGATATAAAATTCGAGTTTTTAGCTGTCTATTGCTAAGCTGAAACTTCGAAAAATCATAACTTCCTCATACGAAGTCAGATTTGGGCGTTCTTTTTATACTTACTCTCGGTTTAACGAAATCTACGAGTTTCGTTTAGATCACTAAAGCCAAAAAGTAGTTTATCAAAAACTCACTTTTTACGACATTCGGCCCCGTGCCGGTTTTGTCGCGAAACTCCGACAGGTCATAACTTCTTCGTTATAACTCGGATTTCGGCATTCTTTATATATCCGTAATCCTTGTCACGCCCACTACAAGTTTCTTAATAGATATCGGCTTTATCTAATATTTATTTTTGACGCTCATTTTTATTCTTAATTAATTAAACCCTAATAATTAAGCATAAAACACATAATATTCACATAATTCTCTTTCATTTCTTCCAAATGAGTTACAAAGGTTAACCTAGACCATTATGTCAATATTAATGTCTAGCCTAGAAACACGGGCGTTACATTCAGCTCCCGATAATCTATACACATCCGATGCGACCCGTCCTTCTTCTTCACAAACAGAATCGGGGCTCCCCAGGGAGAACTACTCGGTCTAATGAATCCCTTGTCTAACAGCTCCTGCAGCTGTGTAGACAACTCCTGCATCTCAGGAGGAGCCAACCGATACGGTGCCTTGGCTATCGGAGCCGCACCAGGGACTAGGTCGATCCTGAACTCCACCTGTCGCTCCGGAGGTATTCCAGGCAACTCCTCGGGGAATACGTCCGCAAACTCTCGTACCACGGGCACATCGCCCACTGTCGCCCTACCCGCCTCCCGGGTATCCGTAACATAGGCGACATAACCTGCGCAACCCTGCTGGAGGTAGCGCCTAACCCTCGCTGCCGAACATAAAGCTGGTCCTCGCTGTGGCCTTTCGCCCTGAACCACCAGCTCTCCCCCACTAGGGGTCCTAATCCGTACTGACTGCTGCGCGCAGTCAATCACTGCCCCATTGGGGCTCAGCCAACCCATACCAATAATAACATTGTTCCCCCGCAAAGGTATGGGAACCAAGTCCACCAGGTAATGTTCCTCGAACAGCCTCAAAACACAATCCCGGTAGACCTCTGACGCCCGTAAAGACCGGTCGTCCGCAATCTCGACCTCTAGAGGGCAATCCAACATGCCCGAAGACTCTGGAAACTTCTTGCTAAGCGCAAGAGAGACAAAAGATCGGGTGACACCCGAATCAAACAACACCTGAACTGGGATACCGTTCACATGAAACGATCCTAAGCAAGGCACATAATATATCAAAATCACAGCGACATAACATAAAAGCAAGAAATCATACCCGTCACCACATCGGGTGCAACGCGTGCCTCCTCGGCTGTCAGCTGAAATGCTCGGCTCCGAACCACTGGAGTTTCCATCTTGGCCTTCCGACCATCCACAACCCGTGCTGTCGCTGGAGTCGGCGCCACTGCCGGCGCCGCTGCTGCTGTCAACCTGGGGCAATTAGCCTTTTTATGGTCCTTCTAATTGCAATGAAAGCAAATCAGGTCTGATATCTGAATCGCAGGAGCGGGGGCAGTGCAATCCCTGCCAAAATGCCCAACCTTGCCACACTTATAGCAGCCTGAACTCGGCCCAGTGCGACAAGCTCCCTCATGAGACCGACCGCATTTCCCACAGCGGTCCCGCCCTGACTGGCCTTTCGGCCTACCATCGGATCCCTTGGGCTTCTTCCCCGAAGCCCCCGCCGTCAGCCCCTCCGCTGCCTTCCTCTTCCGGATGTGCTCCAGATCAATCTCCCTCTCCCTAGCCCTGGCAATCATGGAATCCAGGGTAGGGCAAGCTGAGAAACTGACATGCTCCCGGATGTCAGCTCGTAACATATCATGGTAGCGGGTCCTCCTCATGTCCTCATCACCCGCATACTGGGGCACCAGCAATGCCCTCTCCCGGAACTTGGCGGTGATCTCCGCCACAGTCTCCGTAGTCTGTCTCATGTCCAAGAACTCCCTGGCCAGCTGTTGAAGCTCCACAGCTGGCGCAAACTCCGCCCTGAACCGGGTCACAAAATCCGGCCATGTCATAGCCTCAACAGCCGAGGCTCCCAGAGAGTCACCAACCGACTCCCACCAATCTCTGGCCCTGTCTCTTAAGCATCCTACTACATACCTCACATTCGACCCCTCGGGGCAGAAGCTAGTCAACTGTGCAGACTCAATGTCTGCAATCCATCGTCTGGCAGCAATGGGGTCCTTCGCCCCATGGCAATCCGGCGCACCGCTCCCTCGGAAGTCCTTGAAGGACAGTGTGTGCGTACCCGCCTGGCTAGACGCCATATCACTCCTGAATGCTCGGAGGCGATCCTCCATCAGCTCAATAATCCCTTCCTTGATCGACCCGAAGATAACCGGCGTCGCATCAAGGATACCTCTCGTGATCTCGGACGCGATGAACTCGCGTAACCCATCATCCACATGCTCGGATCCTGCGCCCGAGCCCGATCCTGACCCAGATCCTGAACCTCCTGCTCCATGTCGCGTGACCACCATTCTGAAAATAAACATACGAATGTCAGGGTCACATATACTTTCGGAGGTCTCGCACACTTTCCAAGTTTCCAGGTTCCATCTAAGCCCTCCTTGATTCGAGTACGGGTCCTCTACTTTCAGTAGTACGGGCCCATACTACCTTCCACATCTACCCGTACTTTCCTCAAGGATTGCTTCGACTTCACCCAGTCCCTTTTACCGATACCCTTTCCACTGACCTCATCCTAGGCTTTCCCTAGGGCACTTTCCGACCTACCCACCGCCATCAGCTGCACTAGGAGTCCCTACCACTTCCCCCTAACTAACTTGCAGATACTGTTACATATCCGTTCCTTAGCTAGTTGAAGATGGCCAGAACCCCCATAGCACAAAGCAAGCAGCATTTGTGCATTAGGTAACCAAATCAGGCATAACCTACACATGCCATCCTACTGCTGACTAAACAGTCCTAGCATACAGCTCATACAACAGGCATATAAGGCATCCTCCTAGATCCTTAGCCCTAACTAGCATGCAATTCTCAGAATCATATATCAGGCACACAAGACATCCTCCTAGATCCTTAGTCCTATTCTAGCATGCAGTTTTCTGAATCAAAACCATATAGCATAACATATCAAGTATGGGTATCTTGGGGTAAACTTACTTGAGCCCGGCCGGTCGCATGCATCACACACTTCGTCTTTCTTAAAAACCTTCCATTTAGATTTTAGAAAGCCATTTTCCTTGTAAAAACCTTTTAGCCCCTCAGTTTAAGTCCAGACACCCCCGAGGGTGTGTCCGAATCCCTCAAACCAGGGCTCTGATACCAACTTGTAACGACCCAATTTTCAAGTCCAAAAATTTCTTTTTAATTAAGCGACTCACAAAAACTTTCATAAGAAAATACTGTGAAAACACATCATCTCATAAAACAATGCATCATGTTTGAAACCCAAGTCATAAAATAATATATATCAGAGTACAATCCCAGAAAAACTCCATGCGGAAATCATGTGTGTGTGTGATGCGATGCGATGCTACGCCGCCGGCTCCTTCCCCTTAGACGAAGAGGTACCTGAAACCAAAACCGAAACCGTAAGCACAAAGCTTAGTGAGTTCCCCCATCATACCACATACCATACAATATCCTCGGTATCTTTCAACCGGTAATCATCGTCGGTATCTTTCAACCGGTAATCATCGTCGGTATCTTTCAACCGGTAATCATCGTCGATATCTTTCAACCGGTAATCATCATCGGTATCTTTCAATCGGTAATCATCATCGGTATCTTTCAACCGGTACTCATCATCGGTATCTTTCAACCGGTAACTGTCATCGGTATCTTTCAACCGGTACTGGGGACTATTCCACCCCCTACCACTAACATACAACAACAAGATATAAGCATACAGTCAGGCATATCCGGGTACTGACCTACCTTTCGGTCCTAAGGACCACTATCAGGGAAACCAATCCCTATCGTACACGTAACATATCATACAAATAAAACTCATGAGCAAAGAATGTAACCAGACCAAGATAATTATCACAAAGACAATCATCTTCTAAATACTCCTCTTTGGTGGGCCGACATTGTGGCCTTAGACTCACCCCTACTGGAAGGTAACTCACCTCGTACGAATAGCTGCTGATACTCCGAGCGGGAAACCTCTGTCTGCTGCTGCTCCGGAAATCCTCCGACTACAATCCCCACAAAACACTCAGTCAGAAACTGATATCTACTCTTAGGGTAAAATGACTATTTTACCCCTAACCAAGTCCAAGACAAAGTCAACTTCCAGTTGACCCGACTCGCCGAGTTGGGCCATCAACTCGTCGAGTCCCTTCCCTTTGCTCGTCCTTATCCACGACTCGACTCGTCGAGTTTGGCAACGACTCGACGAGTTCCCCTTCCTTACGAACATCAATGAACCTTCATCCGACTCGCCGAGTCGGATGAACACTCGCCGAGTTCACCTTCAACTGATGAACAAGTCCTGATCTTGACTCGCCGAGTTGTATGAACAACTCGTCGAGTTCATTTTCAAACATAAGGAGATTGCCTTGCGCTCGCCGAGTCTGTTCTAGCACTCGTCGAGTCCCATGAACTCCAGGTCTAAAATTAAGTCTAATGCGTTGGGTCACTCTTTCTGTCCCGCTACAACCCTTCTAACACCCAACTGAGTCCTTTTGACCCTCAACAGATATGGGACTCAAAGCCTTGGACTCGTCGAGTCCCAAGAACGAACTCGTCGAGTCGATAACGTCCACACCCAAAATCCTCGATTTCTGATGTACAACACCTGACCAAAAGATAGATCTAAGCTCCTTCAATCGTTCTAGCACGTAAAGTTACAAACTTTACGTGCATGCATGGGACTTTGAGCTCAAAAGGACATAAAATAAGCTCTTATGATGCATGAGACCTTTCTTGGGTGCAAAAGCAACCCACATCTGCCTTGTGACTTTTCCCAAGTGCTAGATCCGAAGTCTTGACCCCCAACCATGTTTGCAATCATGGTTGGTTACCAAAATGGCTTATAAAAGCCCTAAATCTCCCCAAAAAAGGATCTATCAAATGAAAGAGCAAGATACAGACTTTATACCTTTCAAAGACTGCAAATGATGAACCAAACTCGAATCCTTCAGTTTCCTCTTGATCCTTCTATGCTCTTCCTTCTTCCTTGTGAACAAAACCACCAAGAATCACTCAAAAGCCTTGAATCTTGCACCAAAACACTTAGGGTTTGCTATAGAGGGCTTCTGGGAGCATAAAGGGGCGATGGAGGCTGTATAAGGTTGTTTAAATAGGGTGCAAACCCTCATATTAGGGTTTTGTCCAGACAGAGCCTACTCGTCGAGTCCGGGATCCGACTCGACGAGTCCATCACTTAAATCTCCCGTCTCATCCCGCTTCTACTCGACGAGTTGGTCCTTCAACTCACCGAGTCCAAGGTCAAAAATGCAAAATTACTTAAATAAAATACATACCAGGAACCAGGTGCTACAGCATAGCAACATCATATATATACCAGGACACCGATCTAACAGATCACTACAACATAACAACATCATATATATCAGGATACATAACTCAGTGGGTCGGCATTGGTGCCTTCGATTTGCTAGTATAGTGAGGAAAAAAAACTCACCTCTCAGTCTGAAAAGGTCGTTGAACAAGACATTGCTCTGAATATCAGCTCTACCGGTCACATATTCATCAAATAATAACCAATCTCAAATACAACTCAAAATACCCAAGATACCCTTAGGTCAAACTTGGTCAAATCCTGGTCAAAGTCAAAATCAACGAAGTCAATCGAGTTGACTCAGGCTGAGTATGCCCATTGTACACGGCATGTATGCTTAGCGTAATCAAGGTCCAGATCGGGCTTCCAAGGGAGTACGCCCAGCGTGATCAGAAGTATGCCCAACGTACTCGGCCAAAAGTCACTTCCCCATTAAGTGTTTATTTCATGAAGTCCTTTCGTCTAATTGCAGATCTAGCCCTTAAATATCATTCCAAACCATAAAGTTTCCATATTTATGAGTTTGCATGCATAGAAAATGCCCAACACTAAAACCCTAACTCGTCTTAAGCTCTTAAGCTCTCTAACATTTTCATGGAAGGGAATAAGGGACCAAGATTACATTTTTATGCTTCCCAATAACTCCATAATGGATAAAGTTTCCAACTGTATCCATTAGAATGGTCCAAATAACCAAGATCTAGTCTTAAGTATCAAAGGGACCAAAAGTGCATCTTTATCAACTTAATCCATTAAGTCCACGTCTCCATCCCTCAGATCTGAATCAAAATGATGTTTAGATGGATAAAGTTTCCAACTTTATCCATAACAAGGTCACAAACTTTCAATATCTAAACTTTATGCACTAAAATGACCAAAAGCTCATAACACCCAAAACTAACTAAATCTAACAAATGCATCACCAAGATTCAAGTTTTCTACCTCTAGAAGAAGGATCAAGGTGAACTAGGTATGGATCTACAAGCTTCAATGCAACCAACACTTCTCCAATAAGACCCCTCTTCTCCAAGATGCACCAAGATCACTCCAAGGCACTTAAAACACCTCCTTTTTGCTCACAAGGCTCAAACTAGGGTTATGGTTTCAAGGAAGGACGTTGAAGGGATGGAGGGTGAGAATGGAAATGGTTTGGGGAGTTAATGAGCTTAAATATGGCTCAAAACCCTCAAATTAGGGTTTGACACCTGATTGCATACGCCCAACGTACTAGGTTGGATTCCGTGATCATTCTTGCCTAGTACACCCAACGTACTAGGCTTAACCCAAAAACCTACAAACTTCGGACGGTCATAACTTTTCCGTTCTAACTCCGATTTTGACGATCTTTATATCCATGGAAAGGTATCGAAAAGCCCCACAATATTATCTAGATATCTTTGACTAAAAACTTCTTGAACAAAAATCCATTTTTCATGTAAGAACCCCGCCTATGACTTTTCCCTTTCTACCCTTTCGGCCCAAAAACACAATCCAATGGTTAAATCTCTTAACTATCATTACCTCATTCCACAAAGACTAAACCTTGCCTAATTAAGGCCTAAAGCCTTACACAATCGACTTTCGGCCCACGGCTTTGAAATAAGAACCGACGGGAAACAGGATGTTACACGCTATCCCGAAATTAGAAACATGCCGAAACTGGATGTTACACTTTTTTTAAATGTTATTGTCTTTTTAAGTTTAATTATGTAATACTTTTTAATAGTAGAATGTTTTATTTATAAAAAAAAAAGATTTTTATTTAATTTGTATAATTAGTTAATTATTTTAAATGTAATATGTATAATATTAATTATATTTGTTGCAGTAAAATAAATAAATAAATTAAAAAATATATGATAATATGGAATGGTGACCATTTTCAAGGGTTTGTAGTGTGGTAGTAGCGGTGTTGTGAAGGTGAAGTCACTTTTTGAATAAACACCGTATGAACATACCTCTTAGCTTAATGACTGCGGTGAATAAAATTTCATAAATATTAGAAATGTTTATAGTAAATAAACTATTTATTTAAAAATATTATAAAATTTTATTTTATTATATAATAAATAAACTATATTTATTTAAAAATATCATAATTTTTCATTACATTGTGTGATAAATAAACTATTTATTTAAAAATACCAGAATTGTTTTTTATATATAATAAATAAACTAGTTATTTAAAAATATTAAAACTATTTATTATATTATATAATAATTTTTTTGAACAAAAATAAATTTTATTAAAAAAGCAGAGAAGTTGAGCATAAACTATTGGAAAAATAACTTACCAGGGTAATCATTTTTATCATTTTGTTCACATTTAGGTAACTTTTTTATTTTTGTACACATTTGACCATTTAACTTGTTATATCTGTTCACAGATTGTCATTGTCACTGTCTATAGCAGGTCACAATGGTAATATGTGAACAAATTAACAAGTTAAATGGTTAAATGTGAACAAAAAATAGTTGTCTAAATGTGAACAAAAAGAAAAGTCAATTACCTTGATAAATCATTTTCCACTTTTAATAGCGATTTTATTTTTCATATTTGTTTGTATTATTTTTTTCAAATGTTATTTTTAAAATATCCATAATTTCCTAAATATTAATTAAATATTGATCAATTTTAAACATTACTTTTAATTAATAAATATGTTTTTATTTTGTGAAATATTTTATAGGGAAATCTACAGAAAAGTCTCAAACTTTCGGGAAAAGTTTCAAAAAAAATCCTGATTTTTTTTAACAGAAAAGTCTCATTATTTTGAGAAAATCACATAATTTATCATTTGTTGTTCAAATATAAAAATGATTTTTTTGTAAATTTAGGCAAAATGTTAAATGATCGGGACTTTTCTGTTCAAAAAAAACTTTTAGGACTTTATTGAAAATTTCACCAAAAGTTTAGCCTCTTATAATTTTTTTTCTTTTTTTTAAGCATATACAATATTTTTTTAAAGTAAATAGTATCTAACAATGAAATTAAATATTTAACAATAAGTATGGAGAGTTTTTTAAAAAAATAATAAGAAAATATTACTTAGCAAATAAAAAACTAAAAAAATCTATATAATGTAAATGTTTTAAAATTATTCCAACTTTTTAATACATTTTAATTAGAGGTTTATAAACTTTTAATTTTTTTTTTAATACAACGTTTTAAACTAGTATCTAACGAAAATATTTTAAAATTTTATAAAAAAATATTAAATTGTGTCACAAAATCTGTGAAACACTTTAAAAATGTTGTAAAAGAAAGTTTAGAAATAAATGTATGAAAGTTATAAAAAAATTGTATGAAAATGTTAAAAAAAAAAACAAGTTAAAAACTTGTAAGAAAAATTTAAAACATTTATAAAATATTTGGTTTAAAAGCACATGTATTAAAATTATATGAAAGTATAAAAAAGGTTAAAAAAAATTATAAGCAAAGTTGAAAACATTATATTAGAAAAACTTATAGAAAAAATATCATAAAAATGTTATAAGAAATTATAAAAATTCTTAAGAATTTTTTATTAAAAAAATGTTCACATTTAGACAACTTTTTTTTGTACACATTTGACCATTTAACTTGTTAAATGTGTTCACATATTACCATCGTCACCTGCTATAACAGGTAATTATCCTCGCAACTCATTTTCCCTAAACTATTTATTTAAAATTCGAGAATACAATAAGTACACAATACTACAATTATATATAACATAAAAGCTTAAAAGGTTGGGGAACAGTATACTTCTTTCTCTTTCCTCTTTTGCCACGAAAGTTTTCTTCCTCATTTTAAGGGCACCTCAGTTCATCAGCTCATCCCTCTTTCGTCAACCCCTATCTGTTTCGATATCCCGTTCACCTCCCACTTCCACCGTCACTTGCCTCCGCTAGGGTGAGCCGATTTCCCGTTCGATCTGTTGCCATCGGTTCTCCTTCTCTAATCGATCTCCACTTCTCTCTAGAAATCAATTTACCAAAGGTCCACCTACAATCAGCCACACCCTCCTCCTGCTTCGTTCGCTAGCCTTGCCAGTGACGTCACCGCCATTTCTGATCACCGCCCACTGTTCAATGATTTTATATCAGGCAAGTTGTCTTCCCTTATTTTTTGTCAGACGGAATTCATATATGTTGGTAATCGATTACGTTGTCTTCATATTTGGGTTTATTACAAGTGCTGCAGATAAGTCGTCCGACGGAATTCTTATTTTGATTTAGTTGGGTTTTTGCTCTCCATTATGAAGCTCACTAAAACCAAAACTAAATTATGCCCACCAAGTGTTTGTTAAAATACCAAATAGAGATTTTTGAATTGTTGCATCATAATTTTTTTACTCTAAGTTTTTCATGTATATTAATTGATTAAAAATGATTTTTTAGTGGTAAGAATACTTTATCAGGAACATCTATCTTTTTGAATTTTGATTTATGTTACGGATTTTATGATACTTGCAAAATTTGCAATGGAAGTTGCTTTACTAGAATGGTTTTACAAGGATGTTGTAAGAAAATATGGACGTAAATTAAAATACCAACTTACCCTTTTGTTGAATGTTGTTGGGTGGTCTTAAAGATTTGGTTTTGAAAGGGAACATATTTAGTGATGATTTGTTTGTGTTGTAGATGTTGCAGTGTCATGTAAGCACAAAGAAGTAATCAGCTATGTAAGCACAAAAAACTCTTTATATGTAATTCCTTTATGTTATATATTTTCAATATTTGTTTGTGTTTGTTTAATAGCCCTAAAACATGCAACTTTAGTCCATCTTTTAAAATGATTTTATCTAATTGCTTTTAATCACTACATGCTTTTCCCCTTGCAGACTTAATATGTTACTTGATCATTTTGCTTGCTGTAAACAAAAAACGGATTTTGCTAATCTTTAATTTGTAGTAAGCATAGAATCATGATGGTTGTGTGTGTAACAGTAAGTGATCCCAAAACTGATTCCAATACTTTTCCTTCACCATAAGCATATTAAAACTTTGATGAGCATATTTTTACTTATACACATTCAATTATTGCCCTAAATATGGGATCAGTTTTGGGAAATTTTTCTCCAATTGATATTTGACTAGGTTTGTTGACTATCTGCACATGCTTTTCTGATAATGAGCTCAATTAACTTTAAGTTATCTTTGAGTGAACTCAATTTCCATTTGTAGGTGTGGGCTGCTTTGCACTTTCCAGCTCAACTTTATGTCATTGGGCTTAGTAAATGACTCATCATTTTCATAAGGTCAGTAGTCAGTTATTAGTAGTAGTCTAGCGGATAGCAAATAGAGATTTTTACGTAACTAGTAGTAGTAAGCAGATGTCGGTCTATTTACATACAGGTAGTTGAAAGAAATTCTATTTGAAACCAACACCGACACTGTTGTGCTGTTGAAAACCATGCACAAAATGAGAAAGAAGCATAAAGAGATTATCAAAAAATTAAAAAAAGAGATCAAACAACTCCCAGAAGATATTCATCCGTATGTCTAATGCGTGAACCTCCACAGAAAACATCTTCTGCTAATATATTTTCCTTATGTAATCATCTTTTGCAAGCTCCGTTTCTTTCATGTACTACCATCTCATCAATATTATAATATGTTTTGTTTTGTACAACAGTCTCAAAGAACCAAATAAAACAAACAACACAGCGCCAAAGGCACATGAAATTCCCTCTAGTAGTAATGGTTACACAAACGTGATGGTCCAAACTTACCAAATTCAATCTTAATTCAATTCTTGCTTTTTCATTCAATACTATTGCTTATACAGATGCAATGGTCCAAAGTCCAACAGACTTACTAAATTTGGTCTCTATATAATTATTGGTTTTTCCTATGTTAAGTTACGAACCATGAAAGAAGTGGGATGTATGAGACATTTCTTATTTTTCGTAATAATTATTATCATTCATTTTAATGTTATTATAGCTAAGATAAATTGGTTAAGGATTTGTTTGATAATTGTTGATTGAGTAAAAGTTTAATTTAGTAAGATACAATTTTAAATCTGACCGACTAAGACATATTAGAAAAGTCAAAACCGAATAAGTTGTTTCTAAGTATGATTTCAAACAGTATAAATCTGGTGAAGTTATATACAGCCTCTTACCAGACCCAATAATAAACAATTATTGTTCATGTTAGATTCACTTATAAAATAGTTTTAGTTTTGTTTACAAATGTATTAGTGAAGTTAATTTTCAAATCTTAGAAGAGGAACATTCATATTATTTGTGAATCATTAGTACAGGTGGTCAAAGAATGTAACAAACATATCATACTCATAAAACATGTGATGATTTCGTTTTCTTTTGTACTTTATTCTATTTCGATGGGATTTCCGAAGTGTATTGTTGTTGTGTCGATTTTGACATGTAAAATAATTATGTGTTGTATTTGTTTATTGATTTTTGAAAGAATCAAGTTTTTCAGTACACCATGTTTGCAAAATAACTCATCAAGTAAGTATTAACATAAAGAAAGAGAAAATTATACAAATATAATGCCTGTTTTAAAATAAAGAATGAATGTAGAATCCATTCAAATTTAAAATTGTGATTAAAAAAAAAAAAAAAAAAACTCTATTTGATTACTAACAACTTATTTTAAGTTAATAAATTTATAAATTATAGCTTTTCTTGAACAAAATGATTGTATGACGCAAATGTGTTATTTAACTATTGCTAAGAACATTACAAATATATTTATATTTCTTTTATCAATTATATTATTGTAATGTCAATATAAGGCAGTAATTTATGTGTAATCGACTATCTTAATTGTTATGGGAAATAAATACTATAGTATTTAGATATATACATATGTGTTAAAGATTAGTTGCTCACATGACATGTCTCGACATGTACTACTAGCAACTTTCGAATATCTATAGTATGTCGGTACATATTCTTTTATATCAACAAAATACAAAAAGTCAACCCAATAATAAAAGCAGAAACAACTATCTATGTTGAGTCAAAGTTCACTAGGTGGTATTTTTTTTTTCATAGCTTTTTCTTGGAAAGGGTGTTAACACCGGGATTCTATATAGAATCTTTTTTGGGTTTATAATATCGGGATCGAGATTCTAAGATCCTACAAAAAAAAATATATAATTTTAACTTATAAGTTCAAAACATTAAAATATCTTCAATATTCAGTTTTTCGCTCAAAACCTATAAAAAAATTTATACATTAATCACAATAAAAAAAAGTAAACGGTAAAGCGGTAAAGAGTGAAAGTGGTAAATTCGTAAATTCAATTTTTTTATAATTGTTTATAATTTTTTATAATACTTTTTGTTTTATGATTTTTTTATTTTTTTCAAAAAATAAATCAAGGGAGGGTGGGATCGGATCGAATTCCGATTCTACGATCCTATGATCTTACTTGCGTCTCTTTTATCTACGAGCTTATAGACGATTTGTTTGAAAGTTGTATTGAGTTGCTTGCGAAAGTTTGATGCACAATGGTTGTTGTTCTATGTTCGGTGCAAACCATTGCCTTAGGGTTCTCTCCGGATGGTTTTCTCCCATGTTTAAGTCGCGGGTTTCTTCTTCAGGATGATCAGATAGAACTTCATAGTCGGTCTCTGGATCGCTTGATGCAAAGATAAGTGGATAAATGATGTTGTTGCACAGGTTTTTTGTTGATGTCGTTGTTTTTAGTTGCTTTTTCATAACTGTCTTGATGTATTCTCGATTTCTTGATTGAATTCCAAAGGTGTACCTGTACGATTAGATCTTAGCATACAAAAGTTGGAATAGTCGAATCCCTGACAACGACGTCAGTTTGTTAGTTGTCGATACCAACAAATGTAAGGGATCCGGATTATTTACTCACATTTTCACAATTGCTTGTATTAGTGGTAAGTGAGGTCGTCTCCACATGGATTCATATTTAAACAGAAATATATCCAAGTCAAATCAAAAAAGGGTGTTTGTATTTCAGTAGAAATAAAAGCTTGATATAAAACAAACATGTAGTAATAAGGACTGAAATAATCAAAAAGAAGGGAATCTGACTATAAGTTTGTAACACTTGGTATGATCACTAACTTGAATGATATAAGGTGTTTGATTCACAATTTAAATCGATACTCGACATTACCAAGTTTGTAACACTTGGTACGATAATATTTAGCTAAAACAAGTTTTTTTTTTTTTTAACTAAACCTAATCTAACTAAACAATTTCAAGCAAGTCTTGAATTATGATTGAAAGATTGCATTAAGAAAACAAGTTTCCCGACACTATTTTCCATTTCTCACAAGTTCAAGAAGTTTTAAACGTGTAATGCATGTTATGATGAAAAGTGTAAAGTTTGTTACTTCGTAAAAATCCAAAAGTAATTATGTATTCTATAAATCCTACTAATAATCACTTAAATATAACCTAGCCTAGATGGCAGATTCAAGTAAAGCGCATAAATAAGTTTCAATAAAAATGATTGAACATGCATTACTAAACTGAAATCTAAAATCAACAATCATCCATGATATATCACACAAACCAAATGTAAAAACAACTTAAATTTAGAAACTAAGAGTTTTAGCCACACATCATGATTAAAACAACGGTCAAAATACTAAGAAATAGTCTAAACATACTTGAAATTGTTGGGGTTTTGTTCAAGCTTGGATTTCAAAAATCATAAAATCAAGAGATTTTGCAACGTAAGACTTTTATAAAATTATATAAAATACTTGAACAAGGAGAAACCACCAAATGACCATTTTACATGAACATGTAAGATTAAATGAAACAACTATATGTGGATTTAAGGATTACAAACTTTGAAGCATTTGAATCCTCTCAGAAGGTCTGAACGTTGGTGAAGATGGCAATAAGGCAATTGAGACTTCCTCTGTAGAAATAATTCACCAATAAGCTCCAACACTTTAATGATAGCTCATTATTGCAATGCACAAACAATCTTACACTTGAAAATCAAATATGAATTTGATCTTTCAAGAGAGTAAATTTGTGAGCACTTTTTTCTTCAAAACGCTTTAGAGAGAAGAGAGTGTATGTATGTGTGTAAATTTGGCCAAGGCTAGTCAATGAAGGAAAAATAAAATCCTTTTATCATTAATCTCCATCTAAAAGTCATCCATCTGAATTATGAGGGTTGAACCATTCAACAACATACATTGGAAGACTTAACAACCAAACAAAACTCATGGAGGTGGTTAGACCAAATCAAGAGGGGGAGAGTGTCTTCCACTCCTAGTGGGCCCTACTCTCTCTCCCCCTCTCTCTCTCTATGTCTCTCTCTATCTATCTATCTATCTCTCTCTCTCTCTTATATTTAATAAAATACTTTTAAACTTTATAAATATAAACTTCTTTTTTAGAAATAAATATTATAAATAATATTTATATCTATTATTTAATTTAACCTTTAAAATTTATAAAAGTTATACTAATTATTTAAATCATTTATGTAACATCTCAAAAATCATAAGTACAATTTTTGGTTTTAAGTCAATCAAAATCATCCAATATTCATATCAAAGCATCAAATGTATGTCGATATGGAAATAGTTATCAGAGTACAATCTAAAAATCATAAAAATGTTGGACTCGAGTGGATGTGCTGCGATCAGGTCAGGCCCTTCCCTTTCAAACTGAAAGTACCTAAAACATAAATTTAAACCGTAAACATAAAACTTAGTGAGTCTCCCCAAATTACCACATACCATACAAGCAACGGGCCCCACCCAATGAGTATAATAGGCCTCGCCCTAACTCGCATAACGGCCCCCGACCAATGAGTATAATGGGCCTCGCCCTAACTCGCATAATGGGCCCCGCCCAAACATACAAAATATGCAAGTTATTGGCGATATTGTTCCATATTTTTTATTAGCTAAATACCATTCCATTTGATCGATACCCGACTTACTTTTTCTATATTATAAACTGACTAGGTACACTACCTATCAGTGCATTAGTAGTTAAGTTTGGTTATGTTATAAATTTAAAACTGGTAGGTATATCTGTGCACATCAAGTTATTGGCGGTCGTTGTCGGGGAATGAATTATTTCAGTTTTTAATTTAACTGTTTTAGGTTAATCGATCCATTTTATGGGGTAAAAACCCCAAAAAACTTAATTTTTGCATTAAATTAGTTTTTTTGTTTTTACAGTTTTCACAACATGAACAGAGCACTGTTGAAGGGAAGGATATTGCTATTGGAAAAATGGGGAAGATATAGTTGGAATTTAATTTTCTTATATGTGGAAAATGGTATGGCTTACATTTTACCGGGTTACCAGGTCATTTCTTCAATAATGACTTTTTAAACCATTGATAATCTACTTCATTCCCTTTATCTACAAAAAAAATAATTTTGATGACCTTTTAAAACAAAAGTGACAGGTTTGTTGGGCTAATATGATATTTTTCGTATTCAAAATTAACGAAATATGTAACATCCCAAAATTCAAGACCAAAAATTTCGTTTTAATTAAGTAATTATATAAAACCATCAGTATAAAAACATTCATATTAATATCTCATGTCAAAACCAAAGTGTCAATAATCAAAACATATTATCATAAAACCATATCAGAGTGTAATCCTAAAGATCTCATGTGCGGAAAACATAGTGTGATGCGTTGCGATCAAGCCGGCTCATTTCCTTTGAAAACGAGTACCTGAAACCAAAATTGTAAACCGTAAGCACGAAGCTTAGTGAGTTCCCTCATCATACCACATACCATACTACTAACATATTGTCAAACATATCTGGGTGCCCGACCTACCCCTTCGGTATCTTTCAACCCGTAACCAACTCGCATATATGGGTGCTGGCCTCCCATTCGGTCTCTTTTAACCGGTAACCGCCTAACATATATGGGTGCTGGCCTCCCCTTAGGTCTCTTTCAACCGGTAACCGGGAGCTAACCTCCCCTTCAGTATCTTTCAACCGCTAACCGGGGACTATTTCACCCCCTACCACTATCACATAATAACATAGCATAACATATATGAATATATTGTCAGGCATATCTGGGTGCCCGACCTACCCCTTCGGTATCTTTCAACCGGTATCCGGGGACTATTTCACACCCTACTACTACCACATAATAAAATATCATGATCACACTGCTAGGCATGCATGGGTACTATCTACCCCTTCGGTATCTTTCAACCGGTAACTAGGGGCTATATCACCCCTACCACGACTAACACATATGTCATAGCATCCTAGCACATAAAGCATATCAGATAACAACACACCAGATAATCATCTAACAAACAATTCCTACTAGTAGGCCGGCATTGTGGCCGTAGACTCACTCCTACTGGAAGGTAACTCACCTCACACTGCTGAAGTCCCGAAGACACAACCCCAGTTGCTGGATGACAGAATCCCGATCTGTCAATAACAAAACATCACCCAATTAATAATTGGGTCCTAACACATAACCATAAGTACATTATTTGGATAATTACTACATTACCCCAAGCTTGGCTTATTCAAGGCCAAGGCCCAATCCATAGGCCCAAAGTCAATTAACAATCAAAGCCCAACACGGCCCAATTTTCCAAATTGGGCCCAGGCCTATACATGGTCTTATTCTAAGGCCCAACATCTTATAATCATTAAGGCCCAAACTATGGCCCATCTATGGCCCAATTTTCCAAATTAGGCCCAAACCCCTTACATGGGCCTTATCCTAGGCCCATTAAATTATTTTAGCCCATTTGCTTGTCCCTAGATTGCCCATTATCATCCCAATCATCAAAGCCCAATAGAAAAGCCCAACTTAAGGCCCAAGTGAAATTAGGGTTTCACATAAAATGACGATTAGGGTTAAGTTTCCTACTTAACCCATTAAGGACTTAATCAATTAAGTCCAATATTGCTTAGATTAATTTTTTTGCCAATAATTATTATATAATAATTCAAGTTATCAAATAATCCCCGAGTGTCTCGATTAATTCCCTAAATTAGGGTTTTATTGGCATTGGGGTTTTCCAAACCCTAATTAGGGTTTCCAACCCAAATACTAGCCCATTTATCAATTTGTTAAGCTTTTAGGTCAATTAGGGCTTTATTGGGCCTATTAGGCCCACTAAAATATCATTAAGCCCATTAGGGTTTTATTGGGTCAATTAGGGTCCATTAGGGCTTACAAGGCCCATTAGGGTTTCAATCACCCTAAACAAATCGAACTCAACGAGGCAAGCACACCGCCAACCGACACGGCGGCCGGTGGCGGCAGGAGGCGGCAGCCACCACCCTAAGGTGGTGGTTTTCAATTTCTTTTATTATTCCAATTTCAAATTACATTTACAACCCAGAAATAAACACACTAAAAGGGAAATAAACACACACACACAGTCACCTTGTGGTGGCCGGTGGTGGTAAGTGGTGGTGGTGGGTTTCCTTTGGTTTTTCCGGCTGAGCAAGGCACAAACACGCCATACAACACCCACAACATCTAATAAATCCACACAATCAGACGAAACTAACACACACAAACGTTACACACATCCACACCTAACAGTGGTGGTGAGCGGCGGCAGCCAAATGGCTGTCGTCGGTTCTACGCACAGAAGAAGGGGAGGAAGCCGCAGTAAACACGCCTTTTCTGGTGAAACGATTGCAACAGCAACACCTCGTCATTTCTTGCTTTGATTCTCCCACTCGTCTTCTATACATTCTCGCCGGAAATGACAGCAGCGGCGGAAGCAAGGTGATGGCTTCTCGACGAGATGAAGAAACAAGAGAGCGAATATGGTGGGAAGGGGCGTGCCTTTACCGGCGAGAGACAGCTGCGGAACAACTCCTGACTTCGTCTTCCAACCTCCTTTACAGACGCGATAGAAACAACTCGCTCCTCCGGTCTCCGACTGACGCAGCGTCGGCAACAAAGATTCGTCGGATCTTGGCTGATCGGAAAAAACACGAATGTGGGGTGGTGGCGGCTGGAGACGAGATGCGGCGGCTGAAAAATGGTCCTAGGGTTAGGGTTGTTTGAAGCCATGTTTTTAAATGGATGGCAAGAAGAAAGGTGATGGGTCATGACCCCGTCCAATTACAACTTAAGCCCAAAATTCGCTTTTAGTCCCCCCTCTCAATTTCTTCTCAACTTAGGTCTATAATTTACAACACAGCCCCCAACATTCTAGATTCTTAACAATTTAAGTCCCATAAGTTACCATTTAACCCTCAACATTTCAAAATTCTTTTCAATCTAAGTCCAATAATTACCAAACGCACCCTGACTTCTGAAATCTTTTTCAAATTAAATTCAGAGCTTATACCTTTTACCCCCGACTTCTAAAACTGTGATAATTATCCCTTCGAGACCATCCTTTGATATATAACTATTTATTTTAGGGCTACCATTTGTTCATTAATTAATTTATTTATCTAATAAATAAGCAGGGTGTTACACGAAAGTTCGATGAACTCGAAAGCACAAAATGAACTATTTCTTATGGATGGGGTAAATGAAGATAATGAGCTAGAAGAGCTGGAAAAGGTAATGAAATAAGAGTTGCAAGCTTGGGAAAATCCAAAACCAAAAGAAGAAATTAAGCTCACTAAAGCTAGAGCCTCAATTCCAATGGTCTTTGAAGTTTTTGCCTTTTCCACACCATAAGCTCAAGTCAAGGAGTAAATGAATATGAAGAATTTAGTCCAAGTAATGAAGAGGAGCATCAAGATAGCAAGGAGACGAAGCTTGACAAAATGGAAGTAAACTTGAAGGAACCCGCTAAGGAGAAAGAGAAGAGCACGGTTGCTGAAAAATCTCAATGAGCCATTAGAAAACACGATGTATGCTACTTGTTTGATGCCTTCAAGTCAACTTATCTGTAAATAGACCCGCCCGACCTTTATTTATTTCGTCCCTTCCTCCTTGCACTCTAAGAATTCAAGTTTTGCAAGTCTACTCTCCTATATCCTTATTTTATGATGTTTAGTCTTTTGGGTGTAATCCTTTAAAGGCATTCTCTTTTGGGTGCTAGAGCCTTCCAGAAGCTTCATGATTTTCGAGATCTAAAAGGGTTCAAGAAGCAAATTTGATTTTGCTTAAATGTTAGTAATCATATCTCTTTTTGTAGTATTACTTTTGCAGCTTTGAAAGTAAATTGTTGTGACTAGTAAGACCTAGATCGTAGGTTGCATGCACATTTATAGTTAATTTTATTGCTTCCATTGTCAAATATTAATGTATAGATGCATAGGAAACCTATCATATATTTCCTCTATTTCCTCTATTTCCTTCATTTTTCTAAGCAAATTTCAAGAACATGACGTTAACAAGCAATACAAGAATACTTTATATTATTTTTTTTTTGTTAAAACTCTGATATATAATAGCCTTAAAACAAATTATATTATACTACAACTTTAAAACATATTATATTATATTAGGAATGTTAACGCCGTGAATGTCCAAAAAAGTGGCTACCTCATCACAACACCCATCCACCACAACCACTGGATGGTCTTAACGCATAGAGAGAGAGAGATAGATAAGAAATATAGACAAAAAGAGTGATCAACCATAGTTTAAACTACGATGAACCACGAAAACGCTCACCACACCACCCTTGGGGTGATGTTCACTAACACAACGTGCATAACGAAAAAAGAATAAGTTTATTATGTTAGAATTTTTAATTTCTATGTGATTCATCAATATGGATATATATAAACATTTTTATTGTGATTAATGTTTCTTGAAAAAAAAAACACAACTCTTATACGAAAAAAAAAGAATAAGTTTATCATGTTAGAATTTTCTCACATATGATAATATTAAATAGAACTAGAAGGTAATCCGCGCTTTGCGACAATTGGATTTTTTTTTCATGTTTACATATTTCAATGCTTCTTTGGTTTTTTTTTCTCGTTTGTTGTTTCTATTTTGTGTGTGTATAATATTTCGAGAACAGTAGGGTGGTGTAGTACATCAACATATGCACCATTCATGTAAATATAATTCTACATGGAGACATATTTCGTAAATTACATGGACAATTATTGTAATTTATTTTCTATGTAGTGACCAAACACATCAAACATACAAACATGCCAATATACGTAACGCAAATAGGTGGAACTTGTTTTTGTTCAAATTGAGGGGGGTAAAACTAACATTTTACAAAGTATAGTGATGGAAAGTGGCATTCAACAAAGTAACGGCGTGAGAAGTGTGAACGTACAAAAATGTAAGGATCAAATCTGCCAACATAGGAAAGTTTTATGACCAAAGTCTAAAGTAAGAAAAATTGAGGGGGTAAAACTAACATTTTATAAAGTACGGGGATGGAAAGTGGCATTTAACAAAGTAACGACATGGGAAGTGTGAACGTACAAAAATATAGGGACCAAATATGTCAACATAAGAAAGTTTGATGGACAAAGTCTAAAATAAGAATTTTTTATGGGCAAATTTTAAAATAACATATCAAATTGAGGGGTAAAACTAAAAATTTACAATGTACGTATATATGGAAAGTGGCGTTCAACAGAGTAACATCGTGGGAAGTGTGAACGTACAAAAATATAGGGACCAAATATGCCAACATAGAAAAGTTTTATGGCCAAAGTTTAAAATAAGAAAGTTCTATGGGTAGATTTGAAAATAACAAACTTTTATGTCCAAAGTGTAAAACCATAAATTATACCTTATGGCCAAAGTATGGGTGGGGAGTTTCCCTTACTTTTTGTGGGCCACACCACCCTTTCCCTCATTTTCATTTCCTTCACCTAAAACCCAATTAATGGGTGAGAAGCTCTCATCACTGTTTTTTTTTAAATATATTTCATACATAAATTATACTCATTTTGTAGGGAATTAAAAACCATGAATTTTGATATATTTTTTATATTTTTTTAGTAGGTATATACTTTTATAAATATTAAAAAAGATAAAAAAAAAAAGAACTGGACAATAGAATGAGGAGAGAGAGTGCGACACCCCTCCCCCCACTTCTTTCCCGCGGGTTGCTCCCTTCACCCACGGTACGGTGTTCCAGTGAGAGGGAAGCCTTCCCGCTCCCCTTTCCCGCTCCATACCCTCCGGCCTAAAACTATCTAGGGCACATGAATTTCAATATATGTATAAGAGTAAATTACAGTTTTAGTATTTGTGTTTTCGTCAGATTCGTATTTTCAGTCTAATTTTTAAAAATTCGACAAGATGCATCGCTGTTGTTTAAAAAAATTGCACTGCATATCCTTAGTCCATTTAAAAAGACCACTTTATCCTTACTTTTATATTTTTGTTATATATATATATATATATATATATATATATATATATATATATATAGAGAGAGAGAGAGAGAGAGAGAGAGAGAGAGAAAGAGAGAGAGAGAGAGAGAGAGAGAGAGAAAGAGAGAGAGAGAGTTAGGTTCAAATGTTTCTAGCAACTATTGTGTGCATGTATGCACCAATGAGAATTCAGGAATTAATAAATCATTAATAATAAATATAAGGGTATAATAGTAATCTATACTATAATTAATTATGGTAAATTGATAAAATCAAATAATACCCCCTTTAAATTAGGTTATCAGTTTTAAAACCTATAACACCAATACCCTTTCCTCGTCTTTCTCTGAAAACGATCATCCACAACCATCATCATCTTGGCTGTCGACCACCACCATCATTATCTCCATCGCCGACATGCTATGCAATCAATCCTAAACTACCCACGATCAAAGATGACAGGAGCACCAGAGGGAAAGACTTCAAAAATATGGTTTACAAATCGGAACTCCAGTTCGGAACGAAATATGGTTTACAAACCGGAACTCCAATTCGTCATTGCTTAATCAAGGTCAAATTTGTTTCCTCCTTTTTGTTTTTATTAAGTGATTTCGAGATTTCAAGAATAAACTCCTAAATCAATGTGAGAATCTGATCTTGAAACTTAGGAGATTCGAGTACTCCTGTCTCTATTTCATTTGACTTGTCAACTTTTGGCGATAAGTCCCACAAGGAAGAGGCTGGTTTCATACTCTAAATTGACAATTATAGTGTTTTTCTTCTATTCTAATACCTATGTGTTTAATTTATCTGATGATAACATCAGGTTCCTTACCACTGGGGCTGATGATGTTTAGGTTTTGACCCGGAAGAGTATGGACGACCTGAAAGAGTATTGTTCTCAGACATTATCCTGATACGACTTCATCATGTTGCTCTCTTATCATATTCATAATCTGGAATGGTATAGAACAACCATTTTTCATCTTTCTTGGATTTTAGCTTTTTGAAACTGTCATGCTTCTTTTCTACTTCACCTGTTAATCTAGTGTTAATCTAGTCTGGTGTTGGTCTAATGAGGTCTTTATTTTCCTTATTTTGACTTTGCTTATGATTAGTTATTCCATAAAAATGATGATTTAATTTGATTTCTTTGAATTAGTTTCATACTATTGATAATACAAATTCTTTAAGAATATTCAAAACCATTGTGGGAAAATGATTACAGTACAATCTTGCAGAATAAACATGTTTTTTAGGATTATATTATATTAGAATAAATTACAATTATTTAATGTGTGATACATTCTGTCAGAATTTATATTTTTTATTATCTTAGAATGCACATACTTTTTACTATTTTTGTTGAAACATCATCAAACATTTATAATCTTTCGAATAGAAGTATTGAACAATTTCCTAACCTTTATTTATGTTTTATTCCAAAAAATTTGATAATCGTAGCTACAAGATATATCTAATTTGTGGATTGTGGGATACAAAAGTCCATATTCTCTTTACTGCGATGAAATTCGAGGAATGAAACTTTGACTGTAATACCATTGCATTTATGTTTTTTATTTATATTTTTTATTATCTTAGAAGATACTTGTTATATTCTGGTAGAATATATTCTATGTATTCTGCCAAAATATATTCTATGTATTCTCTTATATTTTATGTATTCTACCATAATATATAGAATGATAGTTAATTGCAAGTAACATGCTTTTAACCATTTTTAATTTTTGTTGTATTTGTGATAGGAATGGCTGGAAAAATGCGTTGAAGACCTAATAGGAATAACTTGAAGAATGAATAAAGTTTGATCATACTCACATTTTAATAATGTTGTTATTTGTTAAGAATTTTATTCATTTTTGTTGATATTCTTTTAGAATGTGTATAATTATATTAAAATATATAAGACTTTTAGTTTGTAAGAATATGTATGAATTTGTATTTAAGTTCGGATGTATAAGAATATATATTAGAATGTTGTTATTTTTCAAACTCTGATTCAATAATTTTGTTATTCTTCAATAATATTCTAATAGAATGAAATTCTGAAAGAGCACCATTCTATAAAAAAAATATTCTGACAGAATAAAATCGGTTATGTTTACAAATTACGTTATAATTAAAATTGAATTAATAAAAAAATTCAGATTTTTAAAATTAGGAGAATTAATTATCCCTAAAAATCCGAAAATTTCCTTTTATAATTGTAGTTAATTGTCAAAAATACAATTTTTCTAAAATTTGTGTGATTATATGGTACATGATATCCCATTGTAATATCATACAATCTCAAATCATGTTCATTGATTAATTTCATCTGTTGGTCCAGATCTGTGCATTCTGGCACACAATAGTTAGTAAAAACAAAATAACCTAAGCCTATATATATATATATATATATATATATATATATATATATATATATATATATATATATATATATATATATATATATATATATAGAGAGAGAGAGAGCTAGGTCCAGGTATTCAAAGTAAGTATTGTGTTATTGTATGCATCAACGTGGGCCAATCAAAATTAAATAAAAAATTAAATAATTAAATAAATAAATAAATAAGGATAATTTAGTAATTTGTTTAGTAACTTCCAAAAATAACCCCTATAATCATGGTATTGATTTATAACCTAAATAAATAAGGGTGTCTTTGCTTTCAACAAGTGGATCCACTTAAAAGATTAGGGCTTTTAAACCCGTGTTCCTCTTGATCGGGCAAAGATGGATTCCGCCTACATCGTGAATCCTCCGAAGTCCAAACGATTCCGTCTCCGGCCAAACGTAGATGTCTCCGGCCACACCAGAAGATTGTCAATCGGTGCTGGTCACTTCCGTTGCTCACCACCGGCGCTTCCTCCATGCTGCTTACCTCCGACCACACGAGACGACCCTCAGTCGACTGCTCACCTCCGGCTATCCCGCCGGCATCAACTGCTCGATCTCCGCTGTTCATCTCCGTTGAAGCGTTTATCATCCTTGAAGCCATCTGTCAACAATCCATAGTGGTTATCGATAGAATGGTAAGCATCAGTTTCAATCCTTATTTTTTTGTCTATAGATTTCCATCACGTTGATTTGCACATTCTTCACTGATTTGTTTCAGTGGGATTGAATAGAAACAAATTATTGTTTGTAAAAATTTAAGTTGGTGAAGTGGAAATCGTTTGTTTAATTATAATTTATCCATCACATTTCAATCCGGCTTAATTTATGTTTAATTATAATTAACTGTTTGATGAAATGATTTAGTGGTTTGTGTGTTTTATACAATTCAAATTATATCGGAATGGAATCACGAATTCAAATTCTATCGGAATGAAACACGAATTCTAATTCTGTTGGAATGTAGTATGTATGTTTTCTCATTGATTATACATGTTCTACAATTTTTGGTTATTGGTTTTGGTGCAGTTAACAAGTCCGCATATTTTTCTAAAGGAATATAGTTTTTTATTTATCATTTGCTATATAGTTTTTTATTTATCATTTGCTAATGCGTTATTGGATTATAAACTACAATTAGATTTGTTTTCACAGAAATTGATGCTTGAAGAACTTGATACTTGAAGAACGGACAACAAAATTGAAAGTGTTTCTTAGCAACATTATTCTTTTAGAATGAATTAGTGTATTTGTTAGATTTTTGATGTTTTTTTTCCTGATTTGAAAGTTTTTTAATTTTATTCTTTTACAATAAATGTAATTCTTAGCAATTGTTACATGTATTCTATAAGAATTAATGTAATTTTTTGTTTTAATTCTTCAATTGATGGTTCGAGAATTTTGTTATTCTACAAGAAATTTTTAAAGTCATGATCAAGAAATATGTTCAAGAATATTTTTATTATTTTATGGTTCAAGAATATTTTTATTTTTAAACATCTACTCAAACATATTCTGTCAGAATGTCCGAATTAAAAACCTTATAATTCTTAAAATCGGATTTTTAAAATTAATAGAATTTATGATCCCTTAAAATATGCAAATTTCATTTATTAAATCTATATTAACTGACTAAATTACCATTGTAATTAATTAAGATGATATTTTTCAATTATATTTAATTCAATAATATATATTAATCACTTTATTAAAATAAGTAAATTTGATTGGCCCACATTTATGTATACAATAACACAATAATTACTTTAAATAGAATAACCTAAGCCTATATATATATATATATATATATATATATATATATATATATATATATATATATATATATACTATTGTTTATTTTTTTATATATTTTTTCGCTTACATTTTATTTTATTTATTTATATTCTTTATTATTCAAATTTTATTTAACTTTTTTTCGAATATATTGTTTAATGTTTTTTACATTTTGTTCGTTTATATTTTTTTGAATAATTTTTTCTAGTTTTTTCACGTGTTGTTTGAATACATTTTTTTGATGTTTTATTTGTTTATATTTTTTTAAATATTTTTTGTAAAAAATATAAAAAAGTTTGTTAAATGTGAATATTATTAACATACATTAGGTATAAAATTATTTTTTTAATAGGATTGACAGATATTAGCCGAATTTTAAAAACGAGTTTCAAGTTATATGGTGGCTAATTGGAAACCATATAATTCGAAAACGAAATTTTTTTCTAAAAATAAAAAAATGAACTAGAAAATATTGACACATGTGTTTGAGTTATAAGAATTCTGATTAGCATTTGACATTCGGAACAAAATGTAAAACAATTTCTAAAATTAAAAATATTAAACTCGAAGCCACTGACACTCATTTTAAATTCCGGTTAGCCTATACAATAACCATATTAAAATAAATAATTTTTATACCTAATACATGTTAATCATATTCACATTTAACAAACTTTCTTATATTTTTTATACAAAAAATATTTATAAAAAGCTTTACAAAAACATAAAAAAAATAAAAAATCAAAAAAACATTAAAAAATACATTCGAACAAAACATAAAAAAATCTAGAAAAACTATTCAAACGTCAAAAAAATGTAAATGAACAAAATATAAAAAAATATATTCTAATAAAATTTAAAAATAATATAAATTACAGAAAATATAAATAAATAAAATAAAATATAAACGGCAAAATATAAAAACAAAAATATAAAAGCAAGGGTGATTTTTTTAAATCATAGGAATGTATCTTGTTAAATTTTCAAAGGCTAAATTGGAAGTATGAATCTTATCAAACCACAGGGACCAAAACTGTAATTTACTTTATTATAATAAGGTATTTGCACAAAAAAGAAAAAGGAAAGAAAAAAAGGAAAAACAATGAAGCTTAAAACTCATGAAATTTTAAGCTCCAAAAACTTCCCGGCAACTCTCCCCAATTCCCATTTTACTCTCCCTCCATCCTAAAACCCTAACAATGTCTACAGAAACCCTAAAGCAATTCCACAGGCTTCCACAGTCAACCTACATAGACGCTCTCCGGTTTCTCCCCCCTCTCTCCGCATTCGACCGCTACGTCGTTATAGCGTCATTCAATTCCGATACCGACGAAACCTCCATTGGGATCCATGCCTTAAACCCTACAGATGCACCGACTCTAACCTTACAATCCTCATTCCCAACATCGTCCAGGATATCCTCTCTAAAAGTTGCTCAAAAGTCGCTCCAAAACCCCTTAATTGCTGCTTCCACCTTCGCTGGCTCCCTCCACATTCTTTTCCCAAACCCTATCGACGCATCATTTGAATCCGAGGTCTCTATACCCGAAAAAACCTTGCATCTAGGACCAATTTCGTGCCTGGATTTGCAGGAAAACGGCTCTGCGTGCGTGAGTGTTGGAGAAGATGGGAGAGTGAACTTGATTAGCGTCGGTGATTCGGGTTTGGATTATCGTCGAGTTTTTGATAGCAAGGGGTTGGTTTCTTATACTGCTGCCCGATGGGCGTCTCCCACGGAGTTTGCTACCGGCGGCTTGGGAAATTCTCTTCAGTGGTGGGATCAGAGGAGACCTGGAGGGCCAGTTTCACAGTTCAAGGGCAACTGGTAAGTAAAATGCTACTTCATGCTATTGTTGCTCATTATTTGTTTTACTCATAGTTAGTTTTGTGATCGATTTACTTTCATATATTCATTCTATCCAAATTCCCAAGAAAATGAAATATGAACAGCTTGTTCAGTTCCCTAGCGGATGGTAGTTTGTTGCACTCACATTGTTATTTAAAGCTCAAACAATATATGGTGGTGTAAGGCTGGTTCCATAAGAATGAGACTTAACATGACAGGTTACAATGAGGGAAACCACCCAAGAGTACTGTACTCATGGATATGAATAGGATATTCTGTGATCTATGTAGAGATGATAATCACAAAAGTAATCTTTGGCAAAGCTATATAATTTGACTTGCAGTTGCCTAAATTATTCCGGTTGACAAAAATAAGCATGGTAAAGGTTGTAATGCCTAAGGATTCACTACCATAATCCACCATAAATGCATGACATAAACAATATTCCACTCAATATACAGGGCTGAAGGAGCTTCTTCTGGTGTTGTACATTCTATTGATATTCATCCATCACGAAAGCACACATGTCTTGTGAGCATTTTTCCTTGTTACTTGTTATTTCTCTAAATAATCAAAGTGGAAAAAAAATATATATCATATTTTGTAGGCAGGAGGCTCTTATGGCACTGTATTTGCATGGGATCTTCGAAGGCAACAACAGCCAATAATTCTTTCAGGAATTGGCACTAGTGACACAACATCTAATATATGTATATCTTCCAGTGATGTATGGGAGGTTCAATATGACACTTTTATGAGCTCTTCAAGTCGTGCTAGTGCTAATATTTCATCTGATCGAGTCTTACCTGTTATGATGTGCTCTGAAGATGGGATTCTTGCTGTTGTTAAACAAGGTATGATTATTTTATTTATCTCTGTGAAGAAGTTATACTTTAAGCAGAAACATATAATATAGCTTTGATGTTGATCTATGTAATAGGTGAAGAGCCTACTGAAATACTGGCTGAAAACTGTGCTATTAATAGCTTTGACATTGATCCACAGAACCCCTCGGTATGTCATAGATGCAAATAGCAATGAAAGCATGTTGCTATTTCTTATTTCTTTACATTTAGCTGTTGTTTTATTATTCTTTTCATGCTGAAATTTACTAAATACTATACTATTACTACAGGATGTGATATGCAGTTTGGAATGGGAGTCGGTTGCTATCTTGACTAGGGCATAGGTGTCAACGATCAATATCAAATATTTTTATAAATTAAAGTTGATGAATCTGTTCTATAGTTTGATGCGTTGATGAAAAAACTGGAAATAGATTCCAATTCCAGCCATTGTTTTGTTTGTTGTCAATTAATAGAACCTTTTATTCTTACAAACATTTCTTGCCATATCTGAATATCATAGCCAAAAACACAAAACCATCTGTAACTTCTAAAAAACCCAAACCCTAATTTCCAAATGTGGTAATTTATGAATATCTGTAATCTAGTTATTTAAGAGATTAAGTAATTCGATTTAGGTTGTTACAAATAGGCAAATGCAAGGAAAGAAGAGACAACTTACTTGCTGCTCCCAAGTTAAGGCCAAGACAAGGTCGTAGTCTACCAATGAGATCACTTTGATTACTATTACCAAACACTACATAACAGATAAAGGATACAGAAGAAACCATAACGGATGAACAAGTCTAGGACTCTAGAAAAGAATTCTAGTCAATCTTAATACAATCGTGTCAACAACAAACTAACTTCAAAACAAGATCTACCAACTCTCGTAACAAAATAACAATTCTGCCTAGTACCATGATAAAATTCTAACTCACCAATTCAATATCAATCAACGCATCCTATAGATATGGAATAAACAAGTTCTAAAGAAATTTTAATATAATCATCATTTGATTGTTCTTCCATCATTCTTTTGTCTAAATTTTACTAGTTGATTCATTGAGCTCATTTTTTTTATTTATTAAAATCAGTGTAAAGGTATAACTATGTGTATGATATGTTTTTCATTCAAGTATTAATTAAAAATAAATAAATTATGCAATAACATTTCTTTTAGATACTTTGCAAATTGGGAATTATGTGTTTTTGGCCGGATATATAAGAGCAAAATTATGAATTCGCTTTTTAAAAACTCAAATTTGCGACATACCATTGATACCACTTTCGTTAACTTTTTTTCCCTTTTGAAATTTAATGTTACCAAAGAAACGCTCGAGTCTAGTTTAGGACATAGAGTCCTTTGGTTGCACGTTTTTTCATTGTAACTAGTTTCTACCTTATATTTATCTTAATTAAATACTAATTAGATTCCATCACAAGGTGAGGACTGCGAGGATAATTCTTCACTATTAATTTTGTTAAGGGCACAAACGTCAAATCCATAATTTGACCGTGATGTGTTTGCATTCGACCCACATTTGTGGTAAATAATACGGACTCGAGGTTTTAATCACGTGCGACGAACGTCCATGAAACGTCATTTAAGTGAGTTTTATTATTTATTTCCATTTATTTTTATATTTTTTTAAACAAAAATTAAAAAATAAATAAATAAAATTAAACAACTATATATTCGGTTTTCAAGTCTTATTATTATTATTATTTATTTTATTATTATTTTTAATATCTTTACTACATACTTGAAGATATTATTGCTATTTATTTATTTATTTATTTTTTGATTTTTTAAACTAAATATCGGTTTGAGTTTTTAATGTTTAACAATTATAAAATTTTAAATAAGAAAAATATTAAGGATTATAATATTTTGCGTTCATATTTTTTTTTTGAATCATATTATTTTTGGATTATAAAATTTTGAATCATAGTATTTTGAATTAAATCATTTTTGAATCATATGATTTTAGATCAATAATATATTTAATTAAATAAAGTTTTTGTTAAAAAAATTGTGGATCATTATATATTTTGAATCATAAAATATATAATTAAAGATTATAAAATATTTGAGTCTAAATATTTTTTACATCATAACAAACTAAGGATTATAAACAAGTTGAATCAAACTTCTTTTTTAAATCATAAATATTTTGAATAATCACATGTTGAGTTATATTATGTTCAATATATATATATATATATATATATATATATATATATATATATATATATATATAATACTAATATTTCTTAAAATTAAAAATAAACACTTCAGTGGTGGAGACGGTGGTGGTAGGGGTGACATAGGTGGTGGTGGTGGCAGTGGTAATGGTGGTAGCAGTAGTAGTGGTGGTGTCGGCGGGTGGCAGACGTCTTGGTGATGATGACAGTGACATAGGTGGGGGTGGAAGCGGTGGCGACGTTTGGTGGCAGTGGTGGTGGTGGTTGGTGGTAGAGGTGGTGGTGACGTGGCAAAGGTAGTAAAAGAGTGGTGGCGGGAGAGGGGAGGTGGTGGATTCATATGTGAATTTACTTACATTTATATTCACATATGCGTATTTGTAACACCTCATTTTCACTTTACAATATAAACGACCAATTACGTTAAATAGACTTTTTGATAGAGGACTAGTTAGAATAGTCTTGACAAAAGTCATTGGAGTCGTAAAAGCGAGAGTGCGCACATTTAGAATGCCTAAATCTGACTTTGTATGGAAAGTTATAATTTTTAGAAGTTTCAACGCATCAGTGCACAACATAGAAAATGAAATAAAAATTGGTCGATTGTTAGGAAAAACAATCTACACGGGAGTTAAAGATCTCATCCATCCATATGATTCTATCGATGTAAAGACAGTCGAGAACGAAGTTCATATTAAGAAGTTGTGATTTTTATACGGGCTTTAACAGTCTAAGCCTATTAAAAATATAAATATAAATTTAAAGATAAAATGAGAATTAGCTGACACATTCTAAATGAAAGTTGTAGATCTCGTCGATAGCTACATGTAGATATAAATTATACCAAAAACGGAGCTCGTATGGAGAAGATATGAGTTTTTGAAGAATCTGTTAGATTGCACGCGAACTGGTGCGCACAGACCAAGCACGTGGCGCACATTGACACACCACCCATAAGCTCCCACATGTCAGACAACTGCTGGAGCCACGTCAACACCCCTAACCAAGTGCGTAGCGCGCACCCGACCATGTGCGTGATGCGCATCTCGAATCAACCTATAAATACCTCTCGAACATGCACCATTTTCTCACATTAAACCATTTCTTCTCTCTGAATTCCTCTGAAATATGGAGCTTGAGTTTCTCTAGTTATTAGGGTATATTAGTAGGACCCTGAGGTATCTAGAAGCCCAACAAATAAAAGCTTTCGGGTCGAAGTTCTGCTAGCGCAAATTCCGATTTTCGTTAGGATCCCTATAAGTTAAGCTACGTTTTTGGTGTAACTTATATTTATATTCATAGTCGTTGTTATATATATATATATATATATATATATATATATATATATATATATATATATATATAAGATTTATCAGTAATTTCAGTTATAATGCTGATTGATCTTCGTACGAGAGAGGTGTCTAGAATGGTCACGTTGGATTTCAAAAAGGTTATATGCCGAAATGATCCTGCCTCACAACCGTCATGCATGGTTGAGCCTTATTTGATAGAAATCTCGGTATTCATTGAGATTAGTGACGGATCTAGCTTTCATTATCAGATTGTCATAGGAACTGATAAGCTATAGTCTTCTAGGTTAATATCTGTTAGACGCGTTACCCGTTACGCCGGAGGGATATTTGTCAATCGTCGGAGTAATTGTCCAGGTAAGTTATCTCATTATATGTGACGTCCCCAAATTCATGGTCATTTTAAAATTTTTATTTATGCTTATTAAAAATCAGAGTATTCATTTTTAAAGAATAATATTGCGGAATTTGTTCCCAGAAAACATGATAAATATATTATCAAAGCATTTCAGAAGAAATATAAATTTTTTATATCAAAACTTTGGGATGTCATCCTCAATATATAAACATAAGCATAAACATACCTTACATTCATTTACACTAATGATCTACATCTCCGTTAATCTCTCAGTGTAATGTAGCTTCGTATCGACACCTGTGATACAAATAAACCGAGTGGGTCAGGTTGGGAAACCTGGTGAGTACATAGGGTTTTCAACCCACAATAATATAGTTATTATGTTTCAGTATCAAACAATTAACCCAATTACTCAGACCTATTATCTTCTTTATACTTAAGGATCTACCCTAAGAATCATCTATTCTTTCATTCATTCATTCCTAAGGATTGTCGTAAGGAATAGGCACGAAGTCCATCGCTGCCAGGGTTCATCTAACAGGCACTAAGTCCATAGCTGCCGATGTTATCTGTTAGGCAATAAGTCCATAGCTGCCAATGTTCATCTATAGGGTACTAAATCCATAGCTAGTTAGCTACCAACGTTCATTTGTAAGACACTAAGTCCATAGCTGCCAATGTTCGTTTATGAGGCATTAAGTCCATAGCTGCCAGAGTTTTTAGAGTACATTTGGTGAACACACCGTTCACAATACCTACAGGTTGCGAGCCTGCTAGTGTTCCACCGGACTGTCTAGAATAGTCTGTGGTTGTTATCTATACTCTGCTAGATGACTGGGCCATCGCTTCTCATTATCTTTCACCTCTCATCATCTATATCATCTTTCATCTCTCATCATTCATCTCTCATCTCATCTTATCTTTAATCTACCCATCTTTACCCATCATAATTATAGGTATAAAATACGTATACAGTTTAAATCGAATAAACACATGTATATTTTGTTCATCCAACATAGATATTAAGAACACAAATAATATGCACACATAACACGTAATTTATATTAAATACTTCATATCTATGTGTAAGATGAAAGTAACTATGCACTCACTTGTTAAAGTGATGATTCTAAACTCGGACAGCGCTTCGCTTCTTAACAATATAATTTCCTTCGACGAAACCTAGTATCATTACCGCTAGATTTTAGTCTAATATTTATAGACTATTTACGAGCGATATTGATTTATAAGTGTTAAACAATACTTTTCAACCACTACGTACAAACAGGGGCAAACATGAAACACAGGATGGCAGGACCATTTTGGCATTATAGCACTTCTGAAATCCAAAAACCCTATGCGGCCCTTCAAACCAGATTCCCCGTACCGCGAGTAGTTAAAAAATATTATAATAACACTTTGTATATTATATTTTGTAATATATATATTGTTTATAAGTTCATAATAATGATAATAAACTTATACATAAGCTATACTTGAAGTAGGGTAAGCATAACTCACTTACTAGGGGGTTTGGCTAGGAACCGGGGCTCCGCGGGGGCAGAACTTCCGAGCCGAAAGCTCTTCTTCTCAGAGCCTGCTGGCGCTCCGTGTAACGACCCAAATTTTACAAAGAAAATTTTTATTTTTAATTAGTCAACCATATTTCATAAAACATGAAAATCCCAATAATTGTTTTCAAAACCACCATCATTACAACATTATTATTTTCAAAACATCAGAGTGTCCCCCAAACCATATCGGAAAAGAGAGATAGAGTGCACGCCGCATCATCACGCCTTGCCTTTGCCCTTGGGCTCCGATGTACCTGAAACAAATCCACAGACGGTAAGCTGAAAGCTTAGTGAGTCCCCCAGAGCATACCCCACACAAACCACATATCACATTAGCTATAAAGCTATCTCTACCACATATCACACGTCAATTAGCTATGAAGCTATCTCTACCGTTATCCACAAGGGCTATCTCTACCATTAGCCACAAGGCTATCTCTACCATCAGCCATAAAGGCTGTCTCTACCATTAGCCACAAGGCTATCTCGACCATCAGCCATACAGGCTGTCTCTACCATTAGCCCTAAAGGGCTATCTCTACCGCATACCATGCATACATACATATCACACCTCTATATAGCAAGTAATCCAACTAACGTAAAATGGGCCGACCTTGGTGCCTTAGACCCATTGGTATGGTGAGAAAACTCACCTCACAAGTTGAAATTGTATTAGTAGCACTGTGTTATGGTTTTGCATATACACTAATAAGCTTGTTCAGGTAGAAAGGTGAAAACTTAATATGAGATTCTTTTATGGAAAAATTGGTATCACCAATTTTGTTTATTGTTATAATGTTACCACATTCGCTAAAATGCATATAACCAAGTGTATAATGACACGTCTCGACACTTAAGTGGTAGACATATATAGTTTTGACAGCTTATAACTCTTTACAAGTGGTAAACTAATATTAGACAACAAAAATTCCATTATGGCAAAACTGATGTCAACAACTTTGTTTACTGTGAATATGTGATAGTGTTGACAAATTGGCTAACGTATATAGACAAGCATACAATTACGTGCCTCGAAACTAAGGCGTTAGACATACAATTCGTGAACTAACCATGTGTTGTACCAAAAGAATTTGTTTCGATGCAATAAAGTTTAGCGGACCACTTAACAATGGGTGTTTTTAGGGACTTGATGCTCAAATTAATGATATAGTGATATTAAAGTACATATAAATACCTAATTTTGAGATATCGAGTTCCATTCTAACATGACATTAAAAGTTGAATCAATATTAAAAATCGACACTTACTGATCATAATACATTTAGAAAAATTGTATTTGGATTGTGTTTGAGCCTATAAGTTATGCTAGACTGAAGTTCATATTTTAAATTTTGTTTTTTGAAAAAAAACTATAAATACATATACACGATTTAAAGAAACTACATACACGATCGTGAAGTGTAGCTACGCTTTAATAATTGTTGTTTGACTTTTATATGATCATGAATGGATTGGACGACACGACTTATACTAGTGTCAAGTTTTATTAATACATTAGTTTATGAAACTTATGTGCATCTTATCTTCATATATTTATATGAGTTAACGAGTTTAATATTTTGGACACCCAGATTCTTAAGTATTTTGAATGTTTAAAATAATAATATGAAAATTCAGTCCTCGCATCATTTTTATTTATGCACAAGTTTTGATTTGTTTGTTGAATTTTAGGATTACACAAAAATGGTGGAAGAATGTTGGTTAAATCCGAATTTTTTTATATTCTTAACCAACTAAATACCAAATCTATTATGGGGTTACACTAAAATGTGATTGATTTGGTTATGTGAAATCCATCACATTTTATTGTGATCTATAAAAGGTCAATAAAATGGTCTCAGTTATGTGATTAATATTGGGTTCGACATGTGGAATTTTAGTTTTGTGTTGTTTCTTTTTTATCCATGTTTCTTGATTTGAACTAGTAAACAAAGCGCGGCTATGCTGCTTTTGGTGAAAATCGGAAAACTTTAAAAGATATGTGATGAAAGTGTAAATCACAAAACGAACATTTCTGTAATTTTTTATCAATATATGGACCATTTCTATAAATTATAGGGACCATTTATGTAAACATAATTTTAAAGCAGGGATTGCTTATGTAAATATTAAGATGGTAGCAATCCAAGGACCAAAACTGTCAACCTCCCAAACTTATTTTGGCTAAAACTACAAAACAAAGCAATCCAAGGATTAAAATTGTCAATTTCCCAAACTTGTTGTGACCAAAACCTAAAACATGTAAAATTTTGTGGTCAAAACCAAAAGCATGGAAAGTTACTATTCATAAGCTCCTTCAGATTTAATATATATATATATATATATATATATATATATATATATATATATATATATATATATATATATATAATTATCATTTATTCCCAATATTCTATTTGAACACAAATTAAGGGTGTGTATGAGACGATTTGATTTGATTATTGGTCAAAACCGAACTATAATCATTATAATTGGTTAATGTATTTTGATAGCCATTGAGGAACGGTTAATATTGGTTTTGGTTAACGATTTTAGTCATTAATGGTTATGGTTAATGGTTAATGTCGGTTAGTCATAATGGTCTAAAATGACATAAAAATAAAAACATTCTTCTATCAAAATTGAAAAACATAAAGTCCATTGCTATAAAAAATAAATGATTGTGTATATATATTTGTATTGATAAAACATTACTTCTCCTATGTAGTTTCAAATAATTACCATTTAAAATTTTAATTCCTAATATAATTACCTACCAAATATTTTTATATTATATTATATTATATTAGAAAACATTTATTAATATTATTGGTTCGGTTCGGTTTATAGTGGTTTGGTTTTAAATGAAAACCATAATCGAACCATATGTATTCGGTTAATCAAAATTACAAACTGCATCATATATTTTAGTAATGGTTCAGTTAAAATAGTTCGGTTATATTAATTAATTGGTTCTTGTTTAGTTTTTCGGTTAATATCTTCACTCCTAACACACACAATTCGATTTGGGCTTGATTATGTAATGGTGATCAGTTGTTTGGATCCGTAATTGGCATTTTAATTGGTTAAAATAATGACATATCACAATCGATTTTGTATAAATTCTAATGTATGGTACTATGATATCATTTTGGTATGGTATAACATTTCCGATTATATGAGGGTTCATTTTGGTGTTTTTCCTATTCTCTATGCAGTTTGCATGCTAAATATATAACTTTTTAGAGTAAGCTTGCTTTAATTTTGATATTTTAGGAAGACGGGTTATGAGCTTGTTGATGACCATGACCAACCTAAAAGGAGAGCAAAACTAACGGTTAGAACTTTTCATTTCTAAGAATCTATAACAACTTATATAGATAGACAATTATCAACATCTAAAAGTCATGTATTCTGGTGTGTTATGGTCATGTTTTGCAATAAAATGTTATTAAAATTTCAATGTAAATTAAGAACATTTTATTTGATTGTAGTTTAGATTAGATCGTTGCTTTCAAGATCCCCTTTTGTTAAAAAAATGAATAAATGCATGATTACTTTGGTGTATTTCTTAATTATTGCGAGGGCATCCAAAATGAATTGAACTCCAAAGATTTCAATGGATTGTCACATCATCATTCTATATGTCATATAACTATAATTTTTTTCCACAATGCATTGAACTTTACAAAGTTCAATGGAACATTACAAAAACTACTTTATAATATTTATTTAAAAGTTACAACCTTTTTTTTTTCACTGAAGAGCTCAATGACCATTGAATTCCAAATCCTTTGAATGCCAATGTGCCATCTTACAGTGGTAGAGTTTAATCCATTGAATGGAAAATATACTTTCCACCTCATTCAACTCTCACATTGAACTCTCCATTATAGATACTCTATATATTTATCAGTTGTTTCACATAATATAAAAACACACACAAATACACACACACACACACACACACACACATATATATATATATATATATATATATATATATATATATATATTGTTTGGGGGTTTTCACTACACATCAAATTTAATTTTCTTATTTTATATAAAAAATATTTTAATTATTTATATCTTGTATTTTATTAAGTTTTAGTATAAGACAAGATGTAATTTGTATACCATTTGTAACACCAGTTCCAAGTATATATTTCCCTTTGTGTTTTTGGCATTTAAAGATTAAAATATGGAGTTTTGGTTGGTCATGACGTGGTAGGGGAAGGCACCATGGCATGGTCTCACCCGATGGAAACACGCCTTCATTTTGAGTGCCACGACGTGGCGGCCGCCTGCATGCAAAACCCTAATTTTCGGGATTAATGCCCCCACTTAAGGGGTGTGATGGCTAGGGTTTGCACACCCTCAACCTCCATCACCTCCCTTTCATCCCAAACAAACCCTAGCCTCCATTATTGATCTTGTAAGCTTTTGTGGTAGTTTTTTTGTCCTTTGAAGAAGAATAAGGTGTCTTTGGTGCATTGTTCCAACAAACAAATATTCTCCTCATCATTTTGTGTTGTTTCTGGACTCTTGTAAGTCCTCAAGCTTCTACCTTTTGTGTTAAAGCATGTTAGATCTAGTTTTTTATGCATTTTCTCCATGTTTGGGAGAGTTTGAGTGGAAGGATTCCATAAAGTTGGAAAGTTTATGGATCCTTGAGGTCCCTTTGAGGTTTAATGTTCCAGATCTGAATAGTGGTTGAGTTTTGGTTCCATGCATGAGGTTTTGACCTCATTTTCACCCTTTTTGACCTAACCAAGTTCAAGACATGCATTGGACATGCATGTTCGTAAAGAAAGGGTTTTTATGAAGCTAATGGACGTTAGGAAGCTTTTTGGAAGAGATGAGAGTGTTACTTCATAGATTAAGGGCTTAATCCATTAAGCTGTCCAAAAGCAGGTCCCACAATGTGATATCTTGCTCACCACACCGTGGATGAGGAGTTCTTTGCGACTGATTGTTTGAGTTGCTGCCATGACGTGTCAGCTGGTCTAGTCGTGACTGTTTCGTCGTGGAACTGGTACAACATGGCCAGTAGGTGGCCATGACGTGGTGGCTAGTTGTTGACTTTAACCGTTGACTTTTTGACCAAGTTGACTTTTGGACAACTTGAGGGTTTTTTGGGTTGTAGATTGAATACTGGTCCATGTTTGTTGTATATGTAACTCGTAGTACTAGTTCTTGGATTTGTGTGAGCTGTATTATTTACCTTCTAGACTGCAAGGTGATTTTTCTCGCTATACTTGGTACTGCATTATGTATCCTTGTATATAGGATGTTCGTATGCTCTAGTTATCTGTTAGATTGGTAGATCTGTTATGATTACATGTGCTTTCTGGTTATTGTTTATATGTTTGCATATGTCGACATATTGTGGTTGGGTTGAGATGGTCCTGCTTTGTGTTGTAGGCCAAGATACCCAAGTAGTCCATGTGTATTGTATGCCTTGCATACGTAGGCAATCTAGTCCCTTTAACTCATTGTATCTGGTTTACATTGCCACATCAGATTAATTGCTCACATAGGTGATTACATGGCAAGAAGCTGAGGAGTTCCCACCACCGAAACGACGTCGACTTGTATATGAATTGTAGGGAGCACACTTGCACTGTTCAAGGTGCCTCTGTATAAAACAAAAACCTTTTTTTGCCCTAAAATGGCACATCTGGAAAGTTTCTTACCCTAATATCATCTTTAACTTCACCCCCAAATTGGCAAAATGCCCGAACGAGAATCTCCAGAACACAGCTAGCCACCCAACTACTAGCGTCACATGGAGGAGAATCACCCCAATGGTGTATGCCATGAAGACATGATGATCAATCTAATGCAAACCCATATGGAATTGTCTCTTATACAGGAGGAGATAGCCAACAATTTGCGTGAGCTCCGACATGGTTTAATCGAGATTTGGATGCCCTCAACCATGAACTTGATGACGTACGTGCTGGTCAGCTCGACATCTCAAACATGGTTGCTGATCTTAAGAACCATTTCTGTTCTCTACAAGCTGCGTATGTGAAGATGGTCGTGGGTCACAAAAACATAAGAAAGTGAAATGTATTCTTGGGATTGTTGGTGTCACTACTGTAGGTGTGTTCACCTACATGTTCTTCAAGTAAGTGAAGAACTATAGGATACAACATTTCATTCCTGGGTTTGTCTTTTGGTGTGTTGTTTATCTTGTTTATTAGCGATATTAGTAAGTGATTTTATGTGTGCTAGTGATAGTTTATGGACATGGTGCAAATAGTTGGTGGTCGTGGTCATTCGTTTCTCATGAAGTATGTGGTGATGATCTTTTATTGATGGTAATCAGTTGTGCTCATAGTCGTAGATAGTAACATGCATGTTAGAATCCTTTTGTAACTTGTCTAAGATATGTAATAGGATACTATGATGTAAAAAAACTCATGTATGAAATGTTGGTTTTTAAGTAAAAAAAATTTGGGTTATCTGTATGTGCATGAATGGGATGTCCTTGTCTTTAACCCACAAATAGAAACGCCTATTGAAAAGTGCATTTTTTTGTTGTTTTAGTGTCATTTTCATCTAAAAAAACTAGAATATCCCTAATGAAATAAGTGACACAAAACCAGTGCCTGAAATGCCTTAATTACCCGTTCATCCTAAATTTTAGAAATGACGAAAATACCCCTAATGGGTTACCTTATTTAAATGACTAAAATATCCCTATGAAATTAGGTAGTCTAAATGACTAAAGCACCCCTAATCCCTTTACTAACTTAATGGAAATGACTAAAACATCCCTACTCTATTTTGTAAGTTTAAGGACTAAAATACCCGTAACAATGTAAGTGATTACAATGATCATACTACCCCTATTTGTTTACTTAATTGACATAAGTAAAAGAGCCATACTTGCTTAAAAAATGTAAATGACCAAAATGCCCCCTACTTCTTTAAGTAATAGAAATGACTAAAATACCCCTATCAACTAAGTGAATTAAATGAGTAGAATACCATTTACAAGCATTTTTATAACATACCACAACATTACAAATACCATTTCATTGTTTACAAAACTCACGAATGATAAATACCACATGAATCCTTGTTCTCAAACATAATTATACGATTAAGTAACACACACACAAGCAATAAATAAAAACATTAACCAATGCAACTCCATGGCCGTTCCAACACTGCTACCTTCACCTTTAATTCTTTTAGAAAGCTTAAATTTAATGATTCGTTCAGACTTTTTCCTGGTGGTTGGTGATCTTACATTGTGACCATGATGAACCCTTGCATTGACCCTGACCCCTTTCGTATCTGCATTGACTCCCAACACTTTCCGATCCTTACTAGTCCTGATCACTTCCTCACCTGCCTCAACCATGACCTCATCCTCCCTACTTTGTGGTCTTATATTCACAGACTCCTGTGTCTGTATAATCTTTTGTTTCTTTGTCTCATTTGTTTTGGTTGACCATGGAACTTGACTGCATGTAGCCTTGTTGTGGCCTTTCTGTTTGTATATGCTATAAGAAACCTTATTCTTCGCCTTTGAAATTGTGTGTTTTCCAGACCTTTCAGAAGCATCCATTCTCCTCTTCATGGTTGGCCTGCCTAGCATTCTTCTTCTCAATGGAGGCAAAAGGGGTGTGTAGTATGTACAAGGCCACATGTTTACTCCATTCATCCCATGGATTGGCTATTTGTAAGTATTATGGAAGAATGATGCCAAGTACATTGGATCTACATATGACCCATCAAGTGTAACATTTAAATATGCTAAGGTAGCAATTGAATGAACGCACCCATACCCATTTTGTTGCCATTGCCTGCAAATGCATTCCTTTTTTTTTGTACATGAACAATATATGCCTCATCCATTTTCCTTGCTTCAAACTTCATACCCCAACAAGATACAACCGGCCAATGCCTACATAATGTAATGAAAACATTTAGAGTTGTGACAGGTTAGCTATGTATGAATAAATAAATGTACAAACCTTTACTCAGTTTGGAGAATATTCCACCTTGCTATGATATTTGGACAAATAGAGTAACGATTCCGTCCTTGTCTGATTAGTTTCATAGACACCATCCTTTGCATCACCTATATACTATGTCCTATAACATGCTGATGATAGGTTTCTTACGAGCATTGAAAAATGACATTATTAAAGCTCTCTGAAAATTCATTCTCCAAAGACTCACAAGATGAATTGTGAAATCTGAAAAAAGCTAAAGACCAAATTTTTAGATCTCTATCCATAATATGCACAACGACAACATGATTCAACTTTTCAATCTATTTCATGTCTATATTAAAATGTGATTCAGTTGTTTCCTTGCTTGCTCTCCAAAACAAATTTTCAAACTTGGCTCCACTAAGCCTCTTTTTAAATTTGGCATAGATATGCCTAGCATACTGCCTATGTTCTGCTATTGAGAATACTTCTTTCACTGCCTCAACCAAACCCTGCATATGTAACATGATGGAATGAAGTTAGATTGTAAATATTCATTATACAACATTTAATATTTTGAACCATACCTTGTATTGATCATAAATTAAAACCAAACCATGTCCTTCATTCCAACACTGCAAATCTTCTAAAAGATTCTTAATGAACCATTTCCATTTCTCCTTGTTTTCCACACATACAACCGCCCAAGATATCGGGAATATTCCATTTTTTGCATCCATACGCACAACACAAAGTAACTCACCTTGGCAAAAAAATTTCAGGAAATAACCATCCAGGTTAATGATCCTTGTACACCCTCCCCTCCATCAGGCATTGCATCAACATAAATTTTAACTGTCGATCCATGATTTGATCTTTTAATCTCCTTACCATATGACCATATTCTAGCATAATTTTCTGCAGCTATGCCTTCAGCTAGAATCAATGCATACTTCTTGGCTCTCCTACACTGACTCATACTCACATCAATGCCAAAAGTTGTTTTCACCTCCTCTCTAATCAATCTGACACTCATCTTTTGATTATTAAAAAATTGTTGAGTAAAGTGGGTACCCATCCATTTATAAGTGACAATTGAAAACAAATTTTAAATTCTTCACACAGTTATGGTCACTAATAAGAGACTTGATTTGGAAAGACTTATCATCACTCATCCATGAACCCCAAACCCTAAATGTACATTTTCCATCACAATATTTGGCTAGCAACTGTCTACTATCATTTTTTAAAAAACATAATTGATAACCATTCGCAACAACATAGTTATAGAGCACGTGTTTCAATTGTTTAGGACTTTCAAACCTTATACCTAACACAGGTTCCAGCCCATTCCAGTGTAGCTTTTCATTGAAAATATTTGGCAACTCAAGATAAACATCTTCATTGTCAGGCATGTATTTTTCCAAAGGCTCACCTACACCTGCTGCCGTGGTCATCTGCATCATCATCGGTATCCTAATCCTCAGCCCCATGTTCATCTTTATCCTCATCGTCAACCTCATCCTCATCCCTGTACCTTGTCTCAACTTCCTTAATTTGTCCTGCACCATTAATCAATTTTTCCTATATGTTATCAACAACCTCATCTTTGTGTTCATCCAACCATTCCTGCATGTTACTATTACCAAAATGGTCTACATACATAGGTAGTATAACACCACATTCATATGCAATTGCTATAAAGTCGACATAATCCAACTCACTACTAATTAAATTCAAACCTTTTGGAAAATCAATATCAGCTTGGCAGTAATAGAGCTTCTCACACACTTCTACACTGAACCTTTCGATGAATGCATAACACCCGTCCTTTTCCATTCCTGCGAAATTGATGTCCAAAAACCTTTGAGTAATCCCAACGGTGTAGCGTATGGGGTATTTGGTGAAGATTCATTGGAAGTGCACATCGACTTGGAAGAATACGGGCTCCATGTTTGAGGTTTGAGGACAAGAAAACAAGTAAGGGTTTACTGGAAGAGATGGAAGTGGTGAACAATATAGGGCAAAATGTCTCTTTTTGAAAACATATAACTTTGGCGTAGACAGTCAGCAACCTATGTGGCATTAATTAATGACATGGCAATCGATAAATAATATAGTCAGCACCCTAAGTCGTATCAGTAAAAGAGGTGGCCAAAATATGACCGACTGACCCCTTCACAAATTGAATAAGGACGTAACCGACACGACAACATTTAGTTTGTTCCCTCATAAAGCCACAAAAAAAGTTAAGTGACTACAGGGGTCAACCCTAGAAAGTTCATAGGGCATATATGTCATTTTCCCTAAATTCTAACGTATAGTACTATGATTCATTTTGGTATGGTATACATTTCCGATTATATGAGGGTTCATTTTGATGTTTTTCCTATTCTCTATGCAGTTTGCATGCTAAATATATAACTTGCTGAATTTAGAGTAGAAATTAATTCTAATTTACAAGCTTGTTTTAATTTTGATATTTTAGCAAGACGGGTTATGAGGTTGTTGATGACCATGACCAACCTAAAGGGAGAGAAAAACTAACGGTTAGAACTTTTCGTTGCTAAGAATCTATAACAACTTATATACATAGACAATTTTCAACATCTAAAAGTCGTATGTATTATAGTGTTTTATGATCATGTTTTGCAATAAAGTTTTATTAAAATTTGAATGTAAATTAAGCACATTTTATTTGATTGTAGTTTAGATTAGATCGTTGCTTTCAAAATCCCCTTTTGTTAGAAAATGATTAAATGCATGATTACTTTAGTGTATTTCTTTATTATTCCGAGGGCATCCAAAATGCATTGAACTCTAAAGACTTCAATGGATTGTCACATCATCAATATATATTTCATATAATTATAAATGTTTTTCCACGATGCATTGAACTTTACAAAGTTCAATGGAACATTACAAAAACTAATTGATAATACTTATTTGAAAATTACAACCTTCTTTTTTTTCACCGAAGAGTTCAATGACCATTGAATTCCAAATCCATTGAATGCCAATGTGTCATCTCACAGTGCTAGGGTTTAATCCATTGAATGAAAAATATACTTGCCACCTCATTTAACTCTCACATTGAACTCTCCATTATAGATACTTTATATATTTATCAATTAATGCTGTTTTCACACACAAACACACACACACACACACACACACACACATATATATATATATATATATATATATATATATATATACATATAATGTTTGGGGGTTTCACTACACATAAAATTTAATTTTCTCATTTTATATAAAACATATTTTAATTATTTATTTCTTGTATTTTATTAAGTTTTAGTATAAGACAATATGTGATTTGTATACCATTTGTAACACCAGTTCCAAGTATATATTCCCCTTTGTGTTTTTGGCATTTAAAGATTAAAATATGGAGTTTTGGTTGGCCATGTCGTGGTGGGGTAAGGCACCATGGCGTGGCCTTACCCGATGGAAACACACCTTCATTTAGAGTGCCACAACATGGTGGCCGCCTGTATGCAAAACCCTAATTTCGAGATTAGTCGCCTTATTTAAAGGATGCAATGGCTAGGGTTTGAACACTCCCAACCTCCATCACATCCCTTTCATCCCAAACAAACCCTAGCCTCCATTGTTGATCTTGTGAGCTTTTGTGGTAGTTTTTGGTCCTTTGAAGAAAAATAAGGTGTCTTTGGTGCATTGTTCCAGCAAGCAAATCTTATCCTTATCATTTTGTGTTGTTTCTGGACTCTTTTAAGTCCTCCAGCTTCTACATTTTGTGTTAAATCATGCTAATCTAGGCTTTTATGCATTTTCTACATGTTTGGGAGAGTTTGAGTGGATGGATTCCAAAAAGTTGGCATCTTTATGGATCCTTGAGGTCCTTTTGAGGTTTAAAGTTCCAGATCTGAATAGTGGTTGAGTTTTGGTTCCATGCATGAGGTTTTGACCTCATTTTCACCCTTTTTGACCTAACCAAGTTCAATACATGCATTCGAAATGCATGTCCATAGAGCAAGGGTTTTTATAAAGCTAATGGATGTTAGGAAGCTTTCTGGAAGAGATGAGAGTGTTAATTAATGGATTAAGGGCTTAGTCTATTAAGCTTTCCAAAATCAATTCCCACGGCGTGACATCTTGCTCACCACGCCATCGCGGAGGAGTTCTTTGCGACTGATTGTTTGGGTTGCTGTCACGATGTGGAAGTTGGTCTGTTTGTGACTGGTTCATCGTGGAGCTGCCACGACGTGGCTAGTGGATGGCCACAACATGGTGGCTAGTTGTTGATTTTGACCATTGGCTTTTTGAACAAGTTGACTTTTGGACAACTTGAGGGTTTTTGGGTTGTAGATTGAGGACTGGTCCATGATTGTTGTATAGGTGACTCGTAGTAGTAGTTCTTGGATTCGTATGAGCTGTACTGTTTACCTGCTAGACTGCAAGGTGAGTTTTCTCGCTATACTTTGTACCGTAGTATGTATCCTTGTGTGTAGGATGTTGGTATGCTCTAGTGATCTGTTAGATTGATAGATATGTTATGAAACCTGTGCTTTCTGGTTATTGTTTATATGTTTGCATATGTCGACATATTGTGGTTGGGTTGAGACGGTCCTGGTTTGTGTTGTAGGCCACGATACTTAAGTGGTCCTTGTGTACTGGAGGCATTGCAAGGCAGTCAAGTCAGACTGTAGGCCCAACGGAGCAATCCAGCTATATGTTGTAGGCTTAGGAGAGTGGTGCAGGTGTAATGTTGGTCTTGCAAGGTGGTCCAGTCAGACTGTAGGCTCATGTGTGCATGCGTTGTATGTGTATTATTGTCTCAAATATTTTGTGGAAATTCTATAAGTTTTGGCTTACAGTTGTTGATTTAAATGTTTTAGGTACCTCAGATGACAGAGGAAAGTCGAAGATGTGATCGTACACATCATCCAGTAGTTACATGTTTTAAGAGATACTCTGATATTATTACTTTGATTTTGATATGGTTGTAAAATAATGTTTTGGTGACTTATGATTCCTATGAAACTGTCTTTTAAAAAATGAAAAATTTTACTATAGTTTTTGGGACATTATGTAACGCCCGCACATTCTGACTAGCCAATTTAGAGACAATAAGCGTCAAAAATGACTTTTTGATAGAAGATTATTCAGAATAAATAATCTTAACCAAGTTATAGTATATGTCACAAGAGTTACGTACATATAAAGAACGCTGAAATCCGAGTTATAACGAAAAAGTTATGACCTGTCGGAGTTTTACGGCAAAACTGACATGACACCGGGAATCGTACAAAGTGAATTTTTGATAAATAACTTTTTAGCCTTAGCGATCTAAATGAAAGTCAGAATATACATTAAACCGAGAATGTGCATAAAAAGAACGTCCAAATCTGACTTCGTATGAGGAAGTTATGATTATTCTAAGATTTAGCATAGAAGTGTAGAGCCCGAAATTTGAATTTTAGATCGACCGATTTTTAGGCGACAGAATCTAAATGAGAATCGAAGATCTCATTAATAGGATCTCAACGATATAAAGACAGATGAAAACGGAAGTCGGATGACAAAATAATGAATTTTTAACGGACTTCACCTGTCTAAGCTTGTTAAAATATAACTTTAAAAATAACGTCAAAATTAGCCGACATAGTCTAAATGAAAGTTGTAGATTACGTCTCCACCTACACGTGAATATAAAGAATGTAGAAAATGGAGCTCGTATGCGAAAGTTACAGAATTTAGAAGTCGGGAATATGCTCATGCGAAGGAGGGAGACGTGGCTTTATCTCAGCCCTCGCTTGCTCTACACAGTCTTCGCTTCAGATGATGACAGCTGCCCCCTCATACACAGAGCGTAGCCTCGTATGCGCAACGTACTGAGTACGCACAACATACCACGAGGAGTACGCCCAACGTAGTCCGAAGCTGTGGGCTATAAATAAGATGCGAGGCCCTCCCATATTCTTCACACTTTAGCCTTTCTTTCTCTGTCAAACATCTCTCTAAACCACTTCCAATCCCTAGTACTTCCCAAGTGCTAAGAGGTGAGTCCCGGAGCACCAGAAGGCTCCGAGAAGAAGAGCTTTCAGCTTGGAAGTTCTGCCATCGCAGAGCCTGGTTCCTAGCTAAACCTCCTAGTAAGTGAGTTATGCTTACCCTACGTTAAGTATAGCTTATGTTTAAGTTCAATATTGTTATTATGAACTTATAAACAATATATATTATAAAATATAATATACAAAGTGTTATTATATTATCTTTTAACTACTCGTGGTACGGAGAATCTGTTTTGAAGGGCCGCATAGGGTTGGATTTCAGAAGTGCTTAAATGCCAAAATGGTCCTGCCCTCCGGTGTTTCATGTCTGGCCCCTGTCTATACATAGTTATTAAAAAGTATTGTTTAAAACTTATAAAACAATATCTCTTGTAAATAGTCGCAATAAATATTATACTAAAATCTAGTGGTAATAATACTAGGTTTCGTCGAAGGAAAATAAGATTGTTAGAAGCGAAGCGCTGCCCGAGTTTGGAATCATCACTTTAACAAGTGAGTGCATGGTTACTTTCATCTTACACATAGATATGAAGTATTTAATATAAATTACGTTCTATGTGTGCATATTAGATGTGTTCTTGATATCTATGCTAAATGAACAAAATATACATGTTTTATTCGATTTAAACTGTATATATATTTAATACCTATAATTATGATGGGTAAACATGGGTAGATGAAAGATGAGATGAGATGAATGATGAGAGATGAAAAACGATATAGATGACGAGAGGTGAAAGATGATGAGAAGCGATGACCCAATCATCTAGCAGAGTATAGATGACAACCACAGACTATTCTAGACAGTCTAGTGGAACGCTAGCAGGCTCGCAACTTATAGGTGTTGTGAACGATGTGTTCACCAGATGTACTCTAAAAACCCTGGAAGCTATGGACTTAGTGCCTTATAGATGAACATTGGTAGCTATGGACTTAGTGACTTACAAATAAATATTGGCAGCTATGGACTTAGTGCCTTACAAATGAACATTGGCAGCTATGGACTTAGTGCCTATCAGATAACATCGACAACTATGGACTTAGTGCCTGTTAGACAAACCCTGGCAGCGATGGAATTCGTGCTTATTCATTAGGAAAATCCTTAGGAACGAATGAATGAAGAATATATGATTCTTAGGGAAGATACTTAAGAATAAAGATGATAATGGGTATGGGTAATTGGGTTAATTGTTTGATAATGAAACATAATAACTATATTATTGTAGGTTGAAAACCCTATGTACTCACCAGGTTTCCCAACCTGACCCACTCAGTTTATTTGTATCACAGGTGTCGATACGAAGCTACATTACACTGAGAGATCAAAGGAGATGTAGATAATTAGTGTAAATGAATGTAAGGTCTGTTTATGCGTATGTTTATGTATTGACAATGACATCCTAAAGTTTTAATATAAACAAAATACATTTCTTCGGAAATGCTTTGATAATATCTTTATCATGTTTTCTGGGAACAAATTCCGCAATATTATTCTTTAAAAATGAATACTCTGATTTTCAAATAAGCATAAATAATTTTTTTAAAAATGATCGTGAATTTGGGGATGTCACAGTTGGTATCAGAGCATTAGTTTAAGCGAACTAGGAATAAGGATTTATTTCTAGATTTAAACTTAGAATGCTAAGCGATGAGCGTGAGGAGTGTGTCTAATATATTTTTTGAAGTACACCTGAATAGACACAAACACTAGCTTATTGAAGGAAGATGCCTAAATTGCTTTTATGTACTAAATGATTTGTGATGCTTTATGCTATCGTTTGATCGGATCTATGGTCTGTTGCCGACCGGATCTGGAAAATTTATGTGTTCAAATTTCTAAACGTTTAATTACGATATTAGAACTGACATATAACTTTTCAGAGTGATATGGAGATTTATACGTCTATCGTAAACAAATCTTTCCTAATTCTCATCACTGCACACTGAACGTCTGATTTGGTGTATAGATCGACATGTTTAGAACTCGAAGCGGAGTCGGAAACGCTAATGGAAATGCTATTGCTAATCAGCGGCTTGTGATTGAGCGTGCACCAGAGGTAGGAGCTGCACCCGTGCCAATCACGATGGCAGGAGTCCAATCAATGATTCGGGCTATGATGGCCAAACAAAAGGAGGAGATGAGGCAAATGTTGCTTAATAGGGATTAACCTATTGTGCCTATTGTGCATCTCGAACTGAATGAAGAACTGTCAGAGGAGGGAAATTACAGCCGTATTGTGAGTCAAGTTGGACCCCGAGTAGTCAGGAGGAACGACCCGGACATAAGGATTGACAGGGATGAGCGTATGTATAAGAACTTCTTGGGTGCCAAACCACCAATCCTTTCAGGAAGCCCAAAGCCAGTGGAGATTATGGACTAGATCTCCGAGATGGAAATGGTATTTGAAAGCTGCAACTACAGTAACAAGCAGAAAACCGTCTTCGCAGTCAGACAACTAAAGACCGGAGTTTTAAGCTGGTGGAAGTTATTGGCAGATACAATGCCACGAGGAGAAGCCCTGAGGATGTCTTGGGAAGAATTCATAGAGCAGTTGAAAATGCAGTACTACTCGGAATTAGATCTGATAGACCTAAACAACGAGTTTCAGAACCTGAAGAAAGGGAAGATGAGTGTTGATGACTATGCCACTGCATTCACCGAGAGGATGAAGTTATTCCCCTACTTGGTGCCTACTGAACTCGCCAAGATAGAGAAGTTTGCTAACGGATTGTAATCGGACTTTGGCCCAACAGTCAAAATGGAAAGCACTTTGAAGGCAGTCGTTAGAGCAGCTAAGAATGTTGAGACCCAGTTAAAGGAAAAGGGTCTGGAGAGAGCTGATGTAGGAGAGAAAAGGAAGTTTGATCCATCTTCAAGGTCCAACAAGAAGAGAAAATTCTTGAAGTCTGGAGAAGGAGGATGAGGTGAAGCAAGATGGTGTAATAAGTGCAAGAAGAAACACTTTGGATAATGTGGCGAGGAGGTGACATGTTTCAAGTGTGGAAAGTCTGGGCATTACGCCAATAAGTGCACATTCAACAAAAAGGTGTGTTTCGGATGTAACGAAGAAGGGCATATTTCTAGGGACTGCTCGAAGAAAAATGAAGCAGCAAGGCCAAATGCACCGCCAAAGACAAAGGCAAGAGCATTCCATATGATCCTCGACGAAGCAGGTGACAATGCAAGGGATCAGGAGTGAGGATCTATATATCCAAAGATCGGGATATGAAGCAGCCATATAGATAGTATCATGTGGTGTAGCCTAATATAAGAGGCATAGTATAAGGTGAACCTGAATGTCTATGTAATCGTTTCAAGAAGTAATATAAACTTTCGTTATGTTATCCGATGTGTTAAATGACTATATGAAATTCTTGTATGGTGACTTGGAAAACTGCGAGACAATACTTGGGATGAGTATGAGTAGGTGTGAATGGTAGTAGAGGCCTATACTACCGGAAGTACATGACTCGCACTTGGATCAGGGAAAGTCACAAGGTTAACAAGGCGCTAGTAATTGATTTCGTTTGATACGTGTCTGCCGTTACCATCGTTTTGGTAATGACTAAGAAGATGATTGTTATTCCGACCCTAGTGTTCATATCAAATCGATTACGACTAAGATAAGTAGGTTACGTGGTTCAGAGAACCAAGATCGATGTAGCATCTGACTTAATCTAGAAGATTGAAGTGAAGGATAATCGAAGAGATCGATAGAAGCATCGCAACCGTTGTTAAAGTAAGAAACTTGTAGCTAGAAATGCTACATGCTAGAATATGATTATATCACCTTAGAACATGAAGGAAGGAAACTCCCATTCTGGAATATGACTCAAAAAGGCCTATCATACAATGGGAGGTCATTAGAACATGACCCGTCAGTCTATTATGGTAATTGAAGGAAAGAACTTATCTTAAGCCTGTTAAGAAGAAGAAGAAGGAGTTTCCAATACGAATCGAGATTGTAACTCGAAGGTTACAATTGAAAGTCCAACATAGTATGAAGAGCAGATGCAAGATTGAACATCACCGACAGTCAAGAAGTCCAAGAATTAGAAACTCTATAGAAAAGACATAAGAATTACGGTTATTACCTAGGATGAAAAGATAACGTATGAAGTCATTATACAAGCCCTGTTTTGTTGATGATTCCGGGACGTAATCATCCTAAGGGGGAGATAATTGTAGCACCCGCAGATTCGGGCTAGTCAATTTAGAGACAATAAGCGTCAAAATGACTTTTTGATAGAATATTATTTAGAATAAATAATCTTAACCAAGTTATAGTATATGTCACAAGGGTTCCATACATATAAAGAACACTAAAATCCGAGTTATAACGAAGAAGTTATGACCTATCGAAGTTTTACGGTAAAACCGACACGACTTCGGGAATCGTAAAAAGTGAATTTTTGATAAATTACTTTTTATCCTTAGCAATCTAAACTAAATTCGTAGTATACATTAAACCGAGAGCGTGCATAAAAAGAACGTCCAAATCTGACTTCGTATGAGGAAGTTATGATTTTTCTAAGATTTAGCAGCAATGCACAACCCAGAATTCTAATTTTAGATCGAATGATTTTTAGCCGACACAATCTAAACAAGAATTTAAGATCTCGTTAGTAGGAGCTCAACGATATAAAGACAGACGAAAACGGACGTCGGATGACAAAATTATGAATTTTTAACGGATTCACCTATCTAAGCCTGTTAAAATAATACTTTAAAAATAAAGTCAAAATTACCCGACGGAGTCTAAAAAAGATGTATGATACGTCGCCACCTACGCGTGGATATAAAGAACGACGAAAACGGAGCTCGTATGCGAAAGTTACGAAATTTAGAAGTCGGGAATATGTTGATGCGAAGGAGGGTGACGTGGCTTAATCTCAGCCCTCGCTTGCTCCCCACGGTCCTCGGATGATGACAACTGCCCCCTCATACGCAGAGGGTAGCCTCATACGCGCAGCGTACCCCGAGGAGTATGCCCATCGTAGTCCATAGTTGTGGGCTATAAATAAGATGTGAGGCCCTCCCATATTCTTCACACCTTAACCTTTCTTTATCTCTCAAACATCTCTCTAAACCCCTCCCAATACCTAGTACTTCCCAAGTGCTAAGAGGCGAGTCCCGGAGCACCAGAAGGCTCCAAGAAGAAGAGCTTTCGGCTCGGAAGTTCTGCCCCCGCAGAGCCCGGTTCCTATCCAAACCTCCTAGTAAGTGAGTTATGCTTACCCTACTTTAAGTATAACTTATGTTTAAGTTCAATATCGTTATTATGAACTTATAAAAAATATATATTATAAAATATAATATACAAAGTGTTATTATAATATCTTTTAACTACTTTCGGTACGGGGAATCTGGTTTGAAGGGCCGCATAGGGTTGTTGGATTTCAGAAGTGCTTAAATGCCAAAATGGTCATGCCTTCCGGTGTTTCATGTCTGTCCCATGTCTGTTCATAGTTGTTGAAAAGTAATGTTTAACACTTTTAAAACAATATCGCTCGTAAATAGTCGCAATAAATATTAGACTAAAATCTAGTGGTAATAATACTAGGTTTCTTCGAAGGAAAATAAGATTGTTAGAAGCGATGCGCTGCCCGAGTTTGGAATCATCACTTTAATAAGTGAGTGCATAGTTACATTCATCTTACATATAGATATGAAGTATTTAATATAAATTACGTGCTATGTGTGCATATTATTTTTTTTCTTGATATTTATGCCGAATGAACACAATATACATGTTTTATTCGATTTAAACTGTTTACATATTTTATACCTATAATTATGATGGGTAAAGATGGGTAGATGAAAGATGAAAGATGAGATGAATGATGAGAAATGAAAGACGATATAGATGATGAGAGGTAAAATATGATGAGAAGCGATGACCCAAGCGATGGCCCAATCATCTACTAGAGTATAGATGACAACCACAGACTATTCTAGACAGTCCAGTGGAACGCTAGCAGGCTCGTAACCTGTTGGTGTTGTGAACAATGTGTTCACCAGATGTACTCTAAAAACCCTGGAAACTATGTACTTAGTGCCTTATAGATGAACAGTGGAAACTATGGACTTAGTGCCTTACAAATGAACATTGGCAACTATGGACTTAATGCCTTACAAATAAACATTGGCAACTATGGACTTAGTGCCTATCAGATAACATCGGCAGCTATGGACTTAGTGCATGTTAGACAAACCCTGGCAGCGATGGACTTCGTGCCTATTCCTTAGTACAATCCTTATGAACGAATGAATGAAGAATAAATGATTCTTAGGGAAGATACTTAAGAATAAAGAAGATAATGGGTATGGGTGATTGGGTTAATTGTTTGATAATAAAACATAATAACTATATTATTGTGGGTTGAAAACCCTATGTACTCACCAGGTTTCCCAACCTGACCCACTTAGTTTATCTGTATCACCGGTGTCGATACGAAGCTACATTACACTAAGAGATTAAAGGAGATGTAGATCATTTGTGTAGACGAATGTAAGGTCTGTTTATGCTGTAACAACCCGTTATTTCAAGTCAAACTTGTTCAAATAAAAGTCTAAACTATAATCTTGTACAAGTGAATTCACATCATAACATTAATACAGTAAGAACTTTAGATGCCAAGAATACATGTTTATATACGTTCATATGTTAATATATAAGTATATATTGAAAACCATGTTGAAATAAGTTAATATAAGTCAACACAAGTCAAAGAAGTAAATCAAAAAGCATGAATTACACCTCACCATAGTGATTTCAGTTTATGGAATCAAAGAAGCCTTAGGATTTCGGTTTTGTGGGGACCAAAACTTCATGTTAGGACCAAAATCTCTTCATGGGGAATGCCAAAACCGAAAACTCTACCATCCTTATCTCTAGGACCGAAATCACTTCCTTCCATGTGAAATATATGACCGGAATCCCAATTGTGAATCAATTTAGGACCGAAAACACTTTGTAAAGGCCCATTAAGGCCGGAATATACTATATATATATATATATATATATATATATATATATATAACCGCAAACACTCTTCATTTCTCATTTCCTAGTAAGAAATCCTTCTTTATTTGCTCTCAAAACTCATCCGTAAACTCCATATGTTCATAAGATTTGCCCAGATCATCATCCAATCTTCATATCATCAACCAAAATCATCTTCAAATCTTCATATTTTACCCAAGAACATCAAGAACACATTCATATCTTCAAGCAGTTTCCCAGAAAACCTTCATATCCTCAAACTTATTCAAGAACACTTCCAAATATTTCCAAAGATTATTGTAAGTATTTATTACATAATCTAGTGTTGTCTAAAAGTTTAAATTATTATTTCGCTAATTTAAATAGGATATCGTATATTAATATTATTAGGATTTCGGAAATTTATACGTGTCCTAACCCGAGGATTATTGCAACCAAGTCGTAACCAACCAAGAACACACACCCGATGTGAGTTCATACCCCTATGTTTTTACGATTCTTCATTGTTTTAGGGGGGAATACAAGTAAAACACAATGAATCTTGTGTTAATATCTAAACTACTTCAAATAATTTCAATTGTTGTTTTTATTAAAATATATATATATTTATATATGTATATTTATATAATTAAGATTTAACAGGCTTAGAATTGGTGATTCTGTTTTATTTCATGTTCCTTGTTTGGTTGTGGGCTTAGGGTAGAATCATTTATTCGACTGTCTTTTCAATCGTAATTATATATATATATATATATATATATATATATATATATATATATATATATATATATATATATATATATAAGTATAAAAACTATTTAAATATGTTAAACAAAAAGAATATTTTTTCAATTTATTTTATTACCGTTTGAACATAAACGTTAAATTTCACGGAATATCTTTATTACAGATTTACAATATCAAACATACCAAGTTGTTAAAAATACAAAGGTTTTCAATTCAATAAAACATGCACTTTAAACTATAATAGGTATAGTTTATGGCATATACGTACTATTTTACCAAGTTCGGGATACAATATGGGAACAAACCTATAAACTATAATAGGTGTAGTTTATGGAATATACGTACTATTTTTCCAACTTCGAGTTACAATACAGAAACAAACATATAAACTATAATAGGTATAGTTTATTCATTACAAAGGGGGTTTTTATTATTCTACACGTAACCGTCGATATAGCTTTGTGAGACATACTTCAAGTACTTATCCAAGTACCAACGTAATCCCTGGAATTAGAACCAGAGTCTCCTGGAGGGAGAGCGTGACACTTGTGTATAGATCTATACGGGACTGACAATCCCGCACCTAAACTGTTAGCTACAGTTAGGCCAGCATGCCTGGAGTGACAAATGTCGTACCATTTCCGACGCCTGAAGAACGTCGTATCAGGCCATCTTAGGTCATCAAGAATGGTTATAATAACTCATAATTTGGTATTGAATGATACGATTAGTGTATGAATATGTAAACAACTTCATATAGTTTTATTAAATAATAAAACTAAGATACAATATTTTACATTACAGTTGGTGGATCCAGGCACATACATTTACAGAGTTTTCATACAAGTACACTTACAACATAGTATTTTCCAGTACAGAGAAACTTACATTTCTAGAAACATACATTTTATGGTTTTATGTGAATTAAAACTACATTATACTATTTCAGAGTACAACAACACTTATACATTTTGGTCTTAAGGTACTACGACTACAATTCATTTACAACAAAAAATATTGGATTTTCTGGAAGAAAACATGTACATTTTCAAGGAACAAATGATAGATTTCAAATACAAACATACATATGAACTCACCAACTTAATTGTTGACATTCTTTTCAAAACTACTTGTATTCTCAGAGAATCAGTAAACAGGTATCCACAGGTTTTGAGAAGACGGAGCTACATACAGTCACATATTTTAGTTTTTTCTATATACTTTTGGTGTCAAATATACAATGATTTGAACACAGATGTAAAAACTATACTTTATCAATATATTGGTTGTTGTGCGTTGATTACTATTATACAACTGTTGTGATACTGTACATGACGTCATCCACCCACAGACGTTTCCGCCGTTCCGGTTTAGGGGTGTGACATATGCTTAATTTTCTGTATTGATAATGACATCCCAAAGTTTTAATATAAATAAAATACATTTTTTCGGAAATGTTTTGATAATATATTTATCATGTTTTTTTGGAAACAAATTTCGCAATATTATTCTTTAAAAATGAATACTCTGATTTTCAAATAAGCATAAACAAAATTTTTAAAAATGACCGTGAATTTAGGGATGTCACACATTACACCATTAATATAAATATTGATATAAGACTTTTTATATGATGAAATTAAAGTTATAGTTATATTGTTATCTTGCATAAAAACAAATATCTTCCTCTAAGAATATATATATATATATATATATATATATATATATATATATATATATATATATATATAATGAGAGAGAGAGAAAGAAAGAAAGAGATGTTTCATTTGATATTTATAACAAACTAAAGCTCATGAGATTTTTTATAGTCATATATGATTACTCGATAATCATATTTGATTAATTAAATGGGAATACACATATATGATTTAATCAAAACAGAATAGGTATATTCATATATAAATCATTTATGACAATTCTTTCCTTTTTGATTGTTCTTATAGGTTTATCTAATAATCATATATGAATAAGAAAAATCTAAAGATCTCTATTTTGTTAATCATAAAGGAATATATATATATATATATATATATATATATATATATATATATATATATATATATATATATATATATACTGAGATCCTCTAATTTTCAGAACCAAAAAGAGATTTCTTTACGCTTTAAAAGTCATGATACTTTATTTGCGGAAAATCATAGTATATAAAAATCTTTTGAGTACAAGATTGCCTAAAATAAAATCCTAAGGATGTTATAATCGATACAAATACATAAGTTACAATGTACAAAGATAATAGTCCTAAACACCATTGCAAACTTTCTCTTAATCTCTCAACATCCTAATCAAGTTCCTGTAACTTAAGTTTAGAATCTAACAGATTTCAGTAAGTGGCAGGAATTTGGAATTCTTACATTTACGATAAGGATTTGGGATTGTGAAATGACAATCATTGGAATTATGTTCAATTGATCTATTCCACAAAGTAAGGATCATAGACAAACATAGTGTGCATACTTGGTGTATGGCATAACTATAGTTTGGATAAACATAGTGTGCATGCTTAGAGCATGGCATGACTATTGTTTTGATTCAAGTAGAGAGTTGATTATTTGAAACATTATGCAATGAATAATGTGTAATAAGTATGGTGATAAATAAAAGGTGTTCTATTTATATTCATAAGTTCTGAGACCATATTGGATTCGATTATTCTTGTGTTTCACTTTGCATGTTTTGACTTCCAGAATAACTAGGTCATTCTTCCCGGATGACTAAGTTATTCAAACCATCCACAGTCGATAATATGTTGGAAGTAGGTATTAAGGCAAGACTTTCATGAACTGGGTTTGTAGATGTCTAAGGTGTTGGACATAGTAAGAGTTGCTACAACATTCATGAGTGCTCCTGGAATGAGATTCAAGTATTGGATTCAACCCACGCTCATTTGAATCACTTCATGGATTTTATCACGAGTGAATCATGAGACGATAATATCTTATATTCTTCAAACCTAGAGATATGAGTTGTTAACTATGAGTTGGTTATACATTGATTGTACGAAAACGCATTGGTAACTCGATGTTATAAAACGTGCCTTTGTGTATGATTTAACAAGTAGTAGAACAAGCATATGATTCGAAGTTTATCCATTCCTTTTACCCTTGGAGGGATAAAAGCGATATCCGTGGGCCCCTCGATGATTTAGTGATGACACACCTAAGTGCTTGGCCAAGCCTGGACTGATTTGATTTGTTCAATTAGTTAGTCGTCATAAATCGAAGATCGGGAAACAACAAATGGACAGAGAGAATGATTATAATCCATGTCTCAGTCCATATGATATCTAGAATGGAGGAATATATGATCCCTTATCTAATGGACAAGTCATTTGACTAGTTCAGAGTTCGACAGCGACTTTAAGAGCTACGATTGCTAGTCGGGTTTTGGAGTCATACACAATAATATTTTTAGACTTATCCAAGTGGGAGACTGTTGGATTAGTGTCTAAGTCCATAACTATAATTGGTATGTACTTGACCCGATTTGGCATTGTCCATTTGGGTTGCATGGCATCGGAACAATTGGATAGACAAAATGAGAAAAAGGATAATTATGATTTATATTAATATATTAGAAGTTCTAATATATTAATATGGAATCATATTATTTAATTAGTATTGATCAAGAGTTAATTTCGAATTAATTTAGTGATCAAAAGGAACGAATTAAATATGGACTCTTATATATATATATATATATATATATATATATATATATATATATATATATATATATATATATGTGGTGGGCCAAGATCATTTAGGTTGGGCTAAGCTTTCATGGATAGTCCATGGAGTGTTTAACCCATGGATCCTATGGAAATGAAAGGTCATGGGTATTAGGGTTTACATGAATGTAACCCTAATTCTCCACACTATATAAAGAGGTCTATGGTTCATGAAATGTGGTTGAGTGATAGGCACTAGAGTGTGTATACACAAAGAGGGCAAAAACCGATTTCATGAGTGTGTACCTAAGTATCCTTATTCTCAAGTTATTCCAAGGGTTCTTGGTGTTGTGTGAACCATTTGAGGTGCAACACTTGAGGCACTAGGCTCTTAAAGGTTCAAGACTTCAGGCTTCATCAAAAGGTATGTCATTCTACTAGATACTTGTATTGTATATACTTCTTATTATGCTAGTTAGGGTGAAACCTTGGAATATTGAATATTTGCATGTCTAATAGTGAAAACATAGATCCAGGGTTTATAGGGTTGCATGTACACCATATGAGTGTTAGAATGCTCAAAACCCTTCAGATTTGGGGCAGAGTCACTCAGTCGACCGTCTTATTCATCTTAATTATACATAACTTGTATATGTCAGGTGATCATAGAGGTACCGAGGAGGATCATAATATAAAGTATCAACAGTAGTTATCAAAGCACTTTCACTGTTAGTACCCGCTCATCGCGGTACGACATGGCAATGGTAATATCACGGAGAAAACTGAAAGCACTAGAAAGTCTACACATAATACATTGTCGAGCACACTCGGGATACACCATCGTATAACAAACGTTTCTTTCAAATCGGCCTAACATTCGTTTCTATAAAGAGTCCGTTGTCATCTTTAGACATGGATTGGTATGGTCCTCACCATACTAAGTTCATGAGTTTCAAAATTCCATCGCCTTAACCGACAAATTAATGAAACCCTCGTCATTCGTAACGACAACCCGACCTAGACCTCAGTATTGTCTCTTGTCTTCTAAACCCCGAAGTATTCATGCGAGGAGTACATTGCCTTCCGAAACCTTGCCACCGTATACTCGACAGACCTTCCTGAACTACCACTCGTCCAACAGATCAAGTTCGAGCACAGAGGCTAAGGACGAATACAACCCACCTATTGTTGGATTAGGTGTCTAAGCCCATAACTATAATTGGTATGTACTTGAATTGATAGCAGCACAATCCTTTTGGGTTGCCCTCAAACCTAGCAACTGGACAAGGAAATTATGAATGGAGAGATATTGATTTATTAGATTAATAAATTAATATAAATGATTTATTAATATGTTAAAAGATTAATATATTAATTAGAAATCATAAGGTTTAATGAATAGTTAGCCAGAAATTAATTAGAATTAATTTTGGGGTTAATTGTATTAATTATAAAGTGCAGGGACTAGTTTGCAATTATCAGATAGTTGAGTGGAAGGCTCCAGAACCTCCTTGGAAGGAGGTGGACGAAATCTATAGGGGAAAACCTAAGGATTTCGTCCAAGGGGATTTGGATAAAGCCTTTGGATTAGCTTAGGCCCTAAGCAAAGGAGTATTAGGGTTTTCCCTAAACCCTAGATCCCTCAGCTATATAAGAAGCCTCCCAGCTCCCAAATTCGACCACTCCTTCCTTGGTGAAACCCTAGGGCCGAAAATTGCATACTCTCTCTCTCTCTTTCTCTCTCTCTCTCTCTCTCTCTCTCTCTCTCTCTCTCTCTCTCTCTCTCTCCTTCTAGTTTCCTTCTTGCTAGCTCTTGGGTGTGATTCCATTAGAGGCATTACAATTGTGGTGCTAAGCTTCCAAGAAGATCAAGATCAAGAGGATTGTCAATTGTTTGCTATAAAAATTGAAAGGTATGTAACTCTTAAACCCTAATTAGTTAATTTCGAAATTAGCCTCCTCCTCTAGGATTCTTGTTTTGCAATTCAAAGTTATATGTTCAATAGTTAAAACATAGATCCAAAGTAGGTTGCATGTGAACTTCGGAATTGTTTTCTAGTTTATTTGTTTTACCTAAAACCCATCAGTGGTATCAGAGACATTGTTTGTTTTAAATTGAATTGCTATAATAGTTGAATTGCAAATTAGGGTTTATAGCTATTAAACCCTAAAGGCCAAAATTTTCGATTTTTAGGATTTTGGTTCAAAGGGTTTTCGAAAAACCCTAGCCTCCATGAACCCTAATCGAAATTAGGGTTAGGGTTTTGAAAAACCCTAGCCTCCTCCCTTGAATTTCGAATTTTTAGGGTTTCTTTGTTTTGGATAATAGTTGCCTTATTGGATAATTGAGAAAAATAAGGAAATTATCCTATTCCCTAATTTTCGAAATCTAGAAGGGATATGGATTAGGATTAAATTAATTGTTTATTTTAATTAGATAATCCTTAAAAGATTTAATAAATTAGTTAAAAGTTAATTAATAGATAAATATTAAATCTAGTTATTTTGTTTATTTTAAATTTAAAATTAATGGCTTAATTTTCAAAATTTATATATAAACCGTAAAGTTTTAAAAAGTTTAAAGCACACCTTATATATATTATAACTAAAAGTTAAATATTATATATGAATAAGAATATGGTCAGTCAAATCGCTAGTATGCCTCATTCACGAAGCTAGTCTATAAGGGGGGTATAAGGAAACTGCCTATAAAATGGTAGTTGAATGAGTGTCCACTCTCACCCACCGCTTCCTTGATTAGTGGAGGGTCGTTAGCAGAACGGGTTTGATAGGACAACTACATCTCATTAAAAGTATAATGTTATTAAATAAAGTACTAGAACATTATTTTACAAAATCCCAACTCTAGTTACTTTAGGAAAAATGTGAAAAGTATGCTAATCCATGAAATTGCACATTATGCTTTATTGGTCGTTAGTGAAGCGTGTGTGGATTACCAGCACACTAATAGGCACTAATAAAGAGTAGTAATGGGTATCTCATAATTATCATTTTGGTGGAGCGTGTGTGGTTTACCGACACATCAATAGTTAATGATAAAGACAATAAGGTTACCAAGCACATTTGCATGGTTATTCACATCTTGTTTGTGATCCTCGGCATCCCAGTCACAAATAGAAGAGCATAATCCGAGATTAAAACATGTCATTGAATAGTTTCAATGTATCTCAAAAGGAATTAAGAATTTCACTTCATTTATTTCGTCTAATGGTGGAATTGGTGAATCGTCATTCACCTACCTTTATGAAATTTACACTTGGATCTCGGCATCCCATTTCTAAGTTCTGATTCTTCATAGTTGGATCCTAACCTTGATATTATATCTTTGGGTTATTATATTGAGGTATCTTGAAATCTAAGTAAAACTTTCTTTCTTTTCAGATGTCTACTCCTGGAAACACTTCTGCTTCATCATCCTCCAACCACAACTTCTCTTTGCTCAACATCTGCTCCAAAGTCGTTATGGATGACTCTAACTATAACGATTGGATGCTAAACATCAAGATGGCGCTTCGATTTGAGGACAAAGAGTATGTCCTTGAAAAAGAGCTCAAAGAGCTTGATGAGTCTAAAGCTACTCCTGAAGAATATGCTGCCTACAAGAAACACTATGATGATGCTACCAAAGTGGCATGCATCATGGTCGCAACCATGTCCCCAGAACTGCAAAGGTACTATGAGGACTACTGGCCCTTTGAGATGAACAAGGACCTTATGGAAAAGTACCATAAGCGAGCTCGTCAAGAAAAGTTTGAAGTAGTCAAGTCACTCATGGCTTGCAATATGAAAGAAGGGGAGTCGGTTGTATCTCATGTGCAAAGAATGCAACGCTACATAGAGCGTTTGGTCAAGCTCAACATTCACTTTGATGAAGAGTTGGCCATTGACATGGTCTTGAACTCATTACCTGATTGTTATGGTCAGTTTATCCTAACTTACCATTTGAACAATACTGAGCAGACACTGACCCAATTGCACAACTTGTTGCAGACAGCTGAAGCAGGGATGAAGGGTAAAAGTATAGCCTCCACTCCTGCAAGTGCCCCTGTCTTGGCTATTGGACATGGAAAGGGGAAAAAGAGGAAAGGTCCTCCTAAGCAAAATTGGAAGAGCAAGGCTCAAGCTGGGTCATCTACAAATGGCCCAAAGGCTAAGCCCAATGCTACCATTCCCCATGTTTCTGATCCAAAGGATGCTGATTGCTTTTATTGCAATGATAAAGGGCACTGGAAGAGAAGCTGCCCAAAATATCTGCAGGATATCAAAGATGGCAAAGTGAAGCCATCTTCAGCATGTATTTACATTATTTCTTCTAATAACTCATTATCTTCTCGTTCATGGGTCCTTGATACAGGATGTGGTTTTCACATCTGTTCTGATTTGCAAGGGCTAAAAGAAAGTGAGGAGATAGAGCGAGGAAGGATAAACTTGATCATGGGAAACAAGAAGTCTTCACCAATGACCAAGATCGGAGTTTATCAACTTTTTCTTAGTAATGATGTTAGATTAGATTTATTGAATTGTTGCTATTCGTCTGAGATGACGAGAAACATTATTTCATTTCATGCATTGTTCAGACAAGGTTTTAAATATTCTTTTAATGATTTGAATGTTTCAATTTCTGTTTATAAGAATGGTGTTTTTGTGTTTGAAGCTTTACCTTGTGATGGTGTGTATGAAACAGTGACTTGTGTTGATAGCTTAGGAAATAGTGTGTTTAATATTGACTTGTCTAATAGTGTAGACAAGGCATGCTTGTGGCATTGTCGTCTTGGACACATTAACAAGAAACGCATAGCCCAACTCCAAAAGGATGGAGTGTTGGAATCATTTGACCTAAAATCAGATGATATGTGTGAATCTTGTCTTTTAGGAAAGATGACGAAATCACCATTCACAGGGTCTTGTGAAAGAGGTGAAGGTCTGTTGGATCTCATACATACAGATGTGTGTGGGCCCTTCAGATCAACTACAAGGGATGCTAATCAATTCTATGTGACTTTCACTGATGATTATATCAGATATGGCTATATCTACTTAATCAAACATAAGTCAGAAACCTTTGAAAAGTTCAAAGAGTTTAAGCATGAGGTCGAAAATCAATTGGGCAGGAAGATAAAGGTACTTAGATCCGATAAAGGTGGGGAGTATCTTAGTATCGAGTTCAACGACTATTTGAAAGAATGTGGGATAGTCTCACAATTAACTCCTCCTAGGACACCACAGTTAAATGGTGTAGCTGAGAGGCGTAATCGAACCTTGTTAGACATGGTTCGTTCTATGATGAGTCGTGCTTCGCTTCCTATTCACTTCTAGGGGTATGCCTTAGAGACAGCTGCCCACATCCTTAATCTTGTCCCTACAAAGAAGGTTGCCAAAACACCTCACGAAATGTGGACGGGGAAAGTTCCCTCGTTAGCACATATTAAAGTCTGGGGTTGTGAAGCTTTCGTAAGACGAGAGACTCACGACAAGCTAGCAGCTAGAAGTAAGAAATGTGTTTTCATTGGTTACCCAAAGCAGTCTTTTGGATATTTGATCTACAGACCTAGTGAAAACGTGGTCTTTGTAGCACGAAGAGGAGTCTTTCTAGAAAGAGAGCTCATATTCAAAGAGGACAGTGGGAGCACCATTGATCTGGAAGAAATTCAAGAGTTAGCCAATGAAGGAACCTTAGATGACACTAGCACTCAACCAGAGGAAAGAGTTCCTATTGAACCAGTTGATAACTCATTACCTCTTCGAAGATCCACTAGGGTGAGTGTGCCACCTGAGTTGTATGGTTTTCATATTACTTCAGATGGTGACACATTCATAAGTGATAGGACACTGGTAAATTTAGATGAACCAGTTACTTATAAGGAAGCAATGGCAGGCCCAGAGGCTTCCAAGTGGAAAGAGGCAATGGACAGCGAGATTAAGTCCATGTATGACAACCAAGTTTGGAATTTGGTTGATAGTGCACCAGGTCGTAAGACAGTTGGGTGCAAATGGATCTTCAAGAAGAAGACATACATGGATGGAAATGTGCACACATTCAAGGCTCGACTGGTTGCAAAAGGTTTCACTCAAACCCCAGGGGTTGACTATGATGAGACTTTTTCGCCAATAGCCAAGATTAAATCTATTAGGATATTGCTCGCCATAACTGCCTTTCATGACTATGAAATCTGGCAGATGGATGTCAAGACTGCTTTCCTTAACGGGAAGTTGGATGAGGATGTTTACATGAATCAGCCAGAGGGTTTTGTTGATGAAAAGTTTCCCAATAGAGTGTGCAAGCTTGAGAAATCTATTTATGGATTGAAACAAGCATCTCGCAGCTGGAATCTTTGCTTCCATGAGAAAGTCAAAGAGTTTGGTTTCTCTAGAAGTGAAGATGAGTTTTGTGTGCATATCAAGGCTAGTGGGAGTATAGTAACTTTTCTGGTGTTATATGTCAATGACATATTACTCATTGGTAATGATGTTCCAACCTTGAAAGATGTTAAGTCTTGGCTTGGAAAGTGTTTTGCCATGAAAGACCTTGGAGAAGCTGCCTATATTCTTAGGATTAGAATATTGAGAGATAGAAAGAAGAGACTAATTGGACTTAGTCAGAGCACATACTTGGATAAGGTACTAAAGAGGTTTAGTATGGAAAATTCCAAGAAGGGAGAGCTACCTATCCAAAGCAATACCAAATTGAGTAAGACTCAATGCCCAAGTACAGATGAGGAAATAGCTGACATGAGTCGCGTACCTTATGCTTTCGCTGTCGGATCGATCATGTACGCTATGACATGTACTCGCCCTGACGTGGCCTTTGCTTTGAGCATGGTCAGTCGCTATCAGGGAAACCCGGGTAGAGCTCATTAGATAGCGGTTAAGAATATACTCAAGTATTTGCGAAGGACAAAGGACTGGGTCCTTGTGCTTGGTGGCAATGATACTTTGAGAGTAGATGGTTACAGTGATGCCAGCTTTCAAACGGATAGAGACAACTTCCGTTCTCAATCAGGCTGGGTATTTTTATTGAATGGAGGAGCAGTTACTTGGAAAAGTTCCAAGCAAGATACAGTGGCTGATTCTACTTGTGAATCAGAGTACATAGCAGCGAGTGAAGCGTCGAAAGAAGCAGCTTGGTTGAGGAACTTCATCGGAGATCTCGGAGTTGTTCCAACCATCCAGGAGCCTATGGAACTGTTCTGCGATAATGAGGGAGTGGTTGCCTTAGCTAAGGAACCCAGAGATCATGGTAAAACCAGGCATATCGACAGAAAGTACCATTTCATCAGGCATAGAGTAGAAGAAGGCCATCTTGTAGTAAAGAGGGTGTCATCTGAAGATAACCCAGGAGACCCCCTCACAAAGGGTCTGAGTAGGGCTAAGCATATTCAGCATGCTCGGAGCATAGAACTGAAAGATGATATTAGTTTTAGTAGTTAGATTAGTTTTGTTCTGAAACTTGTAACAAAGTAAATGTAATGGACTTTTGGTGATTAAATAATAAAGTATTATTTATGAGTTTGTTTACTGCCTTTTGTCAGTTGTTTATTATTGTGTTTCATTTTTGCATGTTTTACTTCCTGAATAATAAGATTATTCAAACTCCACAGTCGCTCGTACTTTTGGAAGTAAGTAGTGAATTAAGATTGTCATGAATTGGATTGCAGATTGTCTAAGCATAGACATGGCAATAGAATTGCTGCAATGTTCATGAGTACTCAGAAATTGAGATTTGAGTATTGGATAAACCCTCGCTCAGAGTATCACTTCATGGAATTCATCACGAGTAATACTGAGACGATAATATCTTATAATCTTGAAACGAAGATATATGAGTTGTAATTTACAAAGTCGGTTATACATTGGTGATACGAAAACGCATCAGTAACTTGGTGTTATAAAACGTATTGTCATGTATAATTTGATGAGTAAAAGATACAAGCATATGAGTCAACTTTTATTCGTTCCTTTTGCCCTAACCGGAAAAGCGATATCTGTGGGCCCCTCGATGATTTGGTGTTGACTTATGTGCTAGGCCCAGCCAGGACTAAATTGATGTGTTCAATTAGAAGTCCTACACCATCACAAATCAGAAATCGGGAAACATAGATTCTGGACAAAGAGATTGATTACATTCCATGTCTTATGTCTAGGGATATCTTGCATAACGAAGGATTATATGATCACTTATCTAAGGACACGTAACTGACTGGGTCAGAGTTCAGCAGCAGCTTTTGGAAGCTACAATTTGTTGGTCAAATTTAGAAGTCATACTAGCAATTATAGTTACAGACTTATCCAAGTGGGAGACTGTTGGATTAGGTGTCTAAGCCCATAGCTATAATTGGTATGTACTTGAATTGATAGCAGCACAATCCTTTTGGGTTGCCCTCAAACCTAGCAACTGGACAAGGAAATTATGAATGGAGAGATATTGATTTATTAGATTAATAAATTAATATAAATGATTTATTAATATGTTAAAAGATTAATATATTAATTAGAAATCATAAGGTTTAATTAATAGTTAGCCAGAAATTAATTAGAATTAATTTTGGGGTTAATTGTATTAATTATAAAGTGCAGGGACTAGTTTGCAATTATCAGATAGTTGAGTGGAAGGCTCCAGAACCTCCTTGGAAGGAGGTGGACGAAATCTATAGGGGAAAACCTAAGGATTTCGTCCAAGGGGATTTGGATAAAGCCTTTGGATTAGCTTAGGCCCTAAGCAAAGGAGTATTAGGGTTTTCCCTAAACCCTAGATCCCTCAGCTATATAAGGAGCCTCCCAGCTCCCAAATTCGACCACTCCTTCCTTGGTGAAACCCTAGGGCCGAAAATTGCATACTCTTTCTCTCTCTCTTTCTCTCTCTCTCTCTCTCTCTCTCTCTCTCTCTCTCTCTCTCTCCTTCTAGTTTCCTTCTTGCTAGCTCTTGGGTGTGATTCCAGTAGAGGCATTACAATTGTGGTGCTAAGCTTCCAAGAAGATCAAGATCAAGAGGATTGTCAATTGTTTGCTATAACAATTGAAAGGTATGTAACTCTTAAACCCTAATTAGTTAATTTCGAAATTAGCCTCCTCCTCTAGGGTTCTTGTTTTGCAATTCAAAGTTATATGTTCAATAGTTAAAACATAGATCCAAAGTAGGTTGCATGTGAACTTAGGAATTGTTTTCTAGTTTATTTGTTTTACCTAAAACCCATCACCTATCACTATTATGTGTATAAGCGAGAGTAATATATAATTATGATTATGCAGATTTAGTATGTGTGTTTCCGACCGATCTCCTATTCCTTGTTTGGTTGTGGACCTGGGGCAGAGTCGCACATCCGACCGTCTCACTAATCTTTATTATATACGACTTGTATACATGAGGTGATGATAGATGGACCAAGTATGAATCTTATCAAGAGTGTAAGGGCAAAGTTGCCCAGGTCTACGAGTGGGTATTCTGCCACTTAGAGGAGCACGACCCCAGGAGTACTGCTCAGAAAGCTAATTTCAGGACGAAATTCCATCTAACGGGGGGATGATGTGACAACCCAAAAATTTCTACCTTGTAAGTCAATCCAATCAACCAAAAGTCGGACTCGTTTCTATTGCCTTTTAGCCTTGTTAAGGGTCATTCTAATGAGTTCTAAGCCTAGTACATTCAAGGATTGTGTGTTAGGAAGTGTTAACTAAAGTTCATCGTGTTGCATTCGAGCCAGAAAACCCCATCACAAGGAGTTTACGACCGCAAACTAGAGTTTACGACCATAAACTCTTGGCAGCCGTGAACTCCTCCCCTTATGTATCAATTTCCTTCATTTCCTCATCATTCTTCACATCTTCAAGTCGAGAAAACTCATTCTCTCTCAAGTATCATCAAGAACACTTCCATTTCTCTTCAAAAACGTAAGTGATTCATCCCTTTTACTAGTTAATCTTCATGATCATATGAATCCTATGAATCACATCCTTGAATTCATCACTTTTCCTTCAAGATCTTCAAGTCTTCATCTTTTCACTAAGAACACCAAGAACACACACACACACACACATGTTCTTGGGCCGTAAACACCTTCAAGACTCCCATTAAGTAAGTATCCTTTCCATATACTTGTTATCCATTAGAAAATCTTGCATCCTCATGAGACAAACACCCTATAAGCATGAATTAAGATCCAAAATGCATCATCTTCAAGTGTTTACGGCCGTAAACACTTCTTGTGGCCGTAAACTCCCCATTGGCCGTGAACACATCTTGGTGTGGCCGTAGACTCCCTTTCATACAATCATATGTGATTGTAACACTTCATTACAAGTGTTTCCTAGTACCTAAGGTTGTTTCCTTGCATGTTAGTTGTTTTAAACACTAATTACATGCATATATATGCCATTGTATGCCATTTAGGACTCGTTTGTGTCTCGGGAATTCATTCGTGGAACTTCTCATCCTTACTCGAATCTTCAGTTGAATCACCCACATAAGGTGAGTTCATACCCCCATAATCAATCTTTTGAATGGTTTTAAATGCTTTTAAGGGGGGGGGGGGGGGGAATACAAGTAAAACACAAGAAATGTTGTGTTTTAAAATATAAACTGCTTATTATGTCTTTGTACCAATAAACTGTATGTAGAACATGAAACAATGAATAGAACATAGAAATAAGCTTATAAACTTTAATAAGCTTAACTTAAAGAACAAAATGATATTTTTATAAACTTATCTGTTAAATATAAAAGGGTTTTCCACATTATTACTTGTAAAGTCGTTAATCCAGCTTGTGAGACACGTCTTCTAGTACTCATGTAAGTACCAAAGAAAGTCTATCTTTACGACCAGAGTCTCCTGGAGGGAGAGCGTGAGTTTGTGTACAGATCTATACGGGATTGACAATCCCGCACCTCACTGTTAGCTACAGTCGGACCGACAGGTCTGCGGGTGACAAATGTCATATTCTTTTCGACGTCTACCATACGTCGTGGTTAACCAGTCCAATTAGTATGGTCGTAAAACTCACAAATAGATAACAACGATATATTTACGTAGTAATAAACTTTTCATGAACAAATCTCAAAGGACACTAACTATGTGATTACCCAATGTATACTTTAGGGTTAGATAGAACTGAAGTCCGATAGACAGTGGAATGTGTGTTTTCCGCCTCATTTTCTGTTCCTTGTTTGGTTGTGGGCTTAGGGCAGATTCACCCATTCAACAGTCTATTCGATCGCGGTTATATGCAACTCGTATGTATTAGGTAATCATAGGAGGGTAGTATCGTCGTAATCAGGTATCCAGAACAACCAAGTCTTTATTCAGTTTAACATATCAACAAAACTATACATCATTGTAGTAAGTATAGGGAGTATACTTGTGCTTTTCAAACTTAGAACAACATGGACATCAAGTCGGTCTTTATAGAAAATATAGGATTTTCAATGGTAAACATCATACTTTTAAGGTAAACAATTTGATTTTACTTTCTGAAAGCAATAGCGTTTTACCAAAAACAACGGTTCACAATTGAGATAGTAAAACTAGAAACTTATTTATAAAAAGAGGTTTAATACTTCTTATTGAACCAGTATAACTTAAAGGACCTTTAGTGGTTAATTCTATAATACCTTAGTTATACATCAGAGTTATATATAATTAATATCCGATAGGTAGTTGGATGTGTGCTTTCCGCCTTACTTCCTGTTCCTTGTTTGGTTGTGGGCTTAGGGCAGATTCACACAATTAACTATCCGTTCGATATTAGATTATATATAGCTAGTATAAACTAAGTGATTATAGAAGGAACTATTATGGTTACCATTTTTACTAAAGGAAATATATGATTTTCTTAAAGAATGTTTTCATCAAATAAAGGAACTATTACAGTTAACTCTGTAAGTACCAACCGAATACACTAGGGTTATATACAATGAAGATCTGACAAACAATGGGATGTGTGACCTTCGCCCCATTCCCTGCTCCTTGTTTGGTTGTGGGCTTAGGGCATATTCACACAACCGATTGTCTGTTTGATCTGGATTGTATATAACTTGTATCCATTTAGTACTCATAGAAGGAATTGTAGAGTCATTTTTACTTTCATTCATCATATCAGAAGATATAGGATTCTATGGAGGAACATGCGAACTTTTCTAAAAAGAACTTACAACTTACTTTACATCACTAAAAATACTTATGAACTCACCAGCTTAAATGCTGATCTACTCTTTGAAAATAACTTATATTCTCAGGGAACTAGTAGACAGGTACGCGCTCAGGGATTCAGAAAATGGAGCATAGTAGCTTCATGTATTGTTTTGTTATTTACTTGGAGTCAACCTTTTGTGAATCACATACTTTGTAAACACTTTAATATTAATGCAATGGTTGTTTGTTACTTTGATTACTATGATGCATGTGTTGTGATACTAAACATGACGTCCTCCGCCCCCAAACGTTTCTGCCGTTCCGGTTTGGGGGTGTGACAAGGACCTCGGAGAGGCTGCCTATATTTTGGGAATAAGGATAGTGAGAAACAGATGTAAGAGAGTAATAGGACTTAGTCAGAATACTTACTTGGATAAAGTACTAAAACGTTTTAGTATGGAGAATTCTAAGAAAGGGGAGTTACCAATCCAAAGTAATGCCAAGTTGAGTAAGACTCAAAGTCCGAGTACCGAAATTGAGATAGCAGAGATGAGCCGAGTACCTTACGCTTCCACAGTTGGCTCAATCATGTATGCTATGACTTGTACTCGCCCTGATGTGGCATTCGCTTTGATAATGGTCAGAAGATATCATAGAAACCCTGGCAGAGCACATTGGACCGTAGTTAACAATACTCTTAAGTACCTTCGGAGGACCAAGGAATGGTTTCTAGTCCTCAATGGGAGCGATGACTTAAGGGTGCGAGGGTATAGTGACGCCAGTTTTCAGACAGACCGAGATAATTATCGATCTCAGTCAGGCTGGGTCTTTACCCTAAATGGAGGAGCGGTGACTTAGAAAAGTTCCAAGCAGGAGACCGTAGCTGATTCAACGTGCGAATCAGAGTACATAGCGGCGAGCGAAGCGTCAAAGGAGGCGATATGGTTGAAGAACTTCATTGGAGACCTTGGAGTTGTGCCAGCCATAAAGGAGCCTATGGAGATTTTCTGTGATAATAAAGGAGCGGTTGACTTGACCAAAGAACCGAGGGATCATGGCAGATCTCGACATATCGACAGAAAATATCACTTTATTAGACATCGGGTAGAAGAGGGACTCCTCATAGTGAAGAGGGTATCGTCAGAGGATAACCCAGCAGATCCCCTGACGAAGGGACTGAGTAGGGTTAAGCACTTGCAGCACGCTAGGAGCATCGGGCTGAAGGACGATATTAGTTTAGATTAGATAGCTTCGAAACGTGTAATAGATAAATTGTAATTAACATTTGATGATTAAATAAAGTCGTATTATTTATAAGTAAAGTTATTATCTTGTGTTAATCATTTACATATTGTTTCACTTTGCATGTTTTGACTTCCTGAATAATAAGATTATTCGAACAGTCGACAGTCGCTCATATTTTGGAAGTAGGTATGAAAGAAGACTGTCATGAATTGGCTTGTAGACTGTCTAAAATGTATTAGACATGGGAAAAGTTTGCTACAACGTTCATGAGTGCTTATGAACTAAGATTTGAGCATTGGATTAAACCCGCGCTTGCTGGTATCACTTCATGGATTTTATCACGAGTGATCGCAAGACGATAATATCATATAGTCTTTAAACCTAGATCTATGGTTTATTGTTTGCAAGTTGGTTGCGCATTGATAATGCGTAAACGCATTAGTAACTTGATGTTATAAAACGCATTGTTGTATACGATTTGATGAGTGAATAGTGAATGCATATAAGTCGAAGTTTATCTGTTCCTTTTATCCTAAGAGGGTAAAAGCGACATCTGGGCCCCTCAATGATTTGGTTTGACTTATATGCCGGGCCCGATCAGGACTGAATTGATGTGTTCAATTAAGTTCTATGTCAGACGAATCAGAGATCTAGAACAAAGGATTATACGATCCCTTCTCTAAAAGACAGGTTACTGATAAGATCAGAGTTCGACCTCGTCTTTGAGAGCTACGATTGCTAATCGGATCCTAAAGTTGTACTTGCATTTATAGTTACTAGACTTATTCAAGTGGGAGACTGTTGGATTAGTGTCTAAGCCTGTAACTATATTTGGTATGTACTTGACCCGGTTGTGCATGGTCATTTTGGGTTGCCTTCACGAAAGCAACTTGACAGGATGATTTATAGAGAGAGAGAGAGAGGTTATTATGGTATATTAATATATTATATGAATAATATATTAAAAGAGAAATCATATTATTTAATTAATATTAGTCATGAATTAATTAAGAATTATTTGGTGGCTAAAAGAGATTAATTAAATAAAGGGGACTGGAACTGTCAGTTGTGTGATAGTTATGTATTGGGCTGAGAATCCTTATGGATTAGGGCATGGACGAAATTAAGAAGCAGTTCATATTGAATTCATCCAAGGAGGCCTTATTCCAGAAGGTTCCTTGGACTGCTTAAGGCCTAAGCTGTCCATTAGGGTTTTGATTGAAACCCTAGCAGAACAAGTATATATAGAACCCTAAGGGCATCAGATTTCGGCACTGGAAACCCTAGAAGAGTTCATAGCCGAAATTGTGCCTCCTCCCCTTTCTCCAATATCATCCTCTTGCTTGTGGTGTTTGTAAGCCATTAGAGGTGTGACATTTGTGACACTAAGCTCCAAGAGTTGAAGATTCAATCCATTCAAGAAAGGTAATCATCTAGATCTGATCTATTAGGTTAATTTCGAAATATGTATGCTAGATCTAGGGTTCCTAAGTCTTGGATGAATTGCATGTATAATAGAGAAACCTAGATCCAAGCTTTAGGGTTTTGCATGTGCACATAGGATGTTCTTTTGCTCAAAACCCATCATAAACAACCGGGTACGCATAAAGCTTAGTGATTTTTTCCAAAAATACAACCATATAACATAATAACAAATAGCATGCATACAGAGCCATCAGCCTGACTGGAACGTTGCAACGGCTTTCAGACTATCTGGGACGCTCACAGAACCTTCATCATGACTGGAACGCCTCACTGGGCCTTCTGCCTATCTGGAATGTTCTTTGGGCCTTCGGCCTGATTGGTACGCCTCTCAGGCCTGCAGTCTATCCGGGATGCTTTGGGTCTCTTGGTCTTCAGTCTACACTGGTCCGCCTCAACCCCAACCGCTCCTCCCGAGCCTCCATGCCTTCGACTTACAACCAGCCTGCACATGGTATCTTGGCCTACAACATAAAGCAGGACCGCCTCAACCCAAACCGAACACACATGCCGACATATAAACAATCATGATCAAGTAGGCACATAATACAGGAAAACAACAATCATACAACTCACTACCGCTTAGGGGTGGTAAATCGTGCTATCGTTTCGTGTTTCTTTCTGAAACAACACGACACAACAATGTTTTATGTAACACGAACACGACACGACACAATGTCGTGTTTTTTTAACTAACACGAAAACGAAGGAATTAAAAAATGACAAACACGACACGACACGATAAATATAACATATACTAAAAACTAGTTTATTTAATGAATACTTTATCAAATATAACATGACAAACACGAAAAACACGATAAAGAACTGCTAAATCGTTTCAATTTCGTGTCAAATTTTGAACACGAACACGACACGACACGACATCTTGTTTTTTACAGTTAACATGAACACGACACGAACACGAATTCAAATTTTAGTTTCGTTCCAATTTCGTTTCGTGTCGTGTATTTTTGTCGTGTCGTGTCATAAATTGCCACCCCTACTACCGCTTACTAGTCCTTTCACAACATACAGTACCACTACCAACTAACCTCCATAGAATGCATAACCATAAGTAACCAGCGATGAGATAGTCATCCGAACAGATGATCCTATTTTAGAGCCACAACCAAACAAGGAACATGCAAGAGAGCCTAGACCAAGAGTTCTCAGGCTATCCTACAAGACCACAGACAGTCCCTAAGGGCACTCCATAGATGATGACCAACAAGCATAGATAACACACAGTTCTACAAATTATTACAACAAGCAACATACTCAATACCAGGAAACAGATCTAGCAGATGGCTACAACATAACAACATACTCGATACCAGAACACAGATCTAACAGATCACTACATCATACCAACATACTCAATACCAGAACACAAATGTAATAGATCATTACAACATAACAACATCCGAAGTATCAACAATCCAAGGTATGCATGACTGTATATATTCAGAGGTGAAATAGCCACCCAAACATGTGGTCCTACTCTAGAACCACAACCAAACAAGGAACATGTAAGAAAGCTTAGACCAAGAGTCCTCAGTATATCATACATGACAATATACAATCCCTAAGGCATCCTTCTACTGATAGATAACAAAAACTAGTGGGCTGACATTGGTGCCTTCGCCCCATGATACAACGAGGAGAAACTCACCTGAATCGAAGATCTCTGAACACTGCGATACGACCCCTTTTCAGCATTGATTGCTCCTGCGAATCAACTAACACCAGAACCAGATAGAATCTTAATCAATAGCCTAAAATCCTCAAGTTTGACCCAAAGTCAAACTTGGTCAAAAGTCAACGGTCAACGAAAGTCAACAGTCAGCAGGCCCTCACGACGTAACCATCTATGGCTCATGTCGTGAGCCACTACAGGACAAGATAATTGAGTCTTGCAACCCTCACGACGTGACATGCATCTTCCTCATGTCGTGAGATCCGTCTGTACGCCATTTTGATCCGAAAACCTCTTAATCCATTAAGCCACCAATCCATCTTTTCTAAGAGGCTTCCTAACACTCCTAGGGTCATAAAGATCTATGATTTAAGGTCTTGTAAGACACTAACTCAAAATGGGTCATTCATGGAGAAAAAGAGGATAATTTCTCATACATGAACTCCAACATCATTCAAACTTCAGATCCATAACATATAAGCATCTAGGGATCCTAAGGACCCATAAAGTTGCTAACTTTATGGAGTCCCAACTCTCCAACTCTCAAGATCTTGAATGAATATGAATGAAACCTTAGATCTAGCAACAAGGAAACATACAACTTGGATCTTGATTACTCACATTGGTCCAGAAGTGTAGCTAAAGGTTGCAAATGAAGCTTCTAAGCTGCAACTATGCTTCCATGGTGATCTCTTCCTCTTCAAACCATCAAAACTCCACCAAAAGCTCAAGAAACACAAAGTTGAGGTTATGGTTAGGTTTTTACTGAGTTTAGGGACGAAGGAGGCTATTTTGGAACCCTAAGATGAACTTTATGGGGTTTAAATATGATGGAAACCATAAAAGATCATGGGCTTGGGTTGCGTTGAACCTCATGAGTGAGCTCTTAATGATTACCTCGTGATCTCAGTTTTAAATCAAAATCTTTATTGATCCCTCCTCACGTTGTTACCCTTCAATGGTCATGTTGTGAGCCATGATTTTACCCAAAAAACAGGCCTTTGAATCCTTGAAGCCCAATATTAATCTGGAAACGGGGTGTTACGTGGGGTCGCTACAATAAGTGCGACAAGTCGCATAGTGGCGTATGTCGGTTGTCGGGTTTGTGATGTTTTAGGTGTGGTCAGACCGATCACATGAGTAAGGGTTGCTCCCGGAGTGTATTGATCTGTTTTAACTACAACTAGACATGCCATAAAAGGCTGACTGTTCGAGGTTGTCAGGAGGGGAAATGACGGCGCCTGCGACGACCACTTTGAGGATTACCAACGACCGCCAGGGCAAGGTGGAGGCACCTGTGGTGAAGAGAAGGGCTTTTCAGTTGACTACCAATGAGGCTCGAGCGACACCTGATGTGGTTACCAGTACTTAATTTCGTTATGTATTTTATTAATTTCCTTATTTATGCTTATGTTGTTTCTGATCATGATTATATACTTTCTTAGTCAATGTGATGATTGTTCATGTTTTGTTTGATTCGGGTGCTACCCGATCTTTCATATATCTTGCACTTAGCAAGAAGTTTAGTGATGCTCATGGATTTCTAGATTATCCGTTAGAGGTCGAGATTGATGACGACCGATCTGTGAGTGTTTCGAGGATTCATCGGGGGTGTATTCTGAATTTGTTCAGCGAGAGGTACGTTATTGATTTGGTGCCAATTCCTCTGAGATAATCGAATGTTATTATTGGGATGGACTGGTTGGGCCCCAATGGGACCATGATTGACTGTGAGCACCAGTTAGTGAGAGTTCGAACCCCAAGTAGGTGAGACGTGATTATTCCTGGTGAGAGGAATTTGCATGGGCCAACTCTTTGTTCAGCTGCGAGTGCCAGGAGATATCTTTAACAGGGTTGTTCTGGGTTTCTGGCTTATATTTCCTGAGGAGCTGCTAGGAGTGCCAGCTGAGAGGCAACTCAAGTTCCGGATTGATCTAGTGCCTGGTGTGGCTCCAATAGCCAAAAGCTCCATATCGTTTGGCATCACCGGAGATCCAGGAGTTGTCTGTGTAGCTTCAGGAGCTGCAATGGATTTATTCGACTGATTAGTTCACCTTGGGGAGCGCCGATCCTATTCGTGTAATAGAAGGATGGTTCGCACAGAATGTGTATTGATTACCGGGAGTTGAATAAACTAACGGTGAAGAACCGTTACCTACTCCCGAGGATCGACGATTTGTTTGACCAGCTTCAGGGTGCATCTTGGTTTTCCAAGATTGATATGCGATCAGGATACCATCAGATGAGGGCCAGAGATGAAGATGTGCAAAAGACAGCCTTTAGAATTTGTTATGGTCGTTACAAGTTCGTGGTGATGTCATTCGGGCTCACCAATGCGCCAACAAGATTCATGGATCTCATGAATCGGGTATGCAGGATGATGTTGAATCGCTCGGTAATTGTATTTATTGATGATATTCTAGTCTACTACAAGACCATGGAGCAACATAAAGATCATTTGAGGGAAGTATTAGAGACCATGAGGAGAGAGAGTCCGTATGCTAAATTCTCCAAACGTGAGTTCTGGTTGCGAGATGTGTAGTTCTTAGGGCACATGATCAACCAGAAGGGTATAATGGTTGATCCAACCAAGATTGAAGTTGTGATGCGTTGGGAAGTCCCGATAACCCCATCTGAGATGCGGAGTTTTCTAGGACTCACGTGATATTATCGGAGATTTATTCAGGATTTATCGAGGATTGTTGTGCCATTGACTCGCTTGACGAATAAGAATATTACTTTTTGGTGGGGGCCCGTTCATCAGTTGGCTTTCGAGACTCTGAGGCAGAGACTGTGCGAGGCCCCGATTCTCGAGCTTCCCGAGGGTATGGATGATTTTGTGGTTTATTGTGACACCTCCATATCAGGTTTGGGAGCTGTTCTTATGCAGAGGGGTCACATGATTTCCTACACTTCGAGGCAGTTGAAGCCTCATGAAGCGAATTATCCTACGCATGATTTGGAGTTGGGGCTATGGTTTTTTCCCTCAAGATTTGGAGGCACTATCTATATGGGAATAGGTGTACTATCTACACCGACCACAAGAGCTTGAGGTACCTGATGTATCAACAAAATTTAAATATGCAACAATGGAGATGGTTGTATGTGGTAAAAGACTATGATTGTGAGATCCTGTACCACCCTAGAAAGGACAATGTGGTGGCCGATGCTTTGAGCCGTAAGTCAGTGAGTGCTCCTATCAGGGATCTTTATCTGAGGATGGTTATTAGTTTTCCTCTATTGGATATGATCAAGAAGGGTCGGGTAGAGGCATTTAAAAAGGAGAATTGGAAAGCAGAGCGAATCAGGGGGTAGATTCCTTTATTTGTTAGAGACAGTCGGGGGTTATTGACTCAATGTGATAGAGTTTGGGTTCCGACTACTGGTGGGGTGAGGCAGACAGTTCTAGAAGAGGCTCATAAGTCAAAGTTTTCAATCGATCCGGGGGCCACAAAGATGTATCGGGATCTGAAGCTGAGTTATTGTTGGTCGTGTATGAAAAGGGAGATAGTATGGTTTGTAGAGTGGTGCCTGACTTGTAGGAAGCTCAAGGCCGAACATCAGAGACCCCACGACAAGATGGAACCACTACCCATCCCCATGTGGAAGTGGGAAGAGATTACCATGGATTTCATCACAAAGCTACCAAGAACGACACGAGGGGTTGAGTCTATCTGGATCATTGTTGATAGATTGACCAAGAGTGCGCACTTCATTCTGATCGCTGAGAGTATATCTGCTGAAAATTTGGCTGACATTTATATTCGAAAGGTGGTGATTCGGCATGGGGTTTCAGTTTTGGTAGTTTCAGACCGAGATGTCCGATTCACCTCCTGGTTTTGGAGGAAGTTTCATGAGGAGTAGGGCACTCAGCTGCACTTCAACACATCATATCATCCCCAAACCGATGGTTATAGCAAGAAAATGATTCAGATACTCGAAGATATGTTGCGGGCGTATGTGTTAAACTTTGGAGGGAGTTGGGATACTTACCTTCCACTGGTCGAGTTCTCCTACACCAACAATTATCACGCCAATATTGACCGACCACCTTTGAGATTTTATATGGGAGGAGGTGCAGGAACCTAGTTTGCTAGGGAGAGGTCGGACATCGGGTCATGGGGAGTACTGAGGTGGTGCTTAAGACCACTGAGTTGATTCAGCAGGTGCACGACAGGTTACGAGTCGTGCAAAGCCAGAAGAAGAGCTATGTTAACCGGTTAAGTTTGGACCTCGAGTTTCAGGTGGGAGACTTGGTGCTTTTAAAGGTGTCACCTTGGAAGGGTGTCATCCGGTTTCAGCAGCGGGGCAAGTTGGGCCCCCGGTTTATTGGTCCATTCAGGATTACCGCCCGAGTGGGTAAGGTTATGTACGGGCTGGATTTTCCTGATAAGCTCAGTCAGGCCCACAACACTTTCCATGTCTCTCAGTTGCGGAAGTGTGTAGCCGATGAGTCGACGATGATCCCCTTGGATGATACTCAGGTCGATGAGCGTCTGAACTATGTGGAGAGACCGATTGTGATTAATGTCAGGAAGACTAAGGCTCTACGTAACAAAGAATTGAATATGGTGAAGGTGCAATGGAAGCACCGGAAAGGCTCAGAATGGATGTGGGAGCCTAAGGATGGATAAGGGAGCATTAACCATACTTTTTTGCAGCTGCGTACTTCGAGGACGAAGTCTGATTCGAGTGAGGGAGATTTGTAACACCAGTGTTCCAAGTAATTTCCTTCTTTAACTTCATGTTTTTAAATTTGGCAATTGGCCCTTACGCTGGGCGTACGAGCCAGGTACGCTGGGCATACACAAGCTGGGAACAAACCCTAATTTTCAGGGTTTGGAACCTATTTAAAGATCATTATGACCTCAAACTTGTCCTTACCTCTAGCTTCCATTCCTCTACACCCTATGATCGAAAACCCTAGCCTTGGGAGTGAGATTTGAAGCTTTTGAGTGAGTTTTGTGTATTCTTGTTTGTGATGGAAGATCATCAAAGAAGTGGTTTTGCTCTCAAGTCCTTGTATCCAACATTTTCTCTTCATTGTGCACCTTTTGGAGGTATAAAGCTCCAACCTTGATGCATGTCTCTTTAGATCTTGGTTAGGCTTAGATTTTCACTCTTTTGTCCCAAAACCTAGATCTTTGTGAGTATGTAATACTCCAAAGCTTTTAAGTTGTCCTTTCAGACATTTTAGGGTATTTTATGTCATAAAAATGAAAGATTGGATCTTGGTTTGCTTCCATAAAAGAGTTATGGAGTTGTAAATGGTTAAATGAGTTAGGTTTTGATGTTGGGCTCCTTGTCGCCATGAAACGGCATAAAGTTTGCAACTTTATGGCCTTAGAAATTTTATTGAACTTAGATATGAAGTTTGGATGTTAGGTGTTAAGGCATTCAGACCTTAATAGAAGGTTTTGAACTATGGTGCCTACACCAGGGGTAAATGGAAGTACGTTGCGTGTACTGCACCTCGATGCCATCTTTCCTTCTACATCAGATGCTTGTAAACGGAGCGTTCAAGGTTGTACGTGGGGCGTACTACTTAGATTCAGCGTTTGGGCCGTTCTTTTGTGCCTTGGACCATTTGGAGTTGGGCTTATTAAGTTGGGCTATGAATATGAAGGGAAAATGACCTTTTTGCCCTTATTTAGGATATTGGAATATTTGGACCGTTTATTATGGTTAGTGTGAGGAGCCGTGTTAGCAGCAGCTCAAGTGTGCGGTTTATTTATCTTCTTTTGGTGGTGAGTGTTCTTACCACACTAGTGGGTCGATGACAACAATGATGGCCTACTAATTTATATGTGTGGGATGTATGTGATTATGTAACTATGTTTGATATGATTGAATGGTATATGGAGCCAATCTAGGCTCAGAGTCATTATGGACTCGGGGGTTGATACAAACCCGACATAGTTACATGTTGTCATATGGGTTGATACGAACCCAACACAACCACATGTTGTCATATGGGGTTGATACGAACCTGAAACAGCCACGTGATGTTATATGTATATGTTATTGTACATGGAATTTTGGGGAAGATCACTAAGCTTTGTGCTTACAATTATGTTTATGGTTTCAGGTATTTTCGGTACAAAAGGGAAGGGCCATGCATGATTGCAGCGCATCCACCCATGTTGCACATTTTCTTTATGATTTGGACTTGTACTATGATGATTATTCTCATCTGACATACTTTGTTTGGGGTTGTTATGAATACTTGATGGTTTTCGGTTAAATTAAAAATGAAAATTTTATCCATGATTTTGAGGTGTTACAGGTATGATTAATACTGAGTCTTAGTCTAATGTTCCTAGTGAATAATGATAGTCAAGATTCCTCACTAATCCTAATATCTACATCAAGATCTATCAAGTAAGGAAACACCAGGTAGGATCATATCGGAGGTAGGTGTCGCTTGGTATATAATGCATACTGTTTGGAAATCCCACTATAAACACCTCACTAAATTCAACCTAGACATCATTTCGGTAAGTAGATCAATCAATATAATGACTTGGAATTGCTGATAAATCTCTTTTATATGTTCATAATAACGACTATGAACATAAATATAAGTTACACTTGAAATAACATAAGTGTAGCTTAACTTATATAAATTTTTGCAAAAAGTCGGAAATTGCACCGACAGAACTATGACTCAAGAGCTTCTACTTGCTGGGCCTTCAGGGACTCCAGAGCCTCGCTAGAATATCCTAATTTGCTAAATAATTGGGAGTTGTTGTAGAAGAAATCCAGAGGAATTACTCATGTGCTGTGAGAGTACTAAATGGGGGATTCCTGCTATTTATAGGCATAAATATTTATGCATCGCGCCTTTAGAGGTGCGCGCCACACCCTTCTTACATGACGTTCCTCTCTTCTTGTGACACATGGCATGCTCATACTGGTTCGACGTGGCCCACTTCTCGAAGCGCGCATCGTGCCTTTGTGCACATGGTGCACAATGTGAATATTGTAAATTCCATAACTTCTTCATGCGTAGCTATCGACGATATCTACAACTTTCGTTTAGACTCCGTCGACTAATTCTCATTTTATTTTTAAAGTTATATTTTTAACAGGCTTAGATTGTTAAAGTCCGTATCAAAATCGTAACTCTCTCATAGGATATCCATTCTCGATTATCTTTATATCTAAGGATAGTGTCACTCCCCGGGTCGAGGAGGCGAAACATGCCGGACTGTGTGACTAAGTTCATGGATCATTGGTAAATTGAATATATAGCACACGTACAACAATAAAGAAAATAACATTTGTATTCCATCTTTAAGTTTGAATACAGGGTTCTTACAGATAATAGTAATACATGAATTGTCTTAACAGGTAGGAAGACATAACAAAAGCTAGTAAATTAGATTGCCTGAAATGCATGATTATTCGTCGTCTGAATACTTGAGTTACTGATTCCATGAGAATACATGAAATTTTAAGGGTCAACATAAAGTTGGTGAGAGTCACAGGTTTTCTGCTAACAGTTATATGATACTTTTAAAAAGTCTAAAAAATATTTTCTTTGTAAGTACAACCATACTTAAAACAATTTTTGTAAACAAGCTTTGAAAACCAAAATGTATCTTTGCATAAGTAAATCCATACTTAAAATAGTTTTGAAAACAACCAAGCCCATGGTTTGTAGTAACAGAGAGAGAGTTTTTAGTTAATGTTTATAATGAGTCCTATAACCGAGCTATGTGACTGTATGTACCCCCCTACGCCGCTTCATTATATGTCGTAGTAATAATAATAGACACTTATTACCCGCTTCAATTGATCGGTCGAGGTTGTAGCTAGCAACCGCAGGTGGGGATGTCAACGCCGTATAGATCTATACATATGTATATCGCTCCGAAGATTAACGGTTATAGTAGTGAGGGTAAGCTAAGTGTTTAGACTTAGCTAATGAATATAGTCTCACTAAAAAGCCCTTAACTAAGGTAGGTAAAAAGCTCTCAGCCCTAACTTATAAAAGGATAAGTTATTAGGCATAATGAATTTGTATAGAGTTTATAAAAGCCAAGCATAATTGGTATGCATGTATAGTACAAGGCACTAGCTTTTATAACTAAGTATGTTTCTTGTACAAACTTTGTAGTAAAAAGGCATATGTTATTTTAATAGTTGTATTATCCTAACAACATAACATATTAAAATATTGAAGTTTAAAACTAGTTTATGTAATTATAACATATAAGTGTCACTTAAATGTTTTATAAACTAGTATCGTTTTTGTTGGATTAGGTGTCTAAGCCCATAACTATTTTGGTATGTACTTGACCCGATTATGAGCATGGTCCTTTTGGGTTGCCTTCACCATAGCAACTGATAGGATGAACTAAGGAGAAAGAGGATTAATTATGATTTATTAATATATTATATGAATAATATATTAAAAGAGAAATCATATTGTTTAATTAATATTAGTCAAGAATTAATTAAGAATTAATTTTGTGGCTAAAAGAGATTAATTAAATAAAGGGGACCGATACTGTAATTATAAGATAGTTACAGAATTGGGCTTAGGATCCATAAAGGAAGCATGGACGAATTCTATTTGAGAGTTCATATAGACATCGTCCAAAGGGGCCTTCTGGAAGGATCTTTAGGCTGCTTAGGGCCTAAGCAGCTGGATTAGGGTTTCAAAGTTGAAAACCCTAGTAGCCCCAACTATATAAGGATCCCTAAGGCTCCCAAAAACGGGGCTAACATTCTAAGAGAAACTCTAAATGTTTTTGGTGCCTCCTCCTCCCTCTCCTAAGTCGTCTTGTTGCTTATGGTGTTTGTGACTCCATTAGAGGTGCAACATTTGAGGCACTAAGCTTTCATAAGTCAAGTTCAAGGAGGTTTGTGATTGTTCTTGCTACATAACAATCAAGGTAATGATTCTAACCCTAATCATATGTCAATTTCAGATTTGTATGCTAGTCAATTAGGGTTTATTGCTTTGGTATTCAATGTTGTATATTTACTTAGAAAAACCTAGATCAAAGCAATTAGGGTTGCATGAACACCATAGGAATGATGTTATGCACATAACCCAATAGTGGTATCAGAGCCTAGGTCGTTTTTCTAGTGAATAGATGCAAAAGTGAACCACCAAAGATCAAGAAAATCGAAAATTTTGCATTCTGACTGGCATACTCGCCGAGTCCATGAATGGACTCGACGAGTAGGTCCTACTCGACGAGTTCCATTGTGGACTCGACGAGTCCAGGGCTCTAGTGCCGGAATTTTCGATTTTTCTGCCAGATTTTGTTGAGGATAATTGTCAAAACTCGTTTTTCTTGCCAAAATCCGATTTTTTAAGTTTGAAATGGTTATCCTCATCAAAATTGATGGATTTGGTTAAATATAGATAATATAGGATTATTATTAGTCAAATATTTAACCTAGTAATTTGTAAAAGTTTCAAATTGCACCCTATAGGTTTTATAGTTTAAATTTGAACTTAAAAGTTTTAGTTTTTGAAATTTAAATAGTTAAACCCTAATGTTTTGAAAGGCTTCAAAACTTGCCCTCAAGTTTTGGAATTTAATTTTTATTAAAAGGTATTAATTTTGAAATATTAAATTCTAAAATCCTAAAGTTTTGAAAAGTTCAATTTACACCCTTATGGTTTATTAATTTAATTAAGAGTTTAATTGAAAGAGATAATTAATAAATCATAATTATATGGTTTAAGATTAATCAAATTAAAGGTATAATTTATTAATAAGTTTAAACCATTTAGTATTTTAAAAGTATAAAATACACCTTATACTATATAACATATAAAGGTTTAACATATTATATATGTATAAGTAAAGAGTCAGTCTTACCGTTAGTAGGCCTCATTCACGAAGCTGGTCTGTAAGGGGTGTCTAAGGAAATTGCCTATAAAATGGCGATTGAATGGGTATCCACTCTTACCCACTGCACTCTTGACTAATGGAGGGTCGTTAGCCGAACGGGTAGGATAGGACACACCCTTCCATTATAAGTATAATGTAATGCAAGTAACTAAACCTTTTATAAATTCCCAAATCTTAGTTACTTTAGAAAAAATGTGGAATTGATGCTATTCCATGAAATTACACTTTGTACCCTTGCCAAGACGTTAGTGGAGCATGTGTGGTTAACCGGCACACTAATTTGAGTCTGGCGAAGGGGGAAAAGGGTGACTCGATGTTTGTCATAGATCAATGGAGCGTGTGTGGCTAGCCGGCACATTGATTAGGTGACTGTAACATTGGGGGTACCAAGTATATTTGCATGGTTATCCACACCTTGTTTGTGATCCTCGGCATCCCAGTCACAAACATGAAGGGCATAATCGAGATTAAACATGGCATTGAAAAGTTCAATGAATCTCAAAAGATCTAGGAGTTTCAATTCATTTAATACCTAATTTTCAGTTTTCGTTTTTCATGGTGGAAATTGGTAAATCGTCATTTACCTACCTTCAAATGTTCCGTAATTTGGATTACGACATCCCTCTTCCATTTTGTAGAATATTGTGTTGGATCCTAGCCTTAATATTTCATTTGGGTGTTATATTAATGATTGAATCAAATAACTTGAATTTCTCCCGTTTTGTAGATGTCAAAATCTAACAACTATGGTCTTCCTGAATCCTTTGAAAAAAGTTTTCCACATGAAGATGATGTTCCACGATTGGATTGTGGAAATGGAAATCATGCTTCACTTCCTCCACCTCCTCCAATAATTCTCCCTGACCCACGTGTTCGAAGACTTGAAAAGTTCAAGGTCACTCAAGCCCTATTGGCAAACAAACACGAATATGGAAAGTCTGTATGTGCTCATGTCTTGGATATGAAGTTGCATATTGACAGATTGGGAATGTTGGGTGTCGAAGTCTCTAGGAAGCTGGTTGTTGACTTGGTTCTTCAATCACTTCCTGACTCATATAGTGAGTTCATTAGAGAGTACTATATGATGGACCACGACGTGACCCTCATTGATTTGACTTATTTGCTTATTGCTGCTGAATCAGAAATGATTTGGCGGATTGGTGAAGCAAAATTGTCTGGTAAATCAATGTCCCAACCTTCTATGGACAATGGTGACATTGGAAGTCCAGAAACGTTTTCTCTACGCAAGAGAAAGGCTAAGTCTGAGATAGTCCCTTGTGCCATTCCCAAAGAGTCTGTGTGTTTCTACTGCCAAAAGAAGGGGCATTGGTCACGAAGCTGCCCTGACTACCTGAGAGATCTAAGAGATGGGAGAGTCAAGATGTATGACTCTACTTCAGGTAAAATCCACTATCTAACTCTATTAAGTTCCTATTTGTAGATTCTTAATACATGATGTGATATGATTACATTTTGATGTTTTGTAGGATCAAAGAAAAGAAAGGAAGCTTAAAGGAAGAGTGAGCTGAGTCTGATCACGAAGAAATGAATTTCGATCTCACAGTTCGAAGATTGGATTTTTGAGCTTCTGTTTAAGAGTTAGGATAGGTTGCTTAGGAATATGTAATAAGCATAGTTTTCATGTGATTTGCGTTGTAATGTGATTTGAGTTTTATCTTATTTATTTATCCTTGCAATGTTATTATTGAAAATTGATGTTTGTTTGTTTCTATTGTTAGCAATATTGAATTGGATATGATTCTTAGTTATGTTATTTGTGGTAATGTCAGAAATTTACCAAATAAGGAATGATTCTCGTCGCCCAAGTTTCAATTGGACAGAAACTTGGAATCATGCAACTGGTATTGTATGATGAATGAGAACCTTCATATTTGGGAAATTAAGACTAATTCCTTGTTCACATAAGTATGTGATTCAAGTGAAGGACTAGGAGATCTAGTACGCATTGTTGTGCACTAGGTCAAGTCCGCCACAAAGAACGATAAAATATTTCTCATGATTTGCTAAAAGATTAGTAAATGTGGTTATACTTAAAAGATTAAGTATGATTCTGAATAATTGGAAAAGTTTCAATGAATAGCAGAATGAATAAGAAGAATCAATTAGGCAGAAAAACAAAAGTTTCTCCAATCTGAACAGATGGGAGAGTACTTAAGTATCGTGTTTTGTGATTAACTTAGTGATTATGAAACGATGTCACAATTGATCCTCTAAGGACACCTTAGTACACTAGTATGGCTAAGAAGAGGAATCGGAAATTGTTGAAATGGTTAAATCAAAAGTTGAATCATACTTCGTTCCAGAATCAAGTCTTAGAGTCGTACTCTAAGATTGTGACTTGAGTGACACATCTTAAGAAATTTTAACACAATGTAGAGTAGGAAAATGTTTTTCTTACTCTTGCACATTTGAAATTGGTAAGTTGTGATGTCTTGGATAAGACAAAGACCAACTAAGACCAATTATGTGTAGTGTTTATCTTGATAAGAGACCGCACTAACTCTTGAATATTTGTTTGACAAGAAATATTTCTTGACAAGAGAATCTTATATGTCAAGAGGTCAGTGGGAGTCTAAATGATCTTGAAAAGTTTCAGGAACTAATCAAGAGTAAACCTATTGTTAGACACTAGCACACGACTTGAGGTTTATAACCTATCATGTTGACACAATTATGTTTCTATGCCATTCCAGTAAGGTTACCTATGCATATGAGTTCTATGAGTTCTCAATTGATTGCATAGAGGCAAGACACCCTGATCAATGGAAAGTACATTGATAGGTAGGGATGAGCCGCTCAAAGACTTGGAAGCAATGGTGGGACCCTTGATGGCAAGAAATTAAGAATGAACAAGTTCTGTCCATAAGAGTTTGGATTTGTCACAAACATTATATTATGATTAAGGTTATGACAAGTTCACATGGATAAGAGCACATACACCATAAAATCTAAGTGTTATAAGATTTCTCTCCGTTTCATGAAAATGATTGTGAGGAAACGCTTTCACTAAGAGAGATTTTAAGGAGATAGCAATTGTGATATTTGCGTTCTCAAATTCGATTATGATTACGACATCCCTCTTCATAGTTCGAATTGTGAGATTTGGCAATTAGTCTAAACATTTAGGACTTATTGCTATAAGTTCTGAATTAGTTTAGACATACATATGAGCTATCTAAAGAAAGGTGTATGAGTTTGAGAATCTTAGATAAAGGCTTATCGAAGCATATGTGTATTAGAAATATGAACTTTGGTAGTCAATAAGTGTTGATTTCTAGAAGTCCAACTATTTTCTAAATACGTGTCAAAGCTAGTGGGAGCATAAATCTTATGCTGGTATGGATATAGTCATCATGTTAGTGGGAGCATGATTATTATTTTAAGTGTTGCAAGTTAGCCATATTAATTATAGAAAACAAAAGGTTTCACTTTGCAAAGTTGTAGCGGTTGAAAAATTGTTTTTATATAATTAAGGGAGAGAATATTATACTTCGTTTCAAAATCTAAAAGCTTGGATCGAGAAATTTTAATCAAATTTAGTCAAAGGACATATATGGATGTTATGTTGAAAAGATTCAACATAAAGGAATTCTATATATGGCAATATTATAGCAAGAAACTGGTAAAGTATCACGTTTTTCATCATGAATCGTGTCCCATACGCTTCAGGTATAGGATCGATTGCATATGCGGTAATATTCGAACGTTCTAAATTTTCCAAATGCATAGGGCATTAAGAGATAAAAGGGACTAGAACCGGATTTGACTAAAATAATTAAACAATTGTCAAGGACGATCTAAGGTTCGCCAAGGATTGGTCACTTGTGGGCAGTTGGAAGTATAGTAACGAATGGACCATAATGACATTATTATGATTAGATATGATTCTATTAATAATGAGTTATCGTATGGAAAATATGGAAATGTTTCCATATTGGGAGTTGGACGTTAAGAATCTATGTCTAGATAAGAAACTTTTATGCAAGAAGGATGTTCAAAGGAATGTACTTTGAATGCGAGACTTCATATCTATGGAATTGCCTTGTAACAATCTCCAATAGAGCACTTTGTAATTTCATTGGCAAAGTCTTGGTGACTTTGGCGCTATGAACTTACGAAAGGATCATTGCATAAAATGTTAAAATCTAACATATTCTAATAGTGGCAAGAATTTTGTATTCTTACACTAACGATAAGGATTTAGGAATTGTGAAATGAGTATCATTGGAAATGTGTTCAATTGATCTATTTCACAAAGTAAGGACCATAGGTAAACACAGTGTGCATGTTTGGAGCATGGGACAACTGTTATTATAATTCAAGTAATAAGTTGATTATCCGAAACATTATTCAATGAATAATGAGTAATCAATATGGTGATTAAATAAAGGTGTTTTATTTATACTCAAAAGTTTGGGGCCATATATGATTAGTATTATTCTTGTGTTTCACTTCACATGTTTTGACTTCCCGAATAATAAGATTATTCAAGCTTTCCACAATCGATCATAATTTGGAAGTAGGTATGAATGAAGATTGTCATGAATCCGACTGTAGATTGTCTAAAGTGTTTCAAACATAGCAAAAGTCTGCTACAGTGTTCATGAGTGCTCCTGTAATAAGATTAGAGTATTGGATTAAACTCACGCTCACTTGAATCACTTCATGGATTTTATCATAGTGATTAGTGAGACGATAATATCTTATATTCTTGAAACCGAGACATGTGAGTTGTAATTTACAAGTCGGTTGCACATTGATAATATGTAAACGCACCAATAACTTGGTGTTATAAACCATATTGTTGTGTGTGATTTGATGAGTAGGTACAAGCGAGCATTTGAGTCGAAGTTTATCCGTTCCTTTTACGTAATGTGGGATAAAAGCGATATTTGTGGGCCCCTCGATGATTTAGTGATGACACCCTAAGCGCTTGGCCAAGCTGGGACTAAGTTGATGTGTTCAATTGTAGTCTGTTGTCAGTTGTCATAAATCAGAAATCTGGAAACAACAGATGAAGAGAGAGTATGATTAAATCCATGTATCAATTTATACGATATCTAGAATGGAGGAATATATGATCCCTTATCTAAAGGACGTGTTATTGATAAGATCAGAGTTGACAGTGGCTTTTGAAAGCTACGATTGCTGATCAGGTTCTGAAGTCATATGCAAAATAATTATTAGACTTATCCAAGTGGGAGACTGTTGGATTAGGTGTCTAAGCCCATAACTATTTTGGTATGTACTTGACCCGATTATGAGCATGGTCCTTTTGGGTTGCCTTCACCATAGCAACTGATAGGATGAACTAAGGAGAAAGAGGATTAATTATGATTTATTAATATATTATATGAATAATATATTAAAAGAGAAATCATATTGTTTAATTAATATTAGTCAAGAATTAATTAAGAATTAATTTTGTAGCTAAAAGAGATTAATTAAATAAAGGGGACTGATACTGTAATTATAAGATAGTTACAAAGTTGGGCTTAGGATCCATAAAGGAAGCATAGACGAATTCTATATGAGAGTCATATAGACATCATCCAAAGGGGCCTTCTGGAAGGATCTTTAGGCTGCTTAGGGCCTAAGCAGCTGGATTAGGGTTTCAAAGTTGAAAATGATGAGTTTTGAGCATTCTAACACTCCTAAGTCTACTTGCAACCCTAGAAAACCTTGGATCTATGTTTGTCTAAAATACATGCAAAATATGATTTCCAAGGTTCATAATCCTATCTAGCATACATGGGGAACTTTTAACATAAAAGATGGCTAGAATTACATACCTTGTAGTTGTTATGATTCCTTGAAAAACCTTGAGAGCCTAGCACCCCAAGTGTGATGCCTCAAATGTTTCACACAACATCAAATGCTTTGGAATAACTTTAGAGAATGTATAACACTTGTAAAATCGGCTTGCCCTCACTTGTGCTTAGTGTAACCGATTTTGGTGAGTATCATGTTCCTTATATAGTGTGTCACATCTAGGGTTACTCCATGTAAACCCTAATGTGACATGACTCTTCATTTCCATGACCCATGGGTTTATAACTGCCATGGAGCCTCCATGGAGCATCCAATGGGTTTAACCCAACTTGATAATCCATGGAGCCTTTTAGTCCACTATGCAAGTTATGGATGATTTACATAATCAACCCATATATTTAATTAGTCATCTTTTGATCACTTAATTAATTCTTGATCAATACTAATTAAATAATACTATTAATATATTAGAACTTATAATATATTAATAAACCACAAGTGTTATTTCTCTCATTTAGTCTACCAAATGCATGATGCCATGCAACCCAAATGGACCATGCCGGGTCGGGTCAAATACATACCAGGAATAGTTATGGACTTAGACACCTTATCCAACAGTCTCCCACTTGGATAAGTCTAATAACTATAACTGCAAGTATGACTTCAGGAACCGATCAGCAATCGTAGCTCTTTTCAAGGTTTTTCGAAACTGAGAAGATAATGATACGCCATTTCAGATAAGTGATCATATAATCCTCTGTTCTAGATATCAGCCGGACAAATACATGGAACAATGTCTTACTTTTGTCCAGCAGTTTGTTTCCCGATTTCCGATTTGTTTGACATAGAACTTAATTGAACACATCAACTTAGTTCTGACCGGGCCCGGTACATAGGTCAAAACAAAATCATCGAGGGGCCCAGATATCGCTTCTAATCCAAAAAGGAATAGATAAACTTCGACTCATATGCTTGTTCTACTACTTCTTAAATCATACACAAGCACATGTTTTATAACATCGAGTTACCAATGCGTTTTCGCATCATCAATGTATAACCAACTCATAGACAACAAGACATATCTCTAGGTTTGAAGACTTGTATGATATTACCGTCTCGCAATCACTCGAGATAAATTCCATGAAGTGATACCAGCGAGCATGGGTTGAATCCAATACTCAGAACTTATGAGCACTCATGAGTGTTGAGGCCATGTCCAACATCTTAGACCTCTACAACCAACTCACGACAGTCTTAATTCATATCTACTTCCAACATATGACTGACTGTGGATAATTTGAATAATATGTAAAACACAACATAAATATTCTGGAAGTCAAAACATGCAAAAGAAATAATAGTAAACGATTGACACAAGATAGCCACACTTTGCTCATAAATCAACACAACTTTTATTCATCATCAAATGTCAATTACACTTTACAAATTTCAAAACTATCTAACTACTAAAACTAATATCATCCTTCAGCCCTATGCTCCTTGCATGCTGTCACACCCCGAAACCGATGGCGGAAACGTTCCGGGGCGGAGGACGTCATGTGTAGCATCACAACCAATGAATAATAGCAATCATAGCAACACAACCAGTACAGTGAATACTAAAATAAAAATGTTTACATCAGTTTGAAACTTTGTCTGAAACTTTGTTTGAATTACATCGCATAATTTGTATGAATATAAACATTAAACTCTTATTGCTGCCACTCCCCAAAAACCCAGCAGGTACCTGTCTACTGATTTCCTGAGAATACAAGCAGTTTGAAAATATCAGCATAAAGCTGGTGAGTTCATAAGCGGTAGTTTGTAATGAAAATCGTTGATGAGTTCGTAAAAGTGTTTTGCATTGTTTCAAGAAAATCCGATATTTTCTTTAGTGAGGAAGTAGTGTTTTCAATTCTGTATAAAACCATGAATTTTTGTCACTGAAAACTGTAGTGATATGCGAAATTATTACTTCATGTGACTAGCTAATGCTAATCATGATGTAATAGTATTTCGTGTGTGGAATCATTGTATGCTCGTTCTGTTTGAAAACCCTGAAAGTTCCCTAGTTGTAGTGTGTATTAGTTCTATTTAATGTAAATAAAACTGTTGAAGAGTGTTAAGTTGTAAACTAAAGGTGATTTATACATAATGTGAGTCGTATAACCATGCTTGATATGACTAGTGACCTTTCCAACGTTCTTCAGGCGTCGAGTTAAATGACATTTGTACATCTCAGGCGTGCCCGCCTAACTGTAGCTAGCAGCCCAGATGTGGGATTGTCAGTCCCGAATAGATCTATTCATAAATCTCACGCTCTCCCACCAGGAGACTCTGGTTATACTATGGTAGGATTTATCCCTGTACACCTAAGGGTACAGTAGTGAAGTAGCGCCTCACAGTATCGTACAATCTAGTTTACATGTAGTGTAGTAGCGTTCTACCGTAGTGAAAATCCGTATGTATACTATATATAGTGATAATTACAGTTATGAATACATGATAAAGTAGTGATGTAATCTGTAAACTGTTTCTGTCTTAGAGCATATTTTTAGTAGTGAAAGTTTCTGTACTGGTTATGTTTAGAAAAATCCCAAACTATACCGATTATAGTTTGCATGTATAGTGAATAGCTTGTCCGGAAAACTATGCAAATTTTAGTGAAAACGTCCCTTATGCTCAACATAGTACAAAAGGGATTTAAAGTATGAGATTTGCATGAGTTTTTGAAAACATTTATGTTTAGCTTGTATTCCCCCCCTGAAAACATTGAAAATATGGAAAATGTAGGGGTATGAACTCACAGTTATTGCGTGAAATCGTTGACTGAAATGAAGATCCTCGAGTTATTGCACGTGACACTTAACGAAATCCTATTATCAAATAAATACATATATGTATCTAAATTAGCGATTTCGTTAGATAACGTGTTAGAGGAACACTTGTATTCGGTTGAGGAATGTTACCGGGACTTGATCGAATCGATGAAAGTGAGTTTTCAGTCAAAAGCACCACTTAAAAGGTGTTTACGGCCGTGAACAAGAGTTTACGGTCGACAGACAGTTTACGGCCGTGAACAGGGTTTACGGTCGTAAACTAGGGTTTACGGTTTCTGAAGGCTCGGTGAGTTTACGGCCGTAAACTCAAGAACAAAGTTTACGGTCTTTGAAGGCTTGAACCGTAAACTCAAGAACAGTGTTTACGGTCTTTGAAGATGGACCGTAAACTCAAGAACAATAGTGCTGATTTCGAAGAGATAAGCGTTTCCAGACGTTCCGAGGTGACTCCAAACGGGGTTTCTCGATGTTTTCCGAAGTTTTGAAAGCGTTTTCCGGTGTTTACGGTTAAGGTTCTTAGAGAGAGAATGAGAGAGTTTTTGGCCAGAAATGTTCAAATGAAGGTGGAGGTCTCGTATTTATATGGGTGCTGTGATCGGTGGTGGGGGTCCACTCTTTACTGACCGTAAACGGATATACGGCCGTAAACTAGTTTACGGTCGTAAACGAGTTTACGGCCGTAAATAAGTTTACCGTCGTAACCTCACTTAGACCGAAAGTGATTGATATTTCGAGATATTCGGGTTTCCGCGTGATTTTTGTTTCCGACTTGCAAATATTTTAATTATATATATAACTAGATTATATTCTAAACCAAGAAGTTTGACGGAAAGGTTAACGAATTCGAAATTTTATTAACGGAAAATGCGTAACAGAAATGGACAAAGTTTCGGGTTGTCACATCATCCCCACGTTAGAGGGAATTTCGTGCCGAAATTCGAACATAGAATACAAATCATGGATTAGGAAAGAGATGCGGATATTTCTGTTTCATCTGATCTTCGCGCTCCCAAGTGAATTCAGGTCCCCGGTTGGCATTCTAGCAAACCTTCACTATCGGGATGCGACTTTGTTTCGTTCGTTTGATTTCCCGATCCATGATTTCGACAGGTTCTTCCACGAAGTTGAGGTTCTCGTTGATTTCAATCTCATCGAGAGGAATCACAAGTGTCTCATCGGACAGACACTTCTTTAGGTTCTATACGTGGAAAACAGGGTGGATGTTGTTGAGCTCCCGTGGTAATTGGAGTTTGTATGCTACGGGACCGATCCTAGCAAGGATCTCAAACGGTCCAATGTACCTTGGGTTTAGCTTTCCACGCTTCCCAAAACGTATCATGCCTTTCCAGGGTGAGACCTTCAAAAGGACGCGGTCACCAACCTGGAACTCCAAGGGTTTTCGTCTCTTATCGACGTAGCTCTTTTGTCTATCTCGTGAGGCTTTCAGTCGTTCCCGAATTTGCACAATCTTCTCAGTTGTCTCTCGGATGATCTCAGGACCAGTGAGAGTACTGTCGGGGACTTGACCCCTAGCTAGCTGCATGTCACCCACCTCAGCCCAACACAGAGGGGATCTGCACTTACGGCCATAGAGGGCTTCAAACGACGCAGTCTTGATGCTGGTGTGGTAGCTGTTGTTGTAGGAAAATTCAACCAAAGGAAGATGAGTGTCCCACGACGCACCGAAGTCAATGGCGCAGGCTCTCAACATATCTTCCAAGGTCTGAATTGTTCTCTCACTCTGTCCATCAGTCTGCGGATGATAAGCCGTGCTCATATCCAACTTAGTTCCAAGAGCCTTCTGTAAAGACTGCCAGAGCCTTGATGTAAACCTGCTATCTCGATCGGAGATAATGGATGCAGGTACACCATGAAGGCGAACTATCTCTTGAATGTAGATCCGTGTGAGTCTCTCCATATTGAAGTTTTCTTTGATTGGCAGGAAGTGGGCGGACTTCGTCAATCGATCGACAATTACCCAGATGGCATCGTGCCCACTCGGAGATCTGGGTAACTTGGTGATAAAATCCATGGTTATCCTTTCCCACTTCCACTCAGGTATTTTCGGCTGCTGAAGTAAACATGAGGGCTTTTGGTATTCTACTTTTACCTTGGCACAAGTCAGGCACTTGCCCACGAAAGTAGCAATTTCCGCTTTCATGTTTGGCCACCAATAGAGTTGTTTGAGATCCAAGTACATCTTGTCCGAACCTGGGTGAACGGAGTATTTCGTCTTGTGAGCTTCGTTCATGACCACTTCTCTGTAACCACCATACTGTGGGGTCCATATTCGGTTCATAAAGTAGTACACTCCGTTTCCCTTGAGCTCCAAGTTCTTGTCCATTCCTCGCAGTGACTCATTTGCCACGTTCTCTACTTTCAAAGCTTCCACCTGAGCCTCTCTGATTCGCGTGGACAAATGGGAATGGATGCTCATTGTTAGTGCCTTCACCTTACGTCTTGAATACTCCTTTTGGCTGAGGGCATCTGCTACCACATTGGCCTTGCCGGGATGGTAACGAATTTCGCACTCGTAGTCACTAAGTAGCTCTACCCATTGTTGTTGTCTCATGTTTAACTCCTTTTGATCAAAAATATGTTGCAAGCTCTTATGGTCGGTGAAGATAGTGCACTTGGTTCCATAGAGATAGTGTCTCCAGATCTTTAACGCAAAGACCACTGCTCCCAATTCCAAATCATGAGTTGTGTAATTGACCTCATGTGTTTTTAACTGCCTCTAGGCATAGGCGATGACCTTTCCTCTCTACATGAGCACACAACCTAGGCCCTGATTGGATGCATCACAATAGACTACGAAGTCTTCCGTCCCTTTGGGCAGGGACAAGATAGGTGCACTGCACAGGGCCTGCTTCAATGTTTGAAATGCAGTGTCTTGCTTGGCTCCCCAACTGAAGGTTACACCCTTCTGTGTCAGGGTAGTTAAAGGCTTAGCGATTCTGGAGAAGTTCTGGATGAACCTGCGATAAAAGCCCGCGAGACCCAAGAATTGCCGGATTTCTGTGGGTGTCTTTGGTGCAGACCAATTCTCAATCGCTTTGATCTTGGAAGGGTCCACGTGTATCCCTTCCTTGCTAATCACGTGTCCAAGGGAATTTACCTTCCTGATCCAGAATTCGCACTTTGAGAATTTCGCGTATAGCTTTTCTGCCCTTAATGTTTCCAACACTTGCCTTAAGTGGTGTTTATGATCATTCTCACTCCGCGAATAGACAAGTATATCATCGATGAACACAATCACGAACTTGTCTAAGAAAGGGTGGCACACCCGATTCATCAGGTCCATGAATACTGCCGGTGCGTTGGTTAGACCAAAGGGCATTACTACAAACTCGTAGTGTCCATAGCAAGTTCGGAATGCTGTTTTGGGCACATCATTCTCATGAACCCGCAACTGATGGTACCCTGATCTTAGATCTGTCTTTGAGAAAGAACTGACTCCCTGAAGTTAGTCGAAGAGATCGTCGATTCTGGGTAAGGGATATCGGTTCTTGATGGTAAGCTTATTCAGCTCTCGGTAGTCAATGCACATCCGAAAGGATCCATCCTTCTTTTTCACAAATAAGATCGGAGCTCCCCAGGGTGAGGAACTCGGCCTTATGAACCCTTTGCTGATCAGCTCATTGAGCTGACTGGATAATTCTTGCATTTCCGCTGGCGCTAAACGGTAAGGAGATTTAGCTACAGGAGTAGCTCCGGGGATCAAGTCGATACGAAACTCGACTTAGCGCTCGGGAGGGATTCCTAGGAGATCTTCAGGGAAGACATCAGGGAAGTTGCAGACTTCGGGAAGACTCTCGAGGTCTTTAACTTTTTGCATCTCATTAACGACGTGAGCTAGAAACGCATGGCATTCCTTCCACAGGTACTTCTGAGCTTTGATGCACGAGATGATACGGAGGTTCGAACTGAGCTTATCACCATAAATCATAAGGGTTTCGCCAGAGGAAAGATTGAGACGGATAGCTTTCTCGAAGCAAAGAATATCAGCACGATTGGAGCTTAACCAATCCATGCCGATAATGACGCCGAAACTCTTGATGGACACAGGCATAAGGTCGAAGGGAAAAGAATGATTGTCTAGGGTAAGAGTACAGCCTATGAACATGTCGTTAGTGCTCTCCTTCTTTCCATTAGCCATCTCGACGGTAAATGTTTCAGTTAGGGGTTGGGATTTACATTTGATTAGATGTTTGAATGTATGACTAACAAAACTCCTCTCCGCACCAGAATCGAAGAGAATGCATGCATAAGAGTTGTCAAGAAGGAACGTACCCGTAACAACGGTAGGATCAGCAACTGCTTCCTCCTGGCCCATCACCAGAACTCTCCCTGTGTTGCCACCAGTTGTTGCCTTGGGGCAGTTTCTCCTGAAGTGCCCAGCCTCTCCACATCCATAACAAGATTGACCAGCGCCCGCTCCCGGAGCCTGGTTGGTTGGTTGGGTTGGCACCTTGAAGTATCGAGCTGTGTGTCCTTTCTTTCCACAGCTGTTGCAACTCAACTCACAGCAGGGTCCGTGATGATGGAAGTTACACTTGTTGCACAGGGGTAGTTTTCCAGCATAACCACCGGTAGGAGATTGGGTGGTTGGAACAGCAGTGGGAGCAGCAGCAGGAGCAGTAACAGCATGAACTGCCACTATTTGTTGTTTCTTGGAGGGCTCCTGCGAAGACTGACCCTTTCGTTTGTTACCAAACTTCTTCTTCTTCCCACCGCTTTCCTTTTGTGGCTCGGAGACAGCTGCCACCTCATCCAGATCGATTCCATGATCGATCAGAGTCTGTGCCAGATCCTTGGCGCTTTCAAAAGTAATCGATCTAGCAGCCAAGACATTCCCTTTTGTTGGTTGCGTCAATCCCCAAATGTACCTCTCGATTTTCTTGCTTTCCGGGGTGACCATTCCCGGACAGAGGAGAGCCAGATCACAGAATCTAGCAGTGTAGGCAGCGATGTCGGAACCCTTCATCTTCAAGTTCCAGAGTTCGTGCTCCAACTTTTGCACTTCGCCCCTCGGGCAGTACTCTGCGAGCATGAGCTCCTTCAATCTTTCCCAACCCATGGCATTAGCCACTGGCAGGGTTAGGGTTTTGACTCGACCATTCCACCAGGTCAGGGCTCGGTCGGTGAAGGTGCAGGCGGCGAACTTCACCTTGTTTGCTTCATAACAGACGCAAATTTCGAAGATGGAATCGATCTTCTTGAACCATCGAGTCAGGGCGATGACACCTCCAATTCCGTCGAAGGACTTGGGTTTCGCAGTCATGAAGTCCTTGTAGGAACACTCTTTTTGATGTCCCTGACTTCCACCTGGTCTCTGTGGGTCGGTTCCACCACCAGCCCCACCAGCGTTCACTTGTGCCATTGCTGCAGTCACGGCGGCGGTAACTGATGCCTGAAACATGACAGGGTCGAACTGAGGAGGTGGTGGTGGTGGAGTGTCGTCGTTCCTTCTGATGGGTCTTGGTCGAGGAGGCATCTTGTTCTAGAAAACAGTCAGGAAGAAGAGGATGGTAAGTCCTCGAGATATACATATAACAAGATATATCTCATCCTGATAATAAAAGTATACTACCGAGCGATAAGCACAGAAAGGTTACTAACACAAGTAAGTTATCGCTTAAGGGAGAAAAGGTAGTGACGCTTAGAGTGAATCTGTATACCGAGTTTGGCTCTAGCTAAAATACTCCTATAGTATTTTATGTGATATGATTTTTGTAAGTTTTAGGCCTGCTGTAACACCACAGTTACTCCCAAGCACATGTTGGCCATGTCTTGACTGAATATAGTTGATTAGGTTATATTCACCCTAGACATGATTACATAACTGCCCAGGTTTAACCGTAGCGGTCCATCATCCAAATACTTTTGTTCTGCTCTACTAGTGACACGAATTTTGTTATGTATGTAATGCTCGTATACTTTTTATAAAAATACTTATATTTTTGAAAGTATACTTTTAGCGTAGAGCACTTAGGCCCCTTAGTGTTTATAGTTGTATACCACGTAAGGTTCGGTATACTAGTTCGCTATAAACAAGGGCTCTGATACCAATCTGTCACACCCCGAAACCGATGGCGGAAATGTTCCGGGGCGGAGGACGTCATGTGTAGCATCACAACCAATGAATAATAGCAATCATAGCAACACAACCAGTACAGTGAATACTAAAATAAAAATGTTTACATCAGTGTGAAACTTTGTTTGAAACTTTGTTTGAATTATATCGCATAATTTGTATGAATATAAACATTAAACTCTTATTGCTGCCACTCCCCAAAAACCCAGCAGGTACCTGTCTACTGATTTCCTGAGAATACAAGTAGTTTGAAAATATCAGCATAAAGCTGGTGAGTTCATAAGCGGTAGTTTGTAATGAAAATCGTTGATGAGTTCGTAAAAGTGTTTTGCATTGTTTCAAGAAAATCCGATATTTTCTTTAGTGAGGAAGTAGTGTTTTCAATTCTGTATAAAACCATGAATGTTTGTCACTGAAAACTGTAGTGATATGCGAAATTATTACTTCATGTGACTAGCTAATGCTAATCATGATGTAATAGTATTTCGTGCGTGGAATCATTGTATGCTCGTTCTGTTTGAAAACCCTGAAAGTTCCCTAGTTGTAGTGTGTATTAGTTCTATTTAATGTAAATAAAACTGTTGAAGAGTGTTAAGTTGTAAACTAAAGGTGATTTATACATAATGTGAGTCGTATAACCATGCTTGATATGACTAGTGACCTTTCCAACGTTCTTCAGGCGTCGAGTTAAATGACATTTGTACATCTCAGGCGTGCCCGCCTAACTGTAGCTAGCAGCCCAGATGTGGGATTGTCAGTCCCGAATAGATCTATTCACAAATCTCACGCTCTCCCACCAGGAGACTCTGGTTATACTATGGTAGGATTTATCCCTGTACACCTAAGGGTACAGTAGTGAAGTAGCGCCTCACAGTATCGTACAATCTAGTTTACATGTAGTGTAGTAGCGTTCTACCGTAGTGAAAATCCGTATGTATACCGTATATAGTGATAATTACAGTTATGAATACCATGATAAAGTAGTGATGTAATCTGTAAACTGTTTCTGTCTTAGAGCATATTTTTAGTAGTGAAAGTTTCTGTACTGGTTATGTTTAGAAAAATCCCAAACTATACCGATTATAGTTTGCATGTATAGTGAATAGCGTGTCCGGAAAACTATGCAAATTTTAGTGAAAACGTCCCTTATGCTCAGCATAGTACAAAAGGGATTTAAAGTATGAGATTTGCATGAGTTTTTGAAAACATTTATGTTTAGCTTGTATTCCCCCCCTGAAAACATTGAAAATATGGAAAATGTAGGGGTATGAACTCACAGTTATTGCGTGAAATCGTTGACTGAAATGAAGATCCTCGAGTTATTGCACGTGACACTTAACGAAATCCTATTATCAAATAAATACATATATGTATCTAAATTAGCGATTTCGTTAGATAACGTGTTAGAGGAACACTTGTATTCGGTTGAGGAATGTTACCGGGACTTGATCGAATCGATGAAAGTGAGTTTTCAGTCAAAAGCACCACTTAAAAGGTGTTTACGGCCGTGAACAAGAGTTTACGGTCGACAAACAGTTTACGGCCGTGAACAGGGTTTACGGTCGTAAACTAGGGTTTACGGTTTCTGAAGGCTCGGTGAGTTTACGGCCGTAAACTCAAGAACAAAGTTTACGGTCTTTGAAGGCTTGAACCGTAAACTCAAGAACAGTGTTTACGGTCTTTGAAGATGGACCGTAAACTCAAGAACAATAGTGCTGATTTCGAAGAGATAAGCGTTTCCAGACGTTCCGAGGTGACTCCAAACGGGGTTTCTCGATGTTTTCCGAAGTTTTGAAGGCGTTTTCCGGTGTTTACGGTCAAGGTTCTTAGAGAGAGAAGGAGAGAGTTTTTGTCCAGAAATGTTCAAATGAAGGTGGAGGTCTCGTATTTATAGGGGTGTTGTGATCGGTGGTGGGGGTCCACTCTTTACTGACCGTAAACGGGTATACGGTCGTAAACGAGTTTACGGTCGTAAACAAGTTTACCGTCGTAACCTCACTTAGACCGAAAGTGATTGATATTTCGAGATATCCGGGTTTCCGCGCGATTTTTGGTTTTGACTTGCATATATTTTAATTATATATATAACTAGATTATATTCTAAACCAAGAAGTTTGACGGAAAGGTTAACGAATTCGAAATTTTATTAACGGAAAACGCGTAACAGAAACGGACAAAGTTTCGGGTTGTCACACATGCTGGAGATGCTTAACCCTACCCAGTCCCTTCGTGAGGGGATCTGCCGGGTTCTCATCCGATGATACCCTCTTTGCCACGAGGAGTCCTTCCCATATTCGATGTCTAATGAACTGGTATTTTCTGTCAATGTGTCTGGATCTCCCGTGATCCCTTGGTTCCTTTGCTAAGGCAACTACACTTTCACTATCACAGAAAATCTCTATGGGCTCCTTTATAGCTGGTACAACTCCAAGGTCGCCAATGAAGTTCTTTAGCCATATCGCCTCCTTTGCTGCCTCGCTTGCCGCTATGTACTCTGATTCGCAAGTTGAATCAGCCACTGTCTCCTGCTTGGAACTTTTCCAAGAGATTGCTCCTCCGTTCAAGGTAAAGACCGAGCCTGACTAAGAGCAGAAATTATCCCTATCAGTCTAGAAACTAGCATCACTATACCCTACAACTCTCAAGTCATCACTCCCACCAAGGGTAAGGACCCAGTCCTTAGTCCTCCGTAGGTACTTGAGAATGTTCTTTACCGCCGTCCAGTGAGCCTTACCAGGGTTCCCCTGATACCTGCTAACCATGCTCAAAGCAAAGGCTACATCAGGTCGAGTGCAGGTCATAGCATACATGATCGAGCCTACTGCAGAAGCATACGGTACTTGACTCATTTCTGCTATCTCAACCTCGGTACTCGGGCTCTGAGTCTTACTCAATCTAGTGTTACTCTGGATGGGTAGCTCTCCTTTCTTGGAATCTTGCATGCTGAACCTCTTCAACACCTTATCCAAGTATGTACTTTGACTAAGTCCAATTAGTCTTTTACTCCGGTCTCTCAGAATCCTTATCCCTAGAATATAGGCAGCTTCTCCTAAGTCTTTCATAGCAAAACACTTCCCAAGCCAGGACTTCACTTCCTGCAAGGTTGGGATGTCATTTCCTATGAGTAGTATGTCATCCACATACAATACCAAAAAGCTAACTATACTCCCACTAGCCTTGACATATACACAAGATTCGTCTTCACTTCTCGAAAAGCCAAACTCTTTGACTTTCTCATCAAAGCAAAGATTCCATCTACGAGGTGCTTGCTTTAATCCATATATGGATTTCTCAAGCTTACACACTCTGTTAGGGTTCTTTGTACTGACAAAACCCTCTGGCTGATTCATGTAAACATCCTCAGCCAACTTTCCATTAAGGAAAGCGGTTTTGACATCCATTTGCCAAATTTCATAGTCATGAAATGCAGCAATGGCTAACAACACCCTAATAGACTTAATCTTGGCTACTGGTGAAAAGGTCTCATCATAATCAACTCCTGGAGTTTGAGAAAAGCCCTTTGCAACCAGTCGGGCCTTATAAGTGTGTATATTACCATCCATGTCGGTCTTCTTCTTGAAGATCTATTTGCACCATACTGTCTTACGACCTGGTACATTGTCAACCAAGTTCCAAACTTGATTGTCATACATGGACTGTATCTCGCTGTCCATTGCCTCTTTCCATTTGGTAGACTCGGGGCCTGCCAAGGGTTCCGCATAGCTGTTAGGTTCATCCAGACTTACCAGTGTCACATCACTGATAAGTGTCTCACCTTCCGCAGTAATATGGAAACCATAGTAGTGCTCAGGTGCATTCCTAACCCTTGTGGAACGCCTTAGAGGTACAGACTTGTCAATTGGATCAACAGGAGTTTCCTCCTCAAGTTGACTGCTAGGGTTTGAGGTTCCTTCACCACTTGACTATTGAGTTTCTTCAAGGTCAATTTGGCTCCCACTGTTTCCTTGGCTTATGAACTCTCTTTCTCGAAAGACACCCCTCCTTGCTACAAAGACCACATTCTCACTAGGTCTGTAAAAGAGGTAACCAAAGGATTTCTGTGGGTAGCCGATGAAAATACACCTCTCACTTCGAGGTTCAAGCTTGTCGTGAGTCTCGCGTCTCACGAAAGCTTCGCAACCCCAAATCTTGATGTGTGCTAGACTAGGAACTTTTCTAGTCCACATCTCGTGAGGTGTTTTGGCAACCTTCTTTGTAGGGACCAGATTAAGGATATGGGCGGTAGTCTCTAAGGCATACCCCCAGAATGAGATTGGTAGCGAAGCTTGACTCATCATGGAACGAACCATGTCCAACAAGGTTCGATTACGCCTCTCAGCTACACCATTCAACTGTGGTGTCCTGGGAGGTGTCAATTGTGAGACAGCCCCACATTCCCTAAGATAGTCGAGGAACTCTGTACTAAGATACTCACCACCACGATCGGATCGAAGCATCTTAATGTTCCTGCCCAATTGATTCTCTACTTCCTGTTTAAACTCTTTAAACCTTTCGAAAGTCTCCGACTTATGCTTGATTAAGTAGAAATATCCATATCTACTATAATCATCTGTAAAAGTCACATAATAACGATTAGCATCCCTTGTGGCAGTTTTGAAGGGTCCACGCACATCCGTGTGCACTAGATCCAACAAACCTTCACCCCTAGCACACGAACCTGTGAAGGGTGACTTTGCCATTTTTCCAAGTAAACATGATTCACAACTATCATCTGACTTTAGGTCAAATGACTCCAAGACTCCATCCTTTTGGAGTTGGCCTATGCGTTTCTTGCTTACATGTCCAAGACGACAATGCCATAATGATGCTTTATCCAAGTTATTATCATTAGTAGAATCAATACACAACACATTATTTCCTAGATTATCTACAACAGACACAACTTCATACACACTATCACAAGGTAATGCTTTAAAATAAAACACATTATTAAAGAAAGCATTTATTCCACCAACTTCATTATCAAAAGAAAAGGTAAAACCTTGTTTGTACAAAGCATGAAAGGAAATAATATTTCTTGCCATTTCAGGCGAATAACAACATTTATTCAAATCTAAAGTGAACCCACTACTTAGCAACAAAGTATAAACTCCAATCTTGGTGACAGGTGAAACTTTCCTATTCCCCATGATCAAGTTTATCTTTCCATGCTCCACATTCTCACTTCTTCTTAGTCCCTGCAAATCAGAACAAATATGAATACCGCAGCCTGTATCAAGGACCCAAGAGTTATTAGATAATATAGTGTAAATACCTGCATGGTTGGGTTTCACTTTCCCATCCTTCAAATCTTGCTGGTACTTCGGGCAGTTCCGCTTCCAGTGTGCCTTTTCATGGCAATAGAAGCATTCAGCCTCTTTTGGGTCAGCAGAAGGAGTGACGAAACCTTTCTTGGTTCCGCTTGAAGAGGAGCCATCAAGGGTCTTACCCTTGGTACCCTTCGAAGGGTTCTTCCTCTTCTTCCCTCTACCTTTCCCGATTGCCAGGACAGTTGCAGAGTTTGGAGCAGGAGTAGGAGTGGTAACAACCGACTTACCTTTAAGACATGATTCTGCGGTCTTTAGGAGTCCTTGAAGTTTGTTGAGGGTGACTTCTTCCTTGTTCATGTGGTATGTCATGCAGAATTGATCATAACACGATGGTAAGGAGTGCAAAATGATATCTATTGCTAACTCCTTTAGGAAGTTCACATTCAGCTTCATCAAACGGTCCACATACCTCTGCATTTTCTGCATGTGGCCCGTGATGGGTTCACCATCTTTCATTCGGGTTGTTATCATGGAGGAGATGATTTCATATCGCTCTTGACGATCACTCTGATGGTAGCGGTCCATCAAATCCTGGTGCATCTAAAAAGGATAGTAGTCCTCATAGGACTTTTGGAGCTCGGCTGACATAGTGGCCATCATAAAGCATGCCACTTTGGTAGCATCTCTTTCATGTGCCTCATATTTAGCAAACTCCTCAGGAGTAGCAGTTGGCTCAGGTACCTTAAGCTCCTTGTCGAGAACATATTCTTTGTTCTCGTAGCGAGTGACCATCCTGATGTTTTTGATCCAATCAGTAAAGTTGGATCCATCAAAGATGACTCTCCCACAAAGGTTCATGAGAGAGAAGGAGCCAGTAGGGTTTGAGCCAGGAGCAGCATTGTTGGAAGACATCTGAAAAGAAGAAAACAAGTTTAGTTTAGATATACGGATAGTCCTTAATATAACACCCAAATGTAATATTAAGGCTAGGATCCAATCACAATATATTATAACTTAGAAGAGGGATGCCGTAATCTAAGCTAAAACATATTTGAAAGGTAGGTGAATGAAGATTCACCAATTTCCACCATGAAAACGAAATATAAATTATTAGGTTTTATTTGGTTTTTAGAAACTCCTAGATTCTTTTGAGATTCACTGAACTTTTCCAATGGCATGTTTCAATCTCGAGTGTGCCCTTCATGTTTTGTGACTGGGATACCGAGGATCACAAAACAAGGTGTGAAGTAACCATGCAAATTACTTGGTATCCTTAATGTTTTTCACTTAATCGATGTGCCGGTAAACCACACGCGCTCCACCGACCTATGAAAAACCTTAAGTGACCCTTTGGCTACCTTGTTAAGTCCAAGTTAGTGTGCCGGTTAACCACACACGCTCCACTAACGACTTAATCAAAGTGCAAAGTGTAATTTAATGGGTTAGCACCTTATTCACATTTTCCTAAAGTAACTAAGATTGGGAATTTAAAAAACATTTAGTTACTTTATAATAATCATTATACTTTTTAATGAGAATTTTAAGTCATTGTCCTACCCGTTCGGCTAACGACCATCCACCAGTCAAGGAAGCGGTGAGTGAGAGTGGACACCCATTAAGCTGCCATTTTATAGGCAACAACCTTATACCCCCCTTATAGACCGGCTTCGTGAATAAGGCCTACTAACGGTAAAACGACTTGATCTTATACATATACATATATATATATATATATATATATATCTATATATATATATATATATATATATATATATATATATATATATATATATATATATATCTATATATATATATATATATATATATATATATATATATATATTATTAAACTTATAATATTATAAAGTATAAGGGTTGAATTTTAACATTTAAAATTCTAGAGGTTGGAACTAAATTTTATTAAGATGGCTTTACATGTTCCAAAACTTGAGGGCAAGTTTTGTAACTTTACAAAACCTTTCAATTCATAACTTATGAGTTATTAAAATGAAGACTCTTCATTTTTTTAACTTATGTGTTCTTTTAATGGCTTTAATACAAAGAGGCTTTTGGTTATCCGTAACTTGAGGACAAGTTGTGGACTCCACTAAAACACATAAAGATCATGAATTCAACAATAATCAAGTAATTCCTATGATCTATCAAGAACTCATAAGAACATGAATAATCATATCAAAATTTCAAGAACATATGAACACATATAATCATGTAATTTTGATATTAGCCATTGTAAATGGATTAGAACAATAATTACACCATCTAAAACAAGTTTAATAACACCAAAACAGTTTAGGGTAATGTTTCTAGTCCATTTCCAGCAGCAAAAGTCGAAATACTGCATTATGAGGCTCCTACTCGTCGAGTGCACGAACCTACTCGACGAGTAGGATGAGTTTGGTCATGGACTCGGCGAGTCCCCCCATGGACTCGGCGAGTTCATCATGCAGACAACAAGAAAATCGACTTTTTTCACTATTTTGCATCAAGTATCAAACAAGCAAGCCTAGGCTCTGATACCACTGATGGGTTTTGAGCATTCTAACACTCCTAAGTGTACATGCAACCCTAGAAAACCTTGGATCTATGTTTGTCTAAAATACATGCAAAATATGATTTCCAAGGTTCATAATCCTATATAGCATACATGGGGAACTTTTAACATAAAAGATGGCTAGAATTACATACCTTGTAGTTGTTATGATTCCTTGAAAAACCTTGAGAGCCTAGCACCCCAAGTGTGATGCCTCAAATGTTTCACACAACACCAAATGCTTTGGAATAACTTTAGAGAATGTATAACACTTGTAAAATCGGCTTGCCCTCACTTGTGCTTAGTGTAACCGATTTTGGTGAGTATCATGTTCCTTATATAGTGTGTCACATCTAGGGTTACTCCATGTAAACCCTAATGTGACATGACTCTTCATTTCCATGACCCATGGGTTTGTAACTCCCATGGAGCCTCCATGGAGCATTTAATGGGTTTAACCCAACTTGATAATCCATGGAGCCTTTTAGCCCACTATACAAGTTATGGATGATTTACATAATCAACCCATATATTTAATTAGTCATCTTTTGATCACTTAATTAATTCTTGATCAATACTAATTAAATAATACTATTAATATATTAGAACTTATAATATATTAATAAACCACAAGTGTTATTTCTCTCATTTAGTCTATCCAAATGCATGATGCCATGCAACCCAAATAGACCATGCCGGGTCGGGTCAAATACATACCAGGAATAGTTATGGACTTAGACACCTTATCCATTAGAAAACCCTAGTAGCCCCAACTATATAAGGATCCCTAAGGCTCCCAAAAACGGGGCTAACCTTCTAAGAGAAACCCTAAATGTTTTTGGTGCCTCCTCCTCCCTCTCCTAAGTCGTCTTGTTGCTAATGGTGTTTGTGACTTCATTAGAGGTGCAACATTTGAGGCACTAAGCTTTCATAAGTCAAGTTCAAGGAGGTTTGTGATTGTTATTACTACATAACAATCAAGGTATTGATTCTAACCCTAATGATATGTCAATTTCAGATTTCGTATGCTAGTCAATTAGGGTTTATTGCTTTGGTATTCAATGTTGTATGTTTACTTAGAAAAACCTAGATCAAAGCAATTAGGGTTGCATGAACACCATAGGAATGATGTTATGCTCATAACCCAATAGTTTTTACATAAAATAATAATACTTTATGTGTATTTTTGATATAAATTAATATCATTTAGCACATGTATTCTCCCCCAAAACATATAACAATATAAAATAGGGGCTGTAACACTCACCTTAAAGTGTGGTTGTCAAGCCGTTTCGAGTATTTGATGCGAGGAACCGAGATGTGTTGCCTTGAACACAAACCTATGAGATTAATTTAGTTTCCTAGGAAATTTTAATATAAATTAATATGTGGAGGGTTGTTTGGTAATTTAATTAAAGCATCGGGTTCATTTACTAATTTAAATAAATTAAATGAGACTAAGTTTGTTAATAATTTCCAAATATGGGACTAAAATGATTTATTTAAATTCTAAGTTTGATTTTTGGATTTATTGTGCAAATAAATCTTAAGGGAGGGTGTAAAGTATTTATTTAAAATGAAAGTTTAATTAATTTGGACTTATTTTCATAGATTTTTTGAGTGAGGGTAGATTGTGAACGTTTTACTTTGAAGTTTGAAAGCTTGGGGCCTGATTTGTAATAAATTTCGAAAGAGAGGGTGGATTTTGGAGATATTTAAATTGGAAGTTTGGAACAGGAGGTGATACCCTCCAGTTCTTCATTGTTCATGCATGGCTAACAAAAAAATGAAATCGATTCCTTTGTCTGTGATTTACGAATGAAAGCCATACTCGAAGCTTTGAAATGGAGTGGTGGACTTACGAGCAAGCTGTAGCAACACAGGGGTGGTGGTGCACTGTGGCAGTGGGGTGGCGAGAGGCTTCTGGTAGCCTCCTGTTGCTTCCGTCTTGTTTTTCTGTTGACAGCTAACGAACGAGGAGGAGGGGAGATGGTAGGGGAAGTCTTCCAAAGAAGCAGCAACTCTGGTCGGTGGTGGGTTTGGTTGATGGTGGCAGCGGGTGTGCTCAGTGGTGGCAGGAGGAGTTTCGAAAGCATCCTACTACCATTTTCTGCCTTTCTTTGATGGTATATTGACTAGGGGAGTGAGTGGAGGGTGAAGGATTATAATGTAGGGGGTTTTGGGTGGTTTTCCAATCAAAACAAGAAGATACAAAGGTGGCTTATGGTGGTGGATTAAGGTGGTGATATTGGTGGTGTGAGGTGGTGATCTAGAGAGATGGAGACTTAGAGATAGAGAGTTATAAAGCTGATGAATTGTGAGGATCGAAGGTGCCTCATGCCTCCTATTTATAGCTAGAGATGGACACTCACACCCTTGGAAGCCATGCTTTGTACTCTTTGGTGATGTATACAAGCAACCAAGGGAGAGAAAAGGAAGTCATCACAAGTGGGCAAGGCAAGAGTATAGGCCAAAAATATGATTTTTTGCTTCTTGCATCACATGTGGGCCCCACAATGAGGCACACTCTCCTTAATTGCCCAAAACCATCTTGTTTTGGTGTATCAAGATCCTGATGTCGAAATTTTTTTCCGAAAGTGCCGTTAGATAGACTCAGGTTCAAGGATTCAAAAAACCAGAACGAATTAATTTTTCGAGTTACGAAATTCCAGGAAATCGCGTTAAAAGTTTCGCGTCTAAATGACCCAAACGCTCTATTTTTCGACTTTTGCAAATATTTTTGCTAAATTTTTTTTGGGTATGAAATTAAATATTAGACCATAGCCCGAGTCCAAAAACGCTCTCAGAATTTCCAACGGAGGTGTGCAAGTGCCTCAACGGATCTATTCAGTTTTAGCAGTTTAAAGAAAGTCAGTGTTTTGCTGTTTGTTTTCTTATAACTGTTGTATCTTTTGCATACAATCTCAGTTTTGGACGTTCTCTATATTTTCTGAAACAACGAAAAATGTACTATTATATTATATTGTTTGTTTCGCTCATAACTGCTTGATACAAATTTTCAGTTTTTTACAGACGCATTAACTAGGGTTGTAGTTTGAGCTGTTTGATTCGTTTGTCAGTTTAGACATTTGGAAGTAAGATGTCATCTGTTATCTTATAATATTTGAAATGAACTCATTTATTTCACATTAGATGCACTAAAAATCAATGAGTCAAATTACAAAGAGATTTACTGTAAATTAACCGTTCACAGTCTTGTTTAGATTGTTTTGGCTAACAATCAACCGATTTCTATTTCTGTTTCTGTGTCGCGCTGAAACTTCGAAAAATCATAACTTCCTCATATGAAGTCAGATTTGGACATTCTCTATATGCATGCTCTTGGTTTGGTGATTACTACGACTTTTGTGTAGATTACTTATCCTAAGTAATCATCTATCAAAAACACCTATTTATTATCGTGAATGATAATTATCCTATTATTCTTTAATCATCTGGCCCTATCTTGCAGGTGTTACAATTATCTCCTCCTTATGATGATTACGTCCCAGATACGATTATAAAGTATTCTCACTGATTCTTATTCATTTTTGTTCTCACGCATCGTCTTGCACTCATTCTCTGTCTTACATAATATGATTATCAAGAACACATTCTAACAAAATGAGAATCATAAAAAGAGTCTATAATACCTTTATAGACGATTTAATTAGTGAAAATGTGTAATAATGATAATAGTTATGTGAAGTTGAACATGTTCACATTAACAAACTATAAATTCTCTTAGTCATTCTCATAGAATAACACTATCCATATGTCTAGAGAGAGAGAGCGATGTCTAGAGAGAGAGAGAGAGAGAGAGAGTTGAGTTATGGTAAGAACCACACTAGGAACTTGAGAACTTTTTTTACAATAATATTTTATAAATTAAAATACAATAAATCATCATTTATTGCTTCTGAGACACTTTAAAGAAAAAAAATTGAATTTTTTTAAATGTGCATATGGATATTTTTTTAAAATGTGTTTATATACAAAAAATATATATAAATATGCATCAAAAATATAGTTTTTTGATTTTTTTTAAATATCAATTTCGAAATATATATAATATTTTTGCTAAAATCAAAATAAAATTAAGAAAAAAAATTATTTTTTTTAAGAAAAATAATTCTAATTATATATATATATATATATATATATATATATATATATATATATATATATATATAGAGAGAGAGAGAGAGAGAGAGAGAGAGAGGGAGAGAGTAAGAGAGAGAGAGAGATGGGATCGAGTGACCCTTAATGAGCTTGATTGACCATGGTTAGTCCTCGCAGTACTCACCGAAAAAAGAATCATCATTGAAACCGGACCTTATATATATATATATATATATATATATATATATATATATATATATATATATATATATATATATATATATATATATATATATATTAATTTTGCAAATATTTTGTATATATTTCGAAATTAATATTTATAAAAAGAATTTTTCAAAAGAATGTATTTTTGATACATATTCATCTTTTTTGTACATGTGCAAAAACTTTTAAAAATATGTACGAATACATACTTTTTTTTTTCAATTCTCTAAGAAGTGTCATACCCAATTTATATGTGAAATTTGGTGTCAAATTTACATGTTGATAAATATTTTTTTTTCATATATATATATATATATATATATATATATATATATATATATATATATATATATATATATATATATAGAGAGAGAGAGAGAGAGGGTATATTCACTTTTCCCATATAGGATAAAACGAATATACCCTTAAAGATATATAAAGTTAGATACCCAATCTACAAAACTACGTAGTCTTCTTTTTAATTTTGTAATTTATTTGAAATCCTTTTTTTAAGTAATAAAATCCATCGTGATCTGTTCTCATTTCCACATGGGAATCTCCAGGGGCTGCAGCTTGCCATGCGGCCTCTGATGCTCGGCCTTAACCATCCTACATGTCAAGCACCTCTCGACGTACCAAGCGATTTCTCGCTTCATGCACGGCCACCAGTAGCTCAAACTCAAATCCCGGTACAGCTTGGTGGCCCCCGGGTGAATAGAGAAGTGAGACTTATGAGCCTCCTCCATGACTGTTTGTCTGACCCCACCAGACATCGGAACCCACACCCGACCTCATCGGGTTAATAATCCCCGGCTATCCTGCACAAACCGGGTGTTCTCACCCCTGATCCTCTCCAGCTTCCAGTTCTCTGGCTGCATGCCCTCGATCTGAGCATCTCTGATCAAACTCACAAGCGGAGAATCCACCTCTATCCTCATACATATCGCTGGGGTGGAAGTCCCAGCTGACTTGCGGCTCAGAGCGTCCGCCACCACGTTCGCTTTACCGGGGTGGTAAAGGATTTCGCAGGCGTAGTCCTTGACTACATCCAGCCACCTGCGCTGCCTCATGTTCAGGTTCGGCTGATCCATGATGTGTCTTAAGCTCTTGTGATCCATGTATATAGTACAGCGGACCCCAAATAGATAATGTCTCCAAATTTTGAGAGCGAAAACCATCGCTCCCAACTCTAGATCATGAGTAGGATATCTCGTCTCATGCGGCTTCAACTGCCGCGATGCATAAGCTATTACCCATCCCCTCTGCATGAGGACCGCTCCTAGTCCCGTGATGGACGCATCACAGAATACCACAAAATCCTCGACTCCCTCCGGAAGAGTCAAAACTGGAGCCTCGCATAGACGCTGTCTGAGGGTCTCAAACGCCCTCTGCTGCTCGGGGCCCCACCGAAAATCCACCCCCTTCCTCGTCAGACGAGTGAGAGGTACTGCAATCTTGGAGAAATCCTATATGAATCTCCGGTAGTACCCCGCTAATCCTAAAAAGCTTCTGATGTCTGAGGGAGATTTCGGAACCTCCCACTGCATAACTACTTCGATTTTGGCTGGGTCGACCAAAATCCCCTCCAGGTTAACGAGGTGTCCCAGGAACTGGACCTCTCGTAACCAAAACTCGCATTTCGAGAACTTGGCATAAAGCCGTTCTCGCCTCAGAACTCCCAATAACTCCCGCAGATGCTCCTCATGCTGCTCTCGGGTCTTGGAATACACCAAGATATCGTCGATAAACACTATGACCGAGTGATCGAGCATCGGTCTGCAGACCCGATTCATCAGATCCATGAATACTGCTGGCGCGTTGGTGAGCCCAAACGGCATCACCACGAACTCGTAATGCCCATAACGAGTTCGGAATGCGGTCTTCTCCACGTCCTCCTCTCTGACCCTGACCTGATGATACCCAGACCTCAAGTCTATCTTTGAAAACCAAGACGCACCCTGCAATTGATCAAAAAGATCATCTATCCTCGGGAGTGGATAACGGTTTTTCACCGTTAACTTGTTCAACTCCCGGTAATCAATGCACATCCGGTGCGAACCATCCTTCTTCCTGACGAGGAGTATCGGTGCTCCCCATGGAGAACTGCTCGGACGAACAAACTGCTTTCCCATCAGTTCCTGCAGCTTTGATGACAGCTCCTGCATCTCTGGTGGTGCACCTGACACTAGGTCGATCCTGAACTCGACCTGCCTCTCCGAAGGCACTCCGGGTAACTCCTCCGGAAACACATCAGCAAACTCTCTGACCACCGGAACCTCTGAAACTGAAACCTGCTCCCTGGCCCGTGTATCTACCACGTACGCTAGATAACCCATACAACGGTAAAAAGTCTGACGAAAACGGACGTCGGATGAAGAAGTTATGTATTTTTAACGGATTTACCAGTCCCGGTCTGTTAAAAATAATAATATAAAAATAAAGTCAAAATTTTCCGACAAAGTCTAAACGAAAGTTGTAGAGCATAATTTTCTCTACACGTGCATATAAAGAACGTCAAAAACGGAGCTCGTATTAGAAAAGTTATGGATTTTACAAGATTTGGCACAATTTTCGAGAAAAATCGCATGAATAGTGATTGCCACGTCACCCTCGCTCGGAGCTAGCTACGTGTCCGAAGCTGCTGCGTGGAATGTCCGAGAAGCGACGCGTGTCGCACAGTTGTCCGAAGAAGCCACGTGATCCTCACATGCAACCCACGTGATCCGACCCGCGTGAAGGCTTCTGATTCGATCGAGGAGGAGGCCCAATCCGAAGCGAGCATGTGTCCGAACCGAGCCTCGCCCTGCTGACAGCTGGTCCGAGCCTCGCATGCGAGCCTCTCGCTTCCCAGCCTCGGATCCGAGCCTTCGGTCCTCCTCCCCTATAAAGAGCAGCCTTGCGAGATTACCCGGGGAATTTTGAGAAATTGCCACTTTTCACCCCAAATTTAATATTTTTGGTATTTTGGCTTCCCCCGAAGCCCCGATACTTATTCCAAAGCCCGAAACGCGCCCCGAGATTCCCGAGAAGCCCAAAAAAATTATCTTTACGGTTTCGAAGCTCTACCTTCGCAGGGCCCGGTTTTCAAGAAAACTCCCGGTTTTCAACGAAGAAAGTCATATTTAGAGCCGAAGTGCTGCCCGAATTACAAATTTGAACCCCGGTTATTTCACAGTGAGTTTAATATATAGGAACAATTGTATGTTATGTGTTATATGTGCTATGTTCTTTTCCATGTAATCATCTCGAGTTATTATTTATGCTATTTTATAGCAAGGCTGTACCTCTGACCACGAAGTGTATGACATAGGCATCACTTGGGTATTGGTATGAACCGTTGACCATGAAGTGTATGACATAGGAATCACTTTGGCTTCGGTAGAATGATATTCCTGAGTATTTTCCGTGTTATTTTTTATTCGTTATTTTTAAGAGCAAAAGAAATACCTTTGACCATGTGACCAGTGAAAGGACTTAGATTCATATTGGTACTGGTATGTGTTGGGTTTTAGTATACTACAACATCGTATGGTGCACACACAACCCTAAATACCTTGGATCTATGTTTTCACTATTATACATGCAAATATGAAGTTTCCAAGATATTACCCTATACTAGCATACAAATATCATATACTTGGGTAATAAAATAGATAGAATACATACCTTTTTTTTTATGTGACTAGTCTTCATGAAGCTTGAGTGCCTAGTGCCCCAAGTGTGACACCTCAAATGGTTCACACAACACCATGAACACTTGGAATAACCTTGAGAATAAGGATACTTTGGTTCTCTCTAGTGAAATCAGCCTTGCCCTTTTGTGTACACACACTAGTCCCAATTTCACCAACCAAGGACATCTTTATATAGTGTGGAGATTAGGGTTAAACCCTAATACCCATGACCTTTCATTTCATATGATCCATGAGTTAAACACTCCATGAACTATCCATGAAAGCTTAGCCCAACCTAAATGAACTTGGCCCATCACACACATATATCTTAGAGTCCATATTTAATTAGTTCCTTTTGATCACTTAATTAATTATAAATTAATTCTTGATCAATACTAATTAAATATATGATTATATATTAATATATTAGAACTTATAATATATTAATATAAATCAATAGTATCCTTTTTCCTCATCTTGTCTATCCAATTGTCCCGATGCCATGCAACCCAAATGGACCATGCTGGGTCGGGTCAAGTCTTACCAATTATAGTTATGGACTTAGACATTAATCCAACAGTCTCCCACTTAGATAAGTCTAAAACTATTATTGAGTATGACTTCAAACCCCGACTTGCAATCGTAGCTCTCAAAAGCTTCTGTCGAACTCTGACCTTGCCGATGAACTCTGACCTTTGTCAATGACTTGTCCATTAGATAAGGGATCATATATTCCTCCTATCTAGATATCATATGGACTGAGACATGGATTATCAATCATTCTCTCTGTCCATTTGTTGTTTCCCGATTTCCGATTTATGACGACTGACTGATTGAACATATCAAATCAGTCCTGGCTTGGCCAAGCACTCACATTGTCATCATTAAATCATCAAGGGGCCCACATATATCGCTTTTATCCCGAAGGTAAAAGGAATGGATAAACTTCGACTCATAAGACTTGTTCTACTACTTGTTGAATCATACACAAAGGCACGTTTTATAACATCGAGTTACCAATGCAGTTTCGTGCAATCAATGTACAACCAACTCATAGTAACAACTCATATCTCTAGGTTTGAAGAATATAAGATATTATCGTCTCATGATCACTCATGATAAAATCCATGAAGTGATTCAAATGAGCGCGGGTTGAATCCAATACTCAGAACTTATGAGCACTCATGAGTGTTGTAGCACAACTTTGTCCACCAACTTGGACCTCTACAAGCCAACCCATGACAATCTTGATTCATATCTACTTCCAACATATGACCGACTGTGGATGGTTTGAATAACTTAGTCATTCCGGAAGAATAACCTAGTTATTATGGAAGTCAAAACATGCAAAGTGAAACACAAGAATAAATGAATCAAATATGGTATCAAACCCTATGAATATAAATAGACCACTTTTATTTATCACCATACTGATTACTCATTATTCATTGTTTCGGTTTTATCAACTTTATACCTGAATTAAAACACTAGTTGTCCCATGCTCCAAGCATGTACACTATGTTTTTCTAAACAATAGCTTTGCCATACACTAAGTATGCACTCTATGTTTGTCTATGATCCTTACTTTGTGAAATAAACCAATTGAACATAATTTCAATGATTCTAATTTCACACTCCCAAATCCTTATCGAAAATGTAAGAATTTCAAATTCCTATCATTTACCAAAATCTGTTAGATTTTAAACTTATATGCACAGATCCTCTTGTAATGACTTTGTACAAAGTCACAAAGACTTGTCAAAAGACATTACAGAGTATTCCAATGGAGAGCAATTCCATGGAAACGATGTCTCAAATTCAAAACGCATTGCTTTGAACATGGTTCTTGCATTAAGTTTCTTTAACCTTACACATATTGCTTCCACCTATGAAGACAACTCTATATTCCCATTTTGACTACCACTTCTGAACAAGACTTGCCTCTTTTCAGACTATGTCAATATGGTCCTTCCAATATTAACAGTATACTTCCAACTGTCCTTGAGCAACCTATCTTTGGTAAACCTTATATTGTCCTCGACAATTGCTTAATCACTTTAGTCATATCCAATTCTAGACATTTTCCTCCTTAATGCCCCAAGGCATTTGGAAAATTCATAAAGAATAAATATTATAGCACATGTAATCGATCTTGTACCCAAAGTAAATGGGACACAATTCATGATGTTTCACATAAAGACATGGTTCTAGACCAGTCTTTTGCCATAATAATTTTTTGTTTGCCATATTCTCAAAATTTGACTATGAAAAGGGATGCCGTAATCATAATCGAATTTTGAGAACGCAATATATAGAATTTTCTTATGTTGAACCAATCCAACATGAAATTCATATATATATATTCTTGACTAAAGGTGATTAAAATCTCAATATAAGCTCTTTAGAATGATTATAAACTAAACCTAAGCTTTTTAGAATTGAAATGAAGTATAATTTCCTCTCCCTTAATTATAGCAAAACAACTTTTTCAACCCCTACAACCTCATGAATTGAAACTTTTGTTTTCTATAATTAACATTGCTAACTTGCAATACTTATCATAATTATCATGCTCCCACTAACATGATCATTATTAGCATAACACTTATGCTCCCACTAGCTTTGACATGTATCCAGAAAACAGCTGGACCTCTAGAAGTCAATACTTTATTGACATTCTTACTAAAGTTCAGATTTCTGATACTAGATTGCTTTGATAAGGCTTTATCAAAATTATACACCTTATCTTAGATAGCTCACAGGTGTGTCTAAACAATTTCAGAACTATGACAAGGGATGCCGTAATCATAGTCTCAATTGTTTAGACCTTTGCCATTTATCATAAGTCCATGTTAGTGTGCCGGTTAACCACGCACGCTCCACTAACGACTTTGAAAACTGCAAATATCACAATTGCTATCTACTTAAAATCTACTTAGTGAAAGAATTTCCTCACCATCAGTTCCATGAATCGGAGAGAAACCTTATGACACTTAGATTTTATGGTGTATGTGTTCTTATCCATGTGAATTTGTCAAACCATAATCACAAGACTAGGTTAGTGACAAATCCTAACTCATATGGATTGAACTTGTGCAATCTTAACCTCTTGCCACCTGGCAGCACAAGGGCCTGCCATTGTTTCCAAGTAGTTATGCAAACAATTGAGAACATGTAGAACTCAAATATATATATAGCCAACTTAACTGGAATGGGCAAAGAAATGTCAACACGATAGGTTATAAACCTCTAGTTGTGTGCTAGTGATGAAATACAAGTTTTATTCTTGATTACTTCTTAAAACCCTTTCAGGATCTTTTAGACTCCCACTGTCTCCTTGACCTATAAGACTTTCTTGCCAAATATTCAAGAGATAGTGTGGATTCTAATCAAGACAAACACTTAACACAATTGGCCTAAGTTGGTCTCTGTTTTATCCAAAACATCACAACTTACCAAATTCAAATGTACAAGAGTAGAAAACCTTTTACTCTTACATTTCACTAGTGTTAATAAACCTTCTTTAAGATGTGTCACTCAAGTTACATTTGTGGTGGGCTTGATCAGTGCACAAGAATGTGTACTCGATCCCTTAGTCCTTTACTTGACTCACACATCCATGTGAACAAGTAATTAGTCTTAATTTTCCAATGCTTGAAAGTTCTCATTCATCATACTATACAACTTGCATGATTCCAAGTTTCGGTCCAATTGAAACTTGGGTGATGAGAAACTTTCTTTATTTGGTAAATTTAGACACTACCACAAATGAAAGAATCAAAACCATTTTCCTATATTACTAGCAATGGAATAATATAAACAACAATTTTTTTCACAAATGCCATTGTAAGGATACTTAAAATCAATAAAATCAAAAATTTCCTTTTATTTTAAAAACTTTGCGGAAAAACTTATCCTTACAATCCATATGAAAACCTTGTTGTTATATATTCCTAAGCAATGTGTCATAACTCCTAAGTAACAGCTTCAAAATTCTGATGCGATCGAAGTCCATCTTCGCGATCAGAAGCAGCATATACTTCCTTTAAGCTTTCTCTCTTTTCTTTGATTCTTATAACATCACCATGTGACTCGGTCACATTATGTAATAAGAATCTCCAAATAGGAGCTTAACAGAGTTAGACAATGGACTTTACCTGAAGTAGAGTCAAACTTATTGACTTTAACATCCTTAGGTAAATTTGGCAGCTTCGCAAACAGTGCCCCTTCCTTTGGCAATTTTAACAAATGGACCCTTTGGTAATGGTACATGGGACTATCACAGACTTAGCTTTTCTCTTTACCATTTGGTCAACCGAGTTGACTATGGCCGATCCCTTTCCATTGGGAAGAGAATGCTTTTTCTGGATTTCCAGTGTCATCATTGTCAATGTCCATAAGGTTTTGGGAAGTCGATCTTCTAATCAAATTTTCTTTACTAGCCTTCCAAATCATTGTTGATTCAGCAGTACCAAGCAAATAGATAAGATCATTAAGGGTCTTGTCATAGTCTGTTTCATAGGAGTCCCAAAGGAACTCACTATGTGACTTAGAAAGTGATTGAACCACCAACTTTCTCAAGACTTTGACACCCAACTCTCCCGGCTTGTCAATATGTGACTTCATCTCCAAGATGTGATCACACCTAGACCTTGCCTTGCCAATAGGGCTTGAGTGACCTTGAACTTGTGGGTTAGGGAGAATAATTGGAGGAGTTGGAGGAAGTGAAGTTCCAAGAGATTTGGGAAGATCATAGATGTCTGAACTAGACATCTTTTGGGAGATATTCAAGTTTAGTTGATTTAAAGTCCTTAATATAACACCCAATATGAAATATTAAGGCTAGGACCCAACAACCTATTTATAACTGGAAGAGGGATGCCGTAATCCAAGTTATAAAATAGTTGAAGGTAGGTAAATGACGATTTACCAATTTCCACCATGAAAAACGAAATATAATTAAGTTTTAATTGGATTTGAAACTCCTAGATCTTTTGAGATACATTGAACTTTCAATGGCATGTTTGAATCTCGAGTGTGCCCTCTCAAGTTTGTGACTGGGATGCCGAGGATCACAAACAAGGTGTGAATAACCATGCAAATTGACTTGGTACCCTTAATTTTATCACCTAATCGATGTGCCGGTTAACCACACACGCTCCATCGATCTATGATAAAACTTAAGTCACCCTTTGACACACATTGTCAGTCCCATGTTAGTGTGCCGGTTAACCACACATGCTCCACTAACGACTTAACAAAGGTGCAAAGTGTAATTTCATGGGTTAGCATCATTTCACATTTTCCTAAGTAACTAAGATTGAGAATTTATAAGTGTTTAGTTACTTAGTATTTATCATTATACTTTTAATGAAGGGAGAATTATAGTCCTTGTCCTACCCGTTCGGCTAACGACCCTCCACCAGTTAAGGAAGCGGTGGGTGAGAGTGGACACCCATTAAGTTGTCATTTTATAGGCAACAACCTTATACCCCCCTTATAGACCGGCTTCGTGAATGAGGCCTACTAATGGTAAGACGACTTGCTCTTATACATATATATAAATATTATTAACTTATAATATTATAAAGTATAAGGGTTGAATTTTATCTTTTAAAATTCTAAGGGCTTAACTTGGAATTAAAGTATTCATTAGAGAAAACTTTTCAAATTCCAAAACTTGAGGGCAAGTTTTGAAACTATTCAAAACTCTTGGATTTTCATAACTTATGAGTTTTAAGTAAAGCTTTAAAACTTTTAATGAAGAGACTCTTGGACATCCATAACTTGAGGACAAGTTATGGAGCCATAAAAACTATTTATAAGAAAAGACTCTTCATTTTTTTTGTAACCTAAGGCATATTTATGAGTTTTTAAGATTCATAAATATGACTTTCCATATAACTTGAGGACAAGTTACAAAAATACACATTTTATGAACAACTTTTAGATTAATTAGGATTGAAAACAACTAAAACACAAATTTTTTTTCCCATTAATCTAAACTAACTCATAAATCAAGGAAACATAGAACTTTTGGTAATCCATAACTTATGGAGTTAAATGCTTGTTTTATGATGAAACTTTTCATGTTCCATAACTTAAGAATAAGTTATGGAATTCTTTAAAACATTAACACCAAATTTTGTAACTCCATAAAACTTTGAATCAATTTTTTTTAAAACCTTTTCATATCCATAACTTATGGAGGTTTCAAAACACATAAGATCATAACTTTAAAAAAAAACTTTTGAGCTCCAAAATTTTATGACAAAATTTGTAACTCCTTAAAACATTTAGATCAAACTTTTAAAACTAATAAAATAATCATATCATTTTATCTTTTACTAAATTTGACCTAATTCAACTCATATAGCAAATGATTCAAATTTTACAAATAATTAGTTTTTCACAAAACAAGTAATTATCTTAAAATTTGACAAACTTCATGTTTTTTTTTCTTTTTTTTTTCAACTTTGAAAATCAATCATTTGCATGAATATAACAGAAAACAACCCATGACTCTGATACCACTGTTGGGTTTTAGTATACTACAACATCGTATGGTGCACATACAACCCTAAATACCTTGGATCTATGTTTTCACTATTATACATGCAAATATGAAGTTTCCAAAATATTACCCTATACTAGCATACAAATATCATATACTTGGGTAATAAAATAGATAGAATACATACCTTTTTTTGATTAACTAGTCTTCATGAAGCTTGAGTGCCTAGTGCCCCAAGTGTGACACCTCAAATGGTTCACACAACACCATGAACACTTGGAATAACCTTGAGAATAAGGATACTTTGGTTCTCTCTAGTGAAATCAGCCTTGCCCTTTTGTGTACACACACTAGTCCCAATTTCACCAACCAAGGACATCTTTATATAGTGTGGAGATTAGGGTTAAACCCTAATACCCATGACCTTTCATTTCATATGATCCATGAGTTAAACACTCCATGAACTATCCATGAAAGCTTAGCCCAACCTAAATGAACTTGGCCCATCACACACATATATCTTAGAGTCCATATTTAATTAGTTCCTTTTGATCACTTAATTAATTATAAATTAATTCTTGATCAATACTAATTAAATAATATGATTATATATTAATATATTAGAACTTATAATATATTAATATTAATCAATAGTATCATTTTTCCTCATCTTGTCTATCCAATTGTCCCGATGCCATGCAACCCAAATGGACCATGCCGGGTCGGGTCAAGTCTTACCAATTATAGTTATGGACTTAGACATTAATCCAACAATATGTAGCCTCTGGCCATGTAGAACATGTCTCCGTAAGAGAATGATTTCTATTCTATGGTATTGGCAGAAGGTTAGACAGGGTGTGAAAACCCGAAATCTACCTTAATGTTAATCAGAAGTTGTTTGTCTTCAGTGCCATTTGGGCCGAAGCGTTATTGATGTTTATCAAGTATGGAAATTGTTATATCTCATTGATTGTATATCTTTGAATCGAGTCATTGATTGATATGGAAAGCTTTTCGCATTATGCATTTGTTGTTCCTTGCTCCTATTTGCTTCTGCCATATTGGTATATATATGGCATAACGTTATATTGTATCTATTATTGAACTCACTAAGCGTTATCGCTTACCCCTCCCAATGTTTTAACATAATGCAGACAATAAGCACCCAATATAGTTGGAAGACTTAGAATAGTTGTAATATTTTTTTTTTGTATTTGGTTTAGGTTTGTATAGATTTACAATATTCTGGGTAGTCATGTAAAATCTTAAAACATAGTCGGTTTGTATCCAATCTTTTGTAATGACTTTATCAATGTAAAAACATTGTTTTATGAATATGCATGTAGCATGTTTTGGAGTAACTATATTGTCAAGTATGAAAGTTTGGGTCTTTCAGAAATATGAAAGTATAGAAAGGGGTCCTTTCAATCATGGTATCAGAGCAGTGGTTTAAGTGAACTAAATTCCATGGATTGGTAAATAGTGTATTAATACCAATAAAGTGGTATTATGCATTTAAAATATGTAACATAATATAATAACATCTTTGGAAGAAAGATGTGCGTTTGAAATACATTTGGATGAGATAAATGTTTTGGCACAACCAATGAAGTTGTTCCACCGCTATCCAGATTAAAGCAGTGATTGTTTATAGAGTCGGAAGAACCGAAGATGGTGACAAATACTTCGACAGTATCGAAATTTATGTGGTACCAGATTTAGAAGAATTAAACGAAGATCAAAGGAAAGGCTAATGAAGTTTTTAGACTCAATAGGCCAAGGCCTTGTGATGTAGTATGTAGTTCGAGTAGTAACCCTATACATGATGCTCAGACTTAGTATTTAATAATACTGAGTGATGATTGACTTCTATCACATCCTTATGGAAGTTCCATTGTGTGTTAAGTCGACTTTAACATACAAGACTGGGATAGTGAAATAGGTTATTTGGTTGTGAAAAGGCTGAGTGGCTTACTTGTTAGAGTAAGGTAGAGTACTTAGTTGAAGAAGATATACACTCATATTATTATATGAGAAGAAATGTTGTAATTAGGAATGACAGAGAACCAAGTTGAAGCTAGTAGAGCTTGCTGAGATGCAGCTATAATGCAGACTTCTTAGGATAGACTCCTGTGAAGTAGACTTAAAAGATACAACCATGAGAAGAAGACTTACTCAGATACAGGAATGACAATGTCATGAAAGGATAATGAAACCAACAAATATGCATGATGGTTTGCATGAGTTAGAAGATGATGTAAGTAGTTGGAAACTATTTGTCTTTACACTGCTAGAGGAAATTTTGGGTGTAGTATGTCTTGTAGAGTAGACACTACCCGAGAAAGAATTTATATGAAGAAATGGAAGTAAACTTTCTATCGACCTATGGAAAAGTATTAGGATATATTAAATTGAGCATATGCATGAGAAGAATTTTAGAAGGCGAGTATAGGTAATCCAATATATGTTTGATAGAAACGCGAAAACCCTAGTTGAGTCTAGGAGAAATTGTTGTATGTACTTGTTTGAACACACTTAGGTGTGAAAATTTGCTTTGTGAAAATTTTTGAATGGTAACTTGGGAACTGCGAGACAATACTTGGGACGAGTATGAGTAGGTGTGAATAGTAGTAGAGGCCTATACTACTGGAAGCACATGACTCACACTTGGATAAGGCAAAGTCACAAGGTTACCAAGAAGCTAGTAAATGATTCCGTTTTATTCATGTGTGTCGTTACCTTCATTTCGGTAATGACTAAGAAGATAATTGTCGTTCAAATCTTAATGTCATAAAGAATCGAGTCCGATTAGTATAAATCCGCGAAAGGAGTTGATTGGTTCAGAGAACCATGTCTTATATAGTGACAAAACTTCAGTAGGAATACTGAAGAAGTAAATGGTCGAGGTAGTCGATAGAAATATAACGATCTTCATTAAAGAATTGAGCAATCATTAGCTAGAGATGTGACTTGCTATGTGGTGTTACTGGCCACAAGAAATGTTTCCGCCCTACTCTTACTAGTCAAATGGTGGGGAGTCAAGTTTCCGATCAACAATCAAAGAGTACTCCAACTAAAGGAGGAGGTGCCAAAAGCTAAAAGATGTATATGTCCGAAAGCACGAATTAGAGATACGTGGTGCTATTCTTTCTATTCCGAAGCATCCACGTGTTGATCAAACTCTTTTTGTTTTCTTTATTCCATCAGCTTGATTTATTCGATCTGATTCTAATACAAGAGTTTGGTTCGTTACGTGTATTGTGCGTCATAAATACAAAGGTCATTAGAATAAGACCATTCGAGTTGCTGTTATAGCAAAAGTAAAGACCTTATCTTGGGTTTAGTCTATAAACCAAGAAGGAGCAGGAGTCTGCAATGAGAATTGAGTTTTAAATCAAAGATTAGGATCGAAGGCCCAATAGAGAATGATGAGCGGGTGCAGGTTTGAGCACCGCTAGTAATTAAGAAGTTTGAAGAGTTTGACAATCGTTTGTCAAATCAAAAGTTAAATATCGTACATTTTAGATTACCACAGAGGAAGTAAGTTAGGACTCGAATGTTGTGACTAGTAATTTTCTCGTAAACTCTAGATCTGCTCACATCTTATTTGATTGTGATGCCTCAGATTCTTTCATACCTTACAAATTCGCACATTCTTTGTTACGCAATTATCCAATCATTTCATATAGATAACATAGGAAATATATCATTACTTGCTGATAAAGTCTATAGAGATAGTGTTATAGGAATTGAAATTTATAATCTTCCTGCCAACCTAATTCTTATCTTTGATATTATTCTCGACATGGATTGGTTGTTAAAGAACCACGCAAAACTCTTGTGCTACAAAGAGATAATATGCATCCCTATCGAAGAAGAGGATTCTATTTATGTCTACGGTGGAAATAATAAATTTCTTTCTTAAAAAAAAACTCGTAAATTTATATCGAAGGGATATTCTACTTATCCGGCCTATACAGTTAATACCTTGAAAGAGGAAAAGAAAACTGTGAATGATAGAATCTGGATAATTATCGACCGGTTGATTAAGAGTGCATATTTTCTCGCCATACGTACAACGGTTCTAATGGAGAAATACGCACAAGTTTACTTAGACAAAATTGTGGCAAGACATGGTGTGCCACTAAAGATTATTTCCGATCGTGATACTCGCTTCACTTCTCACTTTTGGGCGAGTATGAAAAGTGAATTGGGATCTCGAGTTGCTCCCAACACAGCTTATCATCCCCAGACAGATTGTTGGACGGAGAGAACAATCCAAACAGTAGAAGATATGCTTCGTACATGTGTCTTAGAGTTCGGTAGTAAATGTGAACACCCTTATGTTGGCATAATGTAGGACAGAAAATCCTTGGTGGTCCTGAAATGATTCAAGACACCACTGATAAGATTCAAATTATACGAGAAAGAATGAAAGTAGCCTAGGATCGACAAAAAGACCTGTGTAGAAATGGAGGAGACGATCCATAGAATTCCAAATGGGTGATACTGAAGGTAACCCCATGGAAAGGTATTATGAAATTTGAGAAGAAAAGGAGATTGAGTCCTAGATTTATTGGACTTTTCAAAATTATCTAACAAGCATACCGCTTGGAATTGCCTGAAGATTTGGCAGGTATTCATGATGTATTTCATGTAAGATATCTACGTAAATGCTTGAGCATATATGATGAAACGGTTCCATTATCCAAGGTGAAACGGGATAATAAACTTATACTTAGGGAAAATAAGAATGAGATAATAGCGAAATATCCTCATTTGTCCCAATCGTTGTGATTTCGGGGACGAAATCCTCAAAAGGAGGAGGTATTTGTAACATACACGTTTTAAAATCGTGTTATGTAATCCAAAAAGTTAAAAATATTATGAAATATTATGTGAAATTGAGTTTTGGGTTCTAACAGATACCTTTTACTAGAAATGAAGTAAAACTATGTTTAGAATCACTCTTAAAGTATTGGAAGTCTTATGAGATTCCAATCAAATGACAAATAGTGAAATTTAGCGAAAATATAAAATATGAAATGAGTAAAATTTTATTATTGAAAGTTGTAGATAATCTCGTTAGAAACATGTAGGCGAAAACCTCATCGAAATCCGAGTTATAACGAAGAAGTTATGACCAATCGAAGATCCGCGATAAAACCGGCACGGTGCCGAATGACGTAAAAAGTGAGTTTTTGATAAACTACTTTTTAGCCTTAGTGATCTAAATGAAAGTCGTAGTATTCATTAAACCGAGAATTTTGATAAAAAGAACGCCAAAATCTGACTTCGTATGAGGAAGTTATGATTTTTACAAGTTTCAGCTTAGTAGTAGACAGCTAAAAACTCGAATTTTAGATCAAGTGATTTTTAGCCGACACAACCTAAACGAGAACCGAAGGTCTCGTCATTAGTAGTACAACGGTAAAAAGTCTGACGAAAACGGACGTCGGATGAAGAATTTATGTATTTTTAACGGATTTACCAGTCTCGGTCTGTTAAAAATAATAATATAAAAATAAAGTCAAAATTTTCCGGCAAAGTCGAAACGAAAGTTATAGAGCATAATTTTCTCTACGCGTGCATATAAAGAACGTCAAAAACGGAGCTCGTATGAGAAAGTTATGGATTTTACAAGATTTGGCACAATTTTCGAGAAAAATCGCATAAATATTGATTGCCACGTCACCCTCGCTCGGAGCTGGCCACGTGTCCGAAGCTGCTGCGTGGCATGTCCGAGAAGCGAAGCGTGTCGCACAGGTGTCCGAAGAAGCCACGTGATCCTCGCATGCAACCCACATGATACGACCAGCGTGTAGGCTTCTGATTCGACCGAGGAGGAGGCCCAATCCGAAGCGAGCATTTGTCCGAACCGAGCCTCGCCCTGCTGACAGCTGGTCCGAGCCTCGCATGCGAGCCTCTCGCTTCCCAGCCTCGGATCCGAGCCTTCGGTCCTCCTCCCCTATAAAGAGCAGCCTTGCGAGATTACCCGGGGAATTTTGAGAAATTGCCACTTTTCACCCCAAATTTAATATTTTTGGTATTTTGGCTTCCCCCGAAGCCCCGGTACTTATTCCAAAGCCCGAAACGCGCCCCGAGATTCCCGAGAAGCCCGAAACGTGCCCCGAGATTCACGAGAAGCCCGAAAAATTTATCTTTTCGGTTTCGAAGCTCTACCTTCGCAGGGCCCGGTTTTCAACGACGAAAGTCATATTTAGAGCCGAAGTGCTGCCCGAATTACAAATTTAACCCCCGGTTATTTCACTGTGAGTTTAATATATAGGAACAATTGTATGTTATGTGTTATATGTGCTATGTTCTTTTCCATGTTATCATCTCGAGTTATTATTTCTGCTATTTTATAGCAAGGCTGTACCTTTGACCACGAAGTGTATGACATAGGCATCACTTGGGTATTGGTATGAACCGTTGACCATGAAGTGTATGACATAGGCATCACTTTGGCTTCGGTAGAATGATATTCCTGAGTATTTTCCGTGTTATTTTTTATTCGTTATTTTTAAGAGCAAAAGAAATACCTTTGACCATGTGATCAGTGAAAGGACTTAGATTCATATTGGTACTGGTATGTAGCCTCTGGCCATGTAGAACATGTCTCCGTAAGAGAATGATTTCTATTCTATGGTATTGGCAGAAGGTTAGACAGGGCGTGAAAACCTGAAATCTACCTTAATGTTAATCAGAAATTGTTTGTCTTCAGTGCCATTTGGGCCGAAGCGTTATTGATGTTTATCAAGTATGGAAATTGTTATATCTCATTGATTGTATATCTTTGAATCGAGTCATTGATTGATATGGAAAGCTTTTCGCATTATGCCTTTGTTGTTCCTTGCTCCTATTTGCTTCTGCCATATTGGTATATATATGGCATAACGTTATATTGTATCTATTATTGAACTCACTAAGCGTTATCGCTTACCCCTCCCAATGTTTTAACATAATGCAGGCAATAAGCACCCAGTATAGTTGGAAGACTTAGAATAGTTGTAATATTATTTTTTTGTATTTGGTTTAGGTTTGTATAGATTTACAATATATTGGGTAGTCATGTAAAATCTTAAAACATAGTCGATTTGCATCCAATCTTTTGTAATGACTTTATCAATGTAAAAACATTGTTTTATGAGTATGCATGTAGCATGTTTTGGAGTAACTATATTGTCAAGTATGAAAGTTTGGGTCTTTCAGAAATATGAAAGTATAGAAAGGGGTCCTTTCAATTAATAAGACTTATAACTAATACATAATTCTACTTGGTATAATTTTACTAATTAGAAACATAAATAAATATTAGTAAATGTTTAAATAAAATTATGAAGAGTATCAAAAATATAAATAAAATCAATGTATAAATAAACGTTAGTATATATAATTAAAAATTAGTTGTATAATTTAAATGTTAGTATCCATAAATAAAAGTTAGTTGCATAATGTAAATGTTAGTATAAAAAATAAAAATCGTCAATAGTCCATGATGTCCATAATGAATAAGTTTTATTAATTTATTAGTATTTTTTTGGAATATGGTGGAGGTTTTTATAAGTGATAATGTTTTTACTAAGTAATACATACATTGATTAAGATAGATGTGATTTCTACTTGTTTAATAACTTGGATTAAATCTTTTCGTGCTTATAACGTGTTATAAAGTTAACATAATTTAAACAAGATTAACAATACTAAACTAAAAGTTTAAGAAAGAAGAAAGAAAGATTTGGAGAGAATTGATCACTTGTAAAGTGTATTCAATTGGTATGTCCCATTCTTTACAATAGATGGATATTTACAGTGCAAATCTTACTATTCACATGTCTACGTAAGTAACTTTAGGTATTGACTTTTACAAATGCACCCATTATTTGTGTCATTCATCAACTATATATATATATATATATATATATATATATATATATATATATATATAACCTGTGGATACCACGGTTAAAAAGTTAATTAAACTTTTATAGTAGAAACTCAAAATTATTAATCAATTGTTTTAAATAAATTATTAATTAAAAAAATATTTTTTTAGTTATATAAAATTATAATCGTTGATTTAATTAAATACGTTAAATTACATCACCTTATAATATTTATTAAGTTTATTTTTTATTATAATATTATTAATTTAATGTAATTAAAGTGAGAAATTTGAAATTTAAAATTTAAAATGGAGATTTAATAGATTGACAAGTGGCATGATATTAATTATGAGACTTAATAGGGTAACACATGACAAAAAAATCTACTCTATTATTAGTATAGAGATATTAAAGAGCTTTTAGCTCAACGATTATTGTTGTTGTCCCTTATTGAGGTTGAGGGTTTAAGTCCGGTTGTGGAGATATGTGAAATTAAGGAGTAGTTTAGGAGTAGATTAGATTTGTTTTTTTTTAAAACCTAACATCTACCTCTTCTAATAAATGAAACCTAAAAATGACACGTGTCAGTTTTTTAGAATGTCTCTTTGATTCGTGATATTTTTCTATGATTTTTTTTTTGTAACAAATCAAATTCAATTCAAATTTTGAAAATACAAAATCATATCCTAATAACATTATTATGTTTATTTTGCTTAACAAATTAATTCATAATTACTTACAATCGACAATATCTTGTTTTTTTTTACATTTATTTTTTTTATCTATATAAAAATTTGGAAAAATGTCTTATAAGTCCAACGAAGTTTCCAAACCGTTCAAAAAACTTCAATTATGTTTTGTATGTTTAAGAAAACCCAACGAACTTAACCTTTTGTCTAAAAAAGCCCAATTAACTTACAATTTCGTTCACTTCTCATTTAGGGTCAACCGGCTAATGAAAGTCAACGAATGACATGACTTATGACGTGTAATTAAATATCGCAAAATGACTTGTAAGACCAATGAAATTTCAAAACCGTTCAAAAAACCCCAATCATGTTTTTTTGTCAAGAAAAACCCAACGAACTTACGCTTTTGTTCAATTCTTATTAGAGGCAACCAGATTCATTAGGTATACAACTAGTTAGCAAATGACATGACATTATATTTAATGACATTGAATAAACAGATTAGAATTGCCCTTTATATATCGATTTAGGGCTTGGACAAGAGAAAAACGAACGACGTTTGTGTTCGATCTCTTGTAATAGCTACTTCTTCTTCATGCCAATCGTTGATGTCCAACTCAAGATCTACAAAGAAGATATTTGATGATACAAACTCTTGTGGATGTAGACGCCCTTCTCGGATTTGGACATCTAGAATGGAGGATTATCCAGAGAAAATGTTTAGGGCTTGTTCGAACAGATGGGTAAGTGTAACTGAAAGCTCTATAATGTCCATTTTAATAAGTTTTTGTTTTTGAAAGAACCAAACAAATAGATAGAATATGGACATGATAAAGCTTTCAGTTACACTTACCCATCTGTTCGAACATGCCCTGAACTTTGTTCGAACAAGCCCTAAATTTTTTTCTTTGGATGATCCTCCGTTCTAGATGTCCAAATCCAAGAAGGGCGTCCACATCCACAAGGGTTTTCATCATTAAATATCTTCTTTGTAGATCTTGAGTTGGACATCAACGATTGAGAGGAAAAATAAGAAGTAGCTATTACAAGAGATCGAAGACAGACACCGCTTGTTTTTCTCTTCTCCAAGCCCTAAATCAATATATAAAGGGCAATTCTAATCTGTTTATTCCATGTCATTAAATATAATGTCATGTCATTTGCCAACTAATTTTATACCTAATGAATCGGGTTTCCTCTAATGAGAATTAAACAAAAGTGTAACTTCGTTGGGTTTTTTTAACAAACAAAACATGATTGGTGTTTTTTGAACGGTTTCGAAACTTCGTTGGTCTTACAAGTCATTTTCCCGATATTTAATTACACGTCATAAGCAATGTCATTCGTTGACTTTCATTAGCTGGTTGACCCTAAATGAGAAGTGAACAAAAGTGTAAGTTAGTTTGATTTTTTTAGACAAAAAGTTAATTTGTTGGGTTTTCTTGAACAGATAAAACATAATTGGGGTTTTTTGAACGGTTTGAAAACTTGGTTGGGTTTATAAGCCATTTTCCCTAAAAAAAAAAAAAAATTAAATATACCAATGATTTCACGGGTTATAACCTACTAATTAAATAAAAACTAGTATTAAGTAAAATGTTGTATCTGATTGCGTGTGTAATAAACTAATAACCATGAACCAAGTTTAAAAGGAATGGAGCTTCTTCAAGCTTCTTCACATTTCACTTGTAAACACAACAAGTAGACAATGTCTCTCGAACCTCTGTTTTCCATCTTCTTAATCCTTCTGTTCAGCTACCGTTTCTTCTTTCTCAGCCATACAAAATCCAAAACCGTAGGCTTCAAATACTACCCACTACTAGGAACCATACCGGAGTTTGTCCTAAATCGCCACCGTTTCCTTGAATGGACCACCCAAGTCCTCTCCGAGTCTCCGACCAACACCGCCGTCATCTTCCGATTCACCAAAATCAAAGGCTTCATCACCGCCAACCCTGCAAACGTCGAACACATGATCAAGACCAATTTCCACAACTACCCAAAAGGAACCCGGTTCATTTCCATCCTCGAAGATTTCCTCGGCCGTGGAATCTTCAACTCGGAAGGTGAAGCATGGAAGGCGCAGCGTAAAACAGCCAGTTACGAGTTCAACACCCGATCCCTCCGGAACTTCGTCATGGAAACCGCGGTGGTCGAGTTACATACCCGATTCATACCGATTCTTGAAAGAGCTGCGGATTTGAACCGGGTTATTGATCTTCAAGACCTTCTGGAGAGGTATGCTTTTGATAATATATGTAGGGTGGCGTTCAACGTCGACCCTTGTTGTCGAGCCGGTGACGGAACTTCGGATAGTGAATTCATGAAAGCTTTTGAAGAAGCTTCTACGCTTATTTGTATGAGATTTTTCTCCGTTTATCCAGAACTTTACAAAATCAAGAAACTGTAGAACGTTTGTTCGGAGGCAAAGTTGAAAAAATCGATAATCACCGTTCATAAGTTTGCCGACGACATCATAAAATTGAGGAAAAGGCTGTAAAACCCAACGAGGATTTGTTGTCTCGATTCATGAGCGAATCCGAATACTCACCGGAGTTTCTTCGGGACATTGTCATAAGTTTCATATTAGCAGGTCGTGATACAACGTCGTCGGCTCTCACATGGTTCTTTTGGGTGTTATCTTCACATCCAGAAGTAGAGCAAAAAATACTGGAAGAATTAAAAATAATCCGGCTTAGATCCGGAGAAAGTCGCCGGGGTTTTTACTGTTTCGATGACCTCCGACATATGCATTATCTGCATGCAGCAATTTCAGAAGGATTACGGTTGTACCCGCCGGTGCCGGTGGACACCAAGGATTGCCTGAAAGACGACGTCATGCCGGACGGGACGTTTGTCGGAAAAGGCTGGTTCGTATCCTATAACACATACGCAATGGGGAGAATGGAGAGTGTTTGGGGCAAGGATTGCCTTGAGTTTCGGCGGGAGCGGTGGTTGCAGGAAGAGGAGGGAAGCGGAGGAAATGTGGTGTATAGACCGGAAAACTCATTTAAGTTTCCAGTGTTTCATGGTGGACCCAGAATTTGTTTGGGGTAAAGAAATGGCGTATACTCAGATGAAACTGGTGGTAGCGAAGATTATTGATATCTTTGAGGTGGAGGTGGTGCCGGAGATGAAGAATCCGCCGGATCATGTCTTGTCGTTAACGATGAGGATGAAAGATGGGCTGAGGGTGAGAGTGAGGAAAAGAAGGGAGTCAAATGAGTCATGATTAGATGATTTTAACTAAATGTTATCTGTTACATGCTATATTCTAAAATAAAATTTATTGTTAGATTGGGGAAATGTGACAGAAGTCTTTTAAGTTTGGTAAAATTTTATGGTTTTACATCAATATTAATTTTTCTATTTTATTTTGTGTAGATGTCGAAAACTTGCAATGTTGTTATTTTATTTTATTTTATTTTTTTATAAATGACATTTAGGAGGTAAACCATTTTGTTAGCTTATTGGCATCCAACATGTCAATTAAACTATAAACATCGTTATAGTGTTACTGTTTTGGAGTCGTTACAATTTAAGAAGGCAAAAACATCTCTTCCCATCAACTTTACGTATTCAATGGAGCCGGAAAACTTGGGTATTTGCAAATAATCATCGCACAAATTATGGTTTAAGAGGAAATGAACGGTTACAATTATGCTATAGTTTCCAGAAATAAAGCAAATTTTGGGAAATTGAATGTTTTGGGTGAAGAAATACGTGCACATGGTAAGTGTGTAATGTTTTATACGTGCACATGGTAAGTGGGTAATTGAATTTCTGATAGTTTTCTTCAATTTTGGTATATTTAATGAAGAATTTATGTTTTTTTTGACACATTGGTGGTGTAATGTTTTGTAGATTATAATGGCATCAGTAGTAGAAGAATTCAACGATCCATTTGGTGGTTTATACGAACCTTTTCCTAGATTGAACAAAGTTGATTCGGAGATTCATGGAATTTACATGGATCATGAACCAGATGAATAGTTCGCTACAACACTTGAATTGGTTTGATTAGTTGGATTATCAACCTATTTTCACTAATCTATTTTGGAATTATCCTTTTATGAATATCGAATCTAAATCACTTGGGTTTTTATTTTTAGATGGTAAAAGATTGGATTGATGACAAGATTAGAATGTTATTTGATGTTTGAATCAAGTATTTGAATGTTATAATAATCGTATAAAGTCATCAAGAGTAGAAGGAATGAAGTTAGGATTGGTTTGAACATGTTTTGGAAGCTTAAAAGTGTTTAAAACTCGAGTTTTGCTGCTAAGAAATTCACTCGACCAAATGGAATTACAAGGAAAATTCCATCCAAACGAGTACTTTTCTGTAAAGGATTTTTGTAACTTTTGAAACGGATGTCCAAATCAACTCTATTTTATTCCAATGTTTTCTTATGATCTCTAGGATGATATGGAAGGACTAAAATGATATGTTTAAGACTAAGAACTTTGTTTAAGATGATTAGCCAATAATTACTCAACTTATACCTATCCTTTGTCAATAACTAGACATACGAACAACTTGGAAGTGCATTAGAGTATTACAACAAGTTGGTGTGAGTTCATTACCTAATAATACATGTCCCTATTACATATTGTATTATGTAATTTTCGTTGATTTGATTTCCTATGTGCATTTACTAGTTGAGATACTATATGTTATATGTGTACATTCAAAAAAGTTTTGTTAAGAGATTTTAAAATGGGGCAAACTTGATAGTTTTAAAATTGAGTTCACATCATGAATTTGTGCATCCATTTAGGATAGGTTTGGGACTTGAGATACTTGATAATGTTTTCGAAAATTAAGAATGTTAAGAATGATTGAGAAAGCTTGAAAAAGTTTTGAGAATGGCTGAGAAATGTATTGAGAAAGATTAGGTTGTTAGGAAAGTTGGAGTATCATTCATAATCAAGGCTTTATTCTAACTTGACTATGTACTTTATCTTACAACTAATCTATTTTGCAGTTGGACTTTGAGATAGACTTGAGGTTTGGCATATAGAAGCATATTATATTTCATTCTTTTAACTTTGTCAATTTATTATTGATGAATTTGATATTGTTTATAAATGCGTACCTTGAAGTGATTGTCCCGACTGTACAGATACTTTGATATTTTGAAAACCTTTTTTTTGGGGGGGGGGGGGTTGACATTGGGTTTGGATTGTTGATTTGTCTAATACCCTTAAGAGTTGACCCTCGGAGTGTTCACCAGACTTTCCAACCAAGCCTAACTTACGTATTTTAACGTGTATTGAGGTTGAATGACTTAATTGATGACCGATGATGGATTTAGCACTTAAATATTTAGAAGATGTTTTGTTTTGAATTAAAGATGAATGTATTAATGTTTAATTTAAATTACAGACTCTCGATTATACTGTCATACTCTCGTATGACTTGAAATCTAAAAAATGTTAACAAATTAACCGTTTGGGACGTTTATCCGTAATATGTTTCATTATATGATTTTTTTATATAAATTTACTTTAAAACCTAATTTTAAAAGTGTATTCATACGAGGGGTTTTTCATCATACATCTCAACATGATTGTAGGGATCCATGGTCTCGCCATACCTCTTTACATGAGATATCCTAGTTTCAAGTGGTAGGGTATACTTTCGCAACTTTACTTTTGAATGAGGATGGTCATGTTGGTGGCTTCAGAAGGGCTCATTTAGCCTGGAGGGAATGGATTCGACGAATGGCTCGAAAATATTGATTTGGCTCAACAAACATCGCGCCAAGAGCTCGACATGTCAAGCTCGAGCTCCCCACTCAACATAAACTTGTCACGATTCCTTTGTCCTCTTTACTCCTTTTTGACATTGTTTTACCCACAAATCACATTTTTACCAATCTTTTTTCTATACAACACCCAAAACTACTATCAATCCTTATCAATTTCAAATATTCATCTCTCAAACCTTCACCCTTATTTTTTCCTCTCTCCATGATGAGACCATGGAACCTGATAGAAGAGACAATTTTGGCCAATGCATGGGTCTTTGTATCGGAGGACCTTGTCGTCGCCAACACACTCGATGAGGGAATTTTTTTGACGAGAACTACCATTTGAAAGATCATGTGTACACAAAATGGAAGTACACGAACAAAATGGTGACATATTTTAATACTTTGTTTAATAACTTGAGACACAATTGGCCAAATGATGATGATGATGGTGAAAATGATGTAGATGACATATTTTTAAGCAAAACTCTTCAAATTTTCCGATCAGAAACCAGAAAAGCTTTCAAATATTTGAAGTTTTGGAATGTTTTTAGTGTAATGTCCCTACAATATAGAGTAAAATTTTCATTTTTAGATATAATAAAACCATTCAAATACCATTTCCTCAAAAGATAAACAGAGTAATAAGTTATAGTTTCAAACAAAAATCAAAGTGAAAATCACAAAAACAGATAGTGCGGAATCTCCAGTGGATGGGATGCAATTAAGTCTGGATTTTCTCCTTGCTACAAGAAGTACCTGAAACATTTAAACTTAAAACTGTAAGCACAAAGCTCAGTGAGTTCCCCAAGATACTACACACATCACAGAACATAGGGCCTCGCCCTAAATAATGGACCCCGTCCAGATAATGGGCCCCACCCAGAGTAATTGGACCCCATCCAGATATTGGTCTCCGTCCAGATATTAGGCCCACCTAGTATTCAATAAACAAGCATATAAGCATGAGTGACAAAGTCAACAAACATACAACGACACCCCGTGTCCTACATAGTATAGTGAGAAAACTCACATGGATTACAAGCTGAAAACACAACACTCTAAGCCTCGCAGGATCAGCCACACAAACCACCTATAACATGCATGGTCACACCTCAGACTACAACCTAAAATCATCAATTGACCAAAAGTCAACCTGGTCAAAAAGTCAACGGTCAACCTTAATAGACCACCGCGTTGTGGCGAGACATTGGTCACATTGTGGTGAGACCTTGGTCGCGCCGTGATCTGGCTTAGTCGAAATGATCTTGACGAATCTGCCCACCGCAACGTGGTCAGTCCTTGACCATGGCGCGGTCTGCTTGTCAGATTCAGATCCTTATTCAGCTCTTAATCCACCAAGTATGTTCCTTACACTTTCTAGAAAGCTTCATGGCACCCTAACGGTCCATAAAAATCATAATTTTATGGACATGCATGGCTACGACACGTCCTTCACCAAACTAGGTCAAAATGGTGAGAAATGGGTCAAAACCCCACCACCGTGGTGAAGGACTGGCCACACCACCGTCACTAAATGACATGTCTCGCACTGTGGCTCAGGCCCTACCGCGTCGTGGTGACGAAAAATCCTCAAATCACAACATTATAAAGCATAAGACTTATACCTGGAATTCGAATATTAGATTTATGGAATCCGGAAAATGGGTTGCGACGCAACACTAATTGTTATATTTAGTATTATGTTTTAATTTAATATAATGTTTTTCTTTACTACTATGTTTTCTTTCATTGTTAAGTTTTGATTTAATGTTAATTTTTAATTTTATTTTAAATAATTTAATGTAATGTTTTAATTGAATGTAATTTATTGTTTTATTTTAACGTCATATTTATTTTGATGTTATGTTTTAATTTAATGTTATTTTTTAGTTTTATTTTAAATAATAAATTCACATGGAAAAGTGGAAAACAATCCTTTGAAATGACAAAAATTTGAAGAGGTATAGTAAATTCTATGAGGAGTTTATGTGACACAAAAAAACAACGTGACAAAGTTGATAGTCTCTCCAGCCTTATGGTTTTCTATCATTCCTTACGGTGTGAGATTTGGGAAAGGAAACCCCTGATAAGGAAAACAAGTTCACCATTTTGTGCGACAAGGAATTCAGTTAAGTGAAGTCCGAATTAGATGGTCTTTAAGGTTGTAATTTAGTTTAACGTATTTTTAAGTCTGTCAATATATTTGGAAAAGAATGTGTAGAATCATATAATTCTTTTTACTGTTATCAAACCCTACAAGTTTTTCTATCACAAAAAAAACATTGCTCATAATCTCATACATATATAAAAATATAGAGGGTTAATGAATTATAAAGATGATTTACTTTACCATGGTTAGACGTTTTGTCATTTATGTTTTCTATACACATATGACCATTAAACTTGTTTATGGTGTTCAAAATATATCATTATGACAGGGTATTGTAGGTTTTTCGGCCAAACATAAATTTTCTGGAAAATATAAATTTTTTCGATCAAACATGATGTTTCTGACGAAGACTATGAATTTTCCAGTGAATATGAACACATACCCAAAGTTTTGGGCGTGAACACATTTCCTGTAACATCCTGTTTCGAGAAGTTTCTTATTTCGGGATTGTGGACAATAAATGGATCAAGTAAAGGTCTTGGGCTTCAAGGGAATAGGGTTTAGACCATATTTGATGTTGATAATATTGCTTATGAGATCCAAGCCCTTGGTTTGTGTTTTGGAGTTAAAGGGTAAAATGGGAAAAATGATGTTTTGGACTTCTTTCATGAATTAAGGATTTTAGTTCGGTATGTTTTAAGTCAAAGGTAATTAGATAGAATTGTGGGACTCTTCAATACCTTCTGTGCATATAAAGAACACCGATAATGGAGTTGAAACGAAGAAGTTACAATTGTTTGAAGTTGAAGTGAAAATTTAGGGTTTTGTCCTACGCATGGCGTATGAAAGTTACGCAGGGTGTAACATCCCAAAACTTATAGTAAAATTTTCATTTTTCAAAAACAACCCAAACACCATAATTGTTTACAAAACATTGTTTGAAAAGTATAAGTCATAAATTAGAGTATCGCAAAGTCTAATAACATCAAATCCGAAAGAATATGCACGATCACGCCTTTGCTTTCCGTCGATCCTCTGAAGTACCTGAAACAACAAACTCAAACTCTAAGTCAAAGCTTAGTGAGTTCCCCCAAGTACAACCACACAACATAACAAACAACAACATGCATACATGAGCCATCAACATGACTGGACCACCTCACAGGCCTACAGACTATCTGGACCGCTCTCAGCGCCTTCGGCATGACTGGACCGCCTCGCAGGCCTTCAGTCTATCCAGGTCGCCTTGGGCGTCTTCGCCTTCAGCACCAGCTGTTTCGCCTCAACCCATCAAACCATAACATGTCATCATATACAATATCAATCAATAATCGACAAACACAGGTAGTCCTACAGATCTACCAGTCTAATCACATAACCAGTGAATACATATATTAGCATAACAACACACAATAAAACAGGATATCAAATCCAATAGGCCGGCCTTGGTGCCTTCGACCCATAAGTGCAGTGAGGAAAACTTACCTCTCAGTCTGAAAAGATTGTTGAATAGGAAACAACTCCGAATATCAGCTCTACCGATCACTTATTCGTCGGAAGAAAACCAACTTAACTTATAATCAAAATACCCTTACGTCAAACTTGGTCAAAGTCAAAAAGTCAAACCCGGTCAACGCAGCTGAGTACGCCCAGCGTACTCAGCTTGTACGCTTAGCATACACAAGCTTGACCAGAAAAGGGGTTGGTTGACCTACGTACGCTCAGCGTACCTGGGTTACGCCCAACATACGCGATGGGTTTCTTTCCTTTATTATTAAGAGCTTAATCCTTAAGCTCGTTTGCCTAAATTCTAGATCTAGTCCTAAACTAACGTCCTTAACCATAAAGTCTCCAACTTTATGGTCTTGGATGGCTATTAAGTGCCCAATAACAAAACCCTAGCTTCTTAACTCATTAAGACATTGAAACTCATGCATAAAAGGAAACTAATCAACCAAGATTGCATTTTTATGACCTTAGACAATCCAAAATGTATGGAAGGACAATCCATTTGGGTCAAGAGCATGTCATACTCAAGAATATCATAGATTGGGGAAAAAAGTTAATAATAACATCATACAAACTAGATCTAATCAAATAAGCCTCAAGGTATGAACTTTATACCTTGTAGACATGTAGGAGGGTGCAAAACTTCTAGATCCAAGGTTGTTCCAAGCTTCTAAGTTGTTCTATCTTCCTTCTTCTTCCTCTATGAACACCAAAACACACACACAAATGGCTCAAGAATGCTCAAAAACGAATTAGAGTTTGCAAAGGTTGAAGTTAGGGCTGGAGGCTGATGAAAGAAAGAGGACTTGGGACTTAAGGATGCTTAAATAGGGTCCAAACCCTAAATATTAGGGTTTGGGATTTTGGCACGTACGTTCAAGATACCTGGGGTTACGCCCAGCGTATGTGGTGACACCCTAAATTTACAAAAATGCCCTTTTTGGTCCAATTTTCCACAACATATCAAGGGCTGGAGTGCAATTAAATCTCATACTTAGGGTTAAAAATGGAAATACCTCAATATCAAGATGTTACAATTCTCCGCCACTTGAACTAGACTTCGTCCTTAAAGTCCGCTGTTGTGAACAACTTAGGGTAAAGCTCCCACATCTTTGCCTCGGGCTCCCAGGTCCATTCGGAACCCTTCCGATGCTGCCACTGGACTTTAACCAAATACACCACCTTGTTGCGCAAGGCCTTCATCTTCCGATCCAAAATTGCCACTAGTCTCTCCACATAATTCAGGCGATCATCACCTTTAATATCCTCAAGGGAACAATCATTGAATCATCAGCCACACACTTCCAAAGCTGAGAAACATGGAAGGTGCTATGAATCTGACTGAGCTCCTCAGGCAAATCCAGCCTATAAGCTACCTTCCCAACCCTGGAAATCACCCGAAATGACCCAATATACCGGGGCCCCAAATTTCACCTCTTCCTGAAGCGTATTACAACCTTCCAGGGTGATACATTCAACAAATCCATTTCGCCGACCTAGAACTCCAACTCAGATCGATGCTTGTTGGCATAACTCTTATGCCGACTCTGAGCTGTCTGTAGTCTCTGTCTAATCTATTGAATAACCTCTGTCGTCTGAAGGACCACCTCATTCCTTCCCATGACTCTGTGACCGACCTCTCCCCAACATATTGGGGTACAACACTGTTGGGTTTTGAGCATTCTAACACTCCTATGGTGTACATGCAACCCTATAAACCTTGGATCTATGTTTTCTCTAAAATACATGCAAATAAGAATTTCCAAGGTTTACATCCTAACTAGCATGGCATGGGGAACTTGAATCATAAAATTACTAGTAGAATGACATACCTTTTAGTAGTGGTTGATTTCTTGGAGTTTGAGAGCCTAGCACCAATAGTGTGGATGCCTCAAATGGAAATCACAAATCACCACAAACTTTGGAAAACTCTTGAGAGAATAATGAACACTCTTGAAATGGCCACCACTCTTATATACACACAACTAGTGTCAAATCAAGTGCCCAGGACTCCTTTATATAGTGTGGAGGATTAGGGTTACATCCATGTAAACCCTAATACCCATGACTCTTCCTTTCCAAGGATCCATGGGTTAAAAGCTCCATGGACCATCCATGGACTCCCATGCAAGCCTAACCCATTCCAAATGAGTATTAGCCCACACTATATAAAATACAAGAGCCCATATTTAATTAGTCACCTTTTTTATCACCAAATTAATTCTAAATTAATTTATGATCAATACTAATTAAATAATATGATTTCATATTAATATATTATAACTTATAATATATTAACAAATCATAAACATATTATTCTCAAAAGGTTATCCAAATCGTTCGGGTGAAGTGCAACCCAAATGGACCAGGCCGGGTCGGGTCAAGTGCATCTCAAATATTGTTATGGACTTAGACACCTTATCCAACAGTCTCCCACTTGGATAAGTCTAATAACTATATTTGCAGATATGACTTCAGGAACCAACCGGCAATCGTAGCTCTTAAAACTCTGTTGAACTATGAAGCGCCATTTTAGATAAGTGATCATATAATCCTCTGTTCTAGATATCAGCCGGACAAATACATGGAACAATGTCTTACTTATTGTCCAACAGTTTGTTTCTTGATTCCCGATTTGTTTGACATAGAACTTAATTGAACACATCAACTTAGTTCTGACCGGGCCTGGTACATGGGTCAACACAAAATCATCGAGGGGCCCAGATATCGCTTCTAATCCAAGAAGGAACAGATAAACTTCGACTCATATGCTTGTTCTACTACTTGTTGAATCATACACAAAGGCACGTTTTATAACATCGAGTTACCAATGCGTTTACGTACAATCAATGTATAACCAACTCATAGGCAACAAGTCATATCTCTAGGTTTGAAGACTTATATGATATTACCGTCTCACGATCACTCGAGATAAATTCCATGAAGTGATGCAAGTGAGCATGGGTTTATTCCAATACTCAGAACTTATGAGCACTCATGAATGTTGTAGCAACCATTGCTATGGCTAAACACCTTTAGTCATCTACAAGCCCAATTCATGACAGTCTTAATTCATACCTACTTCCGACGTATGACCGACTGTGGAGGTTTGAATAACTTAGTCATTCGGAAAGAATAACCTAGTTATTATGGAAGTCAAAACATGCAAAGTGAAATACAAGAATAATTGAATCCAATATGGTCTCAGCACTTATGAATATAAATAAAACACCTTTTATTCATCACCATATTGATTACACATTATTCTGTTTCGATTTATCAACTTAACACTTGAATTAAAACAATAGTTGTCCCATGCTCCAAGCATGTACACTATGTTTTCTAAACAATAGTCATGCCATACTCCAAGTATGCACACTATGTTTGTCTATGATCCTTACTTTGTGAAGTAGATCAATTGAACATGATTCCAATGATACTCATTTCACAATCCCAAATCCTTACCGCAAATGTAAGAATATCAAATTCTTGTCTTTTACTGTAATCTGTTAGATTTTAAACTCATATTTAATTGATCCTCTTGCAATGACTATGCACAAAAGTCACAAGGACCTGGCAACAGACATTACAAAGTATTCCAGTGGAGATCAATTCCATGGAAACGAAGTCTCACATTCAAAGTACATTCCTTTGAATATCCTTCTTGCATAAAAGTTTCTAACTTTCTCATAGATTCTTAAAATCCAACTCCCAATATGGAAAACATTTCCATATTCCCATTTTGACTATCACTTCTGAACAAGAGCTACCTCTTTTCAGAATATATCAATATGGTCATTTCCAAAATTTAACATCATACTTCCAACTGTCCAAGAGAAACCAATCTTTAGGTAAACCTCAGATTGTTCTCGACAATTGCTTAATCATTTCAGTCATATCCGATTCTATTCCTTTTTCCCTCTTAATGCTCTAGGCATTTGAAAATTTAGAACGGATAAATATTATAGCACATGTAATCGATCCTATACCTGAAGCATATGAGACGCGATTCATGATGTCTCACATAAAGACATGATACTAGATCAGTCTTTTGCTACAATATTTTTTATTTGCCATGTTTTCAAAAATCGACTATGAAGAGGGATGTCGTAATCATAATCGAAAATTGAGAACGCAATATATATAGAATTCCCTGATGTTGAACTATTCTAACATAAAATTGATATATATATTCTTGACTAAAGATGATTAAAATTTCAATCTAAACTTTTAGGATTGAAATGAAGTATAATCTCCTCTCCCTTAATTATAGCAAAACAACTTTTTCCCAAGCGAAACTTTTGTTTTCTATAATTAACAATACTTATAATTATGCTTCCACTAGCATAATAATTATTTAGCATAACAATTATGCTCCCACTAGCTTTGACATATACTCAGAAATCGACTTCTAGAAATCAATACTTTATTGACTTTCATCACCAAAGTTCAGACTTCTGATACGAGATGCTTTGACAAAACTTTATCTAAGCTACTCAGACTCATACATCTTTCCTTAGATAGCTCACATGTGTGTCTAAACAGTTATGAAGAGGGATGTCGTAATCATAATGTTTAGACCTTTTTGCCATTTCTCACAAGTCCATGTTAGTGTGACGGTTAACCACACACGCTCCACTAACGACTTTGAGAATGCAAATATCACAATTGTTATCTACTTAGTGAAAGCGTTTCCTCACCATCATTTTCATGAATCGGAAAGAAACCTTATGACACTTAGATTTTATGGTGTATGTGTTCCTATCCATGTAAATTTGTCAAAACCATAATCACAAGACAAGGTTAGTGACAAACTCAAACTCATATGAATTGAACTTGCTCAATCTTGATTTCTTGCCTCTTGGAAGCACAAGGGCCCACCATTGCTTCCAAGTTGTTATGCACGCAATTGAGAACTCACATAACTCACATACATAGTCAACTTTACCGGAATAGGCACAGAAACAAGAATTATGTCAACACGATAGGTTACAAACCTCAAGTCGTGTGCTAGCGATATACTATAGGTTTTATCCTTGATTAGCTCTTGAAACTTTCAAGACCTTTAAGACTCCCACTTTCCTCTTGACATATAAGTTTCTCTTTGTCAAGAACCATTCCTTGACAACCAAACAAATATTCAAGAGTCAGTGCGGATTCTTATCAAGATAAACACTTCACACAATTGGTCTCAACTGGTCTTTGTTTTATCTAAAACATCACAACTTACCAATTTCATATGTACAAGAGTAGAAAACATTTTACTCTTACATTTGACAAGTTTTATAAACCTTTTTTAAGATGTGTCACTCAACTTACAATCTTGGAGTGTGACTCTAAGACTTGTTTTGGAACGAAGTATGTATCACCTTCTTGATTTAACCATTTCAATAACTCATGACTCCTCTTCTTAGCCATAAGAATGCACTAAGATGTCCCTAGAGGATGAATTGTGATATGGTCTCACAATCATTAAGATGATCATAAAACATGATACTAAAGTACTCTCCCATCTTTTCAGATTTGAGAAACTTTTACCTTTCTTCCAAATTTGATTCTTCCCATTCGTTCTTCCATACATCGAAACTTTACCAATGTTTCAGAATTATACTTAAGCTATTAAGTATAACCATATTTACTAAACTTTAGTAAATCATGACGAATAGTCTTATCGACCTTTTTGTGGTGGACTTGACCAGTGCACACGAATGTGTTCTCGATCCCTTAGTCCTTCACTTGATTCACATATACATGTGAACAAGGAATTAGTCTTAATTTTCGAAAGATGAAGGTTCTCATTCATCATGCAATACAACCTGCATGATTCCAAGTTTCGGTCCAATTGAAACTTGGGTGATGAGAATCTTTCCTTATTTGGTAAATTTAGACACTACCACAAATGAAAGAATCAAATTCACATTTCCATTATTGCTAGAAACATATAATCATCAATTTTCCATAAAAGCCATTGCAAGGATATATAAACTAAAATAAATCAAAATTTTATTTATTTATAAAATGCGGAAAAACTTTTTCCTTACAATGCAGCTTTAAATGAAAACTATGCTATTACATATTTCCTAGCAATCTATCATAACTCCTAAGTAGTAGCTTAAGAATCCGATCTTCGAACCATGCGATCGAAATCCATCTTCGCGATCAGATTCAACATACTCTTTCTTTAAGTGTCCTTCCCTTTGCTTGATTCTGCCAAACACCAAAATGTAACCGAGTCACATTTTGTATTAAGAATCATCAATAAGGAACTTAACAGTGTTTGATAGTGGACTTACCTGAAGCAGAGTCAAGCTTTTTGACTAGACCTTCTCTCAGATCTTTCAGGTAGTTAAGGCAGCTTCGCAACCAATGCCCCTTCCTTTGGCAATAGACACATATGGACCCTTTGGGAATGGTACATGGGACTATCGCAGACTTAGCCATTCTCTTTACCATTTAGTCAACCGAGTTGACTATGGCCGATCCCTTTCCATTGGGAAGAGAAAGCTTTTCTGAATATTCAATGTTACCATTGTCAATGTCCATGGAAGTCTGGGAAGTTGATATTCTTAATCAAATTTGCTCTACCAGTGCTCCAAATCATTGCTGATTCAGCAGCACCAAGCAAATAGATAAGATCATTAAGGGTCATGTCATAGTCTTTTATATAGTAGTCCCAAAGGACACTCACTATGTGACTTAGAAAGTGATTGAACAACCAACTTTCTCAAGACTTTGACACCCAACTCTCCCGGCTTGTCAATATGTGACTTCATCTCCAAGATGTGATCACACATAGACCTTGGTTGCCAATAGGGCTTGAGTGACCTTGAACTTGTGGGATAGGGAGAATAAATGGAGGAGGTGGAGATAGAGAAGTATGATTTCCATGAGATTTGGGAAGATCACAGTTGTCTAAACCAGACATCCTTTGGGAGATATTCAAGATAGTTGATTTCAAGTCCTTAATATAACACCCAATATGAAATATTAAGGCTAGGACCCAACACAATATTTTATAACTTGGAAGAGGGATGCCGTAATCCAAGCTATAAAATATTTGAAGGTAGGTGAATGACGATTCACCAATTTCCACAATGAAAAACGAAATAAAATTAGGTTTTAATTGGATTTGAAACTCCTAGATCTTTTGAGATTCATTAAACTTTTCAATGGCATGTTTCAATCTCGATTGTGCCCTTCAGGTTTTGTGACTGGGATGTCGAGGATCACAAAACAAGGTGTGAATAACCATGCAAATTCACTTGGTATCCTTAATATTATCACCTAATCAATGTACCGGTTAACCACACGCGCTCCACCGATCTATGATAAACATTAAGTCACCATTTGCCATCCTTACCAGTCTAAGTTAGTGTGCCGGTTAACCACACACGCTCCACCAACGACTTGGTAAGGTGCAAAGTGTAAATTTCATGGGTTAGCACCAAATTCACATTTTCCTAAAGTAACTAAGATTGGGATTTTATAAAAGGTTTAGTTACTTTATTCCATCATTATACTTTTAATGAGAATTATAGTCCTTGTCCTACCCGTTCGGCTAACAACCCTCCACCAGTCAAGGAAGCGGTGGGTGAGAGTGGACACCCATTAAGCTGCCATTTTATAGGCAACAACCTTATACCCCCTTATAGACCGGCTTCGTGAATGAGGCCTACTAATGGTACGACTGACTTGCTCTTATATATATATATATATATATATATATATATATATATATATATATATATATATATATATATATATATTACTAACTTATAATACTATAAAGTATAAGGGTTGAATTTTAACTTTTAAAACTCTAAGGGTTGGAACTAAAGTGTGTGTGAGACTTTACAAATTCCAAAACTTGAGGGCAAGTTTTAAACAATTCAAAAACTTTTGGATTTTCATAACTTATGAGTTTAATTAAAGTTTAAAAACTTTTAATGAAGAGACTCTTGGACATCCATAACTTGAGGACAAGTTATGGAGTCCATAAAACTATTTATGATGAAAAAGACTCTTCAACTTATGTAACCTATGGTTTTAAATAGACTTTAAAAGAAAAGACTTTTGGTAATCCATAACTTGAGGACAAATTAAGGATTCCATTAAAACACATCAAGATCAAGAATTAACTAACAAACAATTTGCAAATAATTCCTATGATCTAACAAAACTCATAAGTTCATGAACATCCATATAAACAATTTTAAGAATCATATGAACACATACAAAACTTAAAATTTTGATAATAGCCTTTGAAATTGGATTAGCATAATCATTACAATATCAAAAATAGGTTTTATAAGTTCAAAACAGTTTAGTGTAATGATTCTAGTCCAATTCCAGCTTAAAAACTCGAAAAACTGCACTCTGGGCCTCCTACTCGTCGAGTGCATGAACCTACTCGATAAGTAGGATGAAGTTATGCATGGACTCGTCGAGTCCCCCCATGGACTCGGCGAGTCCACTGTCCAGACAACAAGTTTCTTCGATTTTTAAGTGTTTGCATCAAGTATTCAAGAAAACAAGCCTAGGCTCTGATACCACTGTTGGGTTTTGAGCATTCTAACACTCCTATGGTGTACATGCAACCCTAATAAACCTTGGATCTATGTTTTCTCTAAAATACATGCAAATAAGAATTTCCAAGGTTTACATCCTAACTAGCATGACATGGGGAACTTGAATAATAAAATTACTAGTAGAATGACATACCTTTTAGTAGTGGTTGATTTCTTGGAGTTTGAGAGCCTAACACCAATAGTGTGGATGCCTCAAATGGAAATCACAAATCACCACAAACTTTGGAAAACTCTTGAGAGAATAATGAACACTCTTGAAATGGCCACCACTCTTGTACACACACAACTAGTGTCAAATCAAGTGCCCAGGACTCCTTTATATAGTGTGGAGGATTAGGGTTACATCCATGTAAAGCCTAATACCCATGACTCTTCCTTTCCAAGGATCCATGGGTTAAAAGCACCATGGACCATCCATGGACTCCCATGCAAGCCTAACCCATTCCAAATGAGTATTAGCCCACACTATATAAAATACAAGAGCCCATAATTAATTAGTCACCTTTTTTATCACCAAATTAATTCTAAATTAATTTATGATCAATACTAATTAAATAATATGATTTCATATTAATATATTATAACTTATAATATATTAACAAATCATAAACATATTATTCTCAAAAGGTTATCCAAATCGTTCGGGTGAAGTGCAACCCAAATGGACCATGCCGGGTCGGGTCAAGTGCATCTCAAATATTGTTATGGACTTAGACACCTTATCCAACAAACTCTTCCTCAGATAGAGAAGCTTAAAAGTGTTGGGTTTTAGGTACTATAACACTCCTATGGTGCACATACAACCCTAAAGCTTTGGATCTAAGTTTTCTATAATTATACATGCAATATTCCTTTTCCAAAGCATAAAGCCTAAAATAGCATACAAGGTGATATTTGAATTATAAAAACTAGTTAGAAGATTACCTTGTGTAGTAGCTTGTAGAACTTTGGCCTTAAGAGAGCAAGCACCCCAAGTGTTGTGCCCCAAACAAGTCACAAACACCATGAACAATTGGATGAATATGAGAGAGAGATTTAGGAGCTCAAAATCGGCTAGGTATGAACCTTGGAGTACTAGTGGCCGATTTTGCAAGCTAGAGGGTTCATTTTATAGTTTGGAATTCCTAAGGTTTAACTTGTAAACCCTAGCCCATTTACTTAAGCCTTTAAGTAATCCAATAATCCACATGATGGGCCCTTTGGACTAATTCTTCATGGACTCTCATATAGATTTTGTCCATCCCTAATCAAAAAGGATCATTGACCCAAACTATAAATATTACTGATTGACTTAATCAGTCCCCGTTAATTTAATCAATCTCTTTTGATCACTAAATTAATTCCAAATTAATTCTTGATCACTACTAATTAAATAATATGATTTCTCAATTAATATATTATACTTATAATATATTAGTAAATCATCAATAACCTCTTTCGCAAATATCCATCCTATCAAATTGTCTTGGTGAAGGCAACCCGAAATGGACCATGCTACTCTCGGGTCAAGTACATATCAGTTATAGTTATGGGCTTAGACATATAATCCAACAGTCTCCTACTTGGATAAGTCTAATAACTATAATCGCAAGTACGCCTGGAAGAACCGACTAGCAATCGTAGCTCTCAAAATGTCGTTGTCGAACTCTGAACAAATCAATGACGCGTCCATTAGATAAGGGATCATATATTCCTCCATTCTACAAGATGTCGTATGAACTGAGACATGGATTATAATCATTCTCTCTGTTCGTGTGTTTTTTCCTGATTTCCGATTTATGGCGACTGACTAATTGAACAAATCATATCAGTCCAGTCTTGGCCAAGCACTTAGGGTGTCATAACTAAATCATCGAGGGGCCCACATATATCGCTTTTATCCCTCTTAAGGTAAAAGGAACGGATAAAATTCGACTCATATGCTTGCTCTATTTACTCATCAAATCACACACAATGATACGTTTTATAACACCGAGTTACCGGTGCGTTTACATATCATCAATGTGCAACCAACTTGTAAACCGCAACTCATATGTCTTGGTTTCAAGAATATAATATATTATCGTCTCATGATCACTCGTGATAAAATCCATGAAGTGATTCAAATGAGTGTGGGTTTAGTCCAATACTCAAATCTTATTACAGGAGTACTCATGAATACTGCAGCAAACTTGTGCTATGTCTAAACACCTTTAGACAATCTACAGACCCATTCATGACAGTCTAGCTTCAATACCTACTTCCAAAGTATGATCGACTGTGGATAGTTTGAATAATATAGTTATTCGGGAAGTCAAAACATGCAAAGTGAAACACAAGAATAATCGAATCCAATATCGTCTCAAAACTTTTGAATATAAATAAAACACCTTTTATTTAATCACCATATTGATTACACATTATTCATTGTATAATGTTTCGATTTATCAACTTTATACTTGAATTAAAACAATAGTTATCCCATGCTCCAAGCATGCACACTATGTTTACCTATGGTCCTTTCTTTGTGAAATAGATCAATTTAATACATCTTCAATGAAACTCATTTCACAACTCCAAATCTTTATCACAAGTGGAAGAATGCCAAATTCTTGCCACTGTTAGAATGTGTTAGGTTCTAACCTTTATGCAATGATCCTTTTGTAATGTCAATGCACCAAAGCCACAGAGACTTGGACAATGAGATTACAAAGTATTCCACTGGAGATTGACAACAAAAAAATTCCATGGAAGCGAAATCTCAAATTCAAAGTACATTCCTTTGAACATCCTTCTTGCATAAAAGTTTCTAACCTATACATAAATTCCTAATATCCAACTCCCAATATGGAAACATTTCCATATTTCCCATACGACAACTCATTATCAATAGAATCCTGTCTATTCATAATAATGTCAATATGGTCCATCCATTACTATACTTCCAATTGCCCACAAGTAACCAATCTTTGGCGAACCTTAGATTGTTCTTAGCAATTGTTTAGCAACTTTAGTCATATCCAATTCTGGTCCTTTTTCCTTCTTAATGCCTTAGGCATTTGGAAAATTCAGAACACATAAATATTATAGCATATGCAATCGATCCTATACTCGAAGCATATGGGATACGATTCATAATGTCTTACATAAAGAAATGATACTTTACCATTCTCTTGCTATAATATTTACATATATAGAATTTCCTTATGTTGAACTATTCCAACATAACATTCATATATATTCTTGACTAAATTTGATTAAAATCTCACAATCTAAGCTTTTAGATTTGAAATGAAGTATAAGTTCCTCTCCCTTAATTATAGCAAAACAACTTTTCAAACCCTGCAACTTTGCGAATTGAAACCTTTGTTTTCTATAATTAACATTGCTAACTCGCAACACATACCATAATAATTATGCTCCCACTAACATAATAATTATTATCTTACTAGCATAACACTTATGCTCCCACTAGCTTTGACATGTACTCAGAAATAAGCTGGATTTCTAGAAATCAATGTCTATTGACTTTCTTACCAAAGTTCAGATTTCTGATACGAGATGCTTCGATAAGTCTTTATCTAAGCTCATACACCTTTTATAAGAAAGCTTACATGTGTGTCTAAACTATTTTGGAACTTACAACAATAAGTTCCGAATGTTCAAACTGTTTGCCATTTCTCACAATTTGAACTATGAAGAAGGATGTCGTAATCATAATCGAATTTGAGAATGCAATTAACACAACTTCTATCTCCTCAAAATATTCTTAGTGAAAATGTTTCCTCACACTCATTTTCATGAAATGGAGAGAAACCTTTGTCACTTAGATTAATTGTGTATGTGTTCCTATCCATGTGAATTTTTCATAACCATAATCATAAGACAAGGTTAGTGACAAATCCAAACTCATATGGACTGAACTTGTTCAATCTTAATTTCTTTCCACCTGGCAGCTCAAGGGCATACCATTTCTTCCAAGTTGTTATGCAAACAATTGAGAACTCATAGAACTCACATGCGTAGTCAACTTAACTGGAATGGGCACATAAACAAGAATATGTCAACACGATGGGTTACAAACCTTAAGTCGTGTGCTAGTGATTAATAACAGGTTTATTCTTGATTAGTTCTTGAACGTTTCAAGATCTTTAAGACTCCCACTAACCTCTTGACATATAAGATTCTCTTTGTCAAGAAACATTCCTTGAAAAACAAATATTCAAGAATTAGTGTCTTATCAAGAATAACACTTCACACAATTGGTCTTAGTTGGTCTTTGTTTTATCCAAAACATCACAACTTACCAATTTCAAATGTACAAGAGTAAGAGACATTTTACTCTACATTTGATAAGTGTTATAAACCTTTATTAAGATTATGTCACTCAAGTTATAATCTCGAAGTATGACTCTAAGACTTGATTTCAGAACGAAGTATGATTCACCTTTTGATTTGACCATTTCAACAATTCCCGATTCCTCTTCTTAGCCATACAAGTGTACTTAGAGGATCAATTGTGATATGGTTCCATAATCACTAAGATGATCATAAAACACGATACCCAAGTACTCTCCATTCTTTTCAGATTGGAGAACCTTTTATCTTTCTGCCTAATTGATTATTCTTATTCGTTTTGCTATACATTGAAACCTTTTTCAATGATTCAGAATTACACTTAATCTTGTAAGTATAATCATATTCACTAAACTTTTAGTAAATCATAACGAATAGTCTTATCGTTCTTTGTAGTGGACCTGACCAGCACACAACCAAGTGTACCCGATCTCCTAGTCCTTCACTCGACTCACATATACATGTGAATAAGGAATTAATATTAATTTCCCAAAGACGAAGGTTCTCATTCATCACAAGTTGCATGATTCCAAGTTTCTATCCAATTGAAATTTGGGTGATGAGAATATTTCCTTATTTGGTTAATATTGACACTACCACAAATGAAAGAATCAAATCCATATTGTTAAAAATAGAAACATACAAACATCAATTTTCACAAAAGCCATTGCAATGAGATTATAAATATAAGATAAAAACAAAATTTTATTTATTTATAAAATGCGGAAAAAGTTTTCCTTACAATGCAATTACAAATGAAAACTATGTTACTATATATTCCTAAGCAATTTATCATAACTCCTAGCATCAGCTCAAAAATCCGATCATCGAACCATGCGATCGAAATCCATCTCTTCGCGATCAGACTCAACATGCTTTTCCTTTAAGCTTCCTTTGATCCTACAAGACATCAAAATCTAATCTTATCACATCATGTACTAAGAATCTACAAATAGGAACTTAGTAGAGTTAGATAGTTGAATTACCTGAAGCATAGTCATACATTTTGACTTTACCATCCTTGTGGTCCTTCAGGTAGATACGGTAACTTCGCAACCAATGCCCCTTCTCTTGGCAATAGAAGCAAACAGATTCTTTTGGAATGGTACACGGGACAATCTCAGACTTAGCCTTTCCCTTTCCCTTGGAAAGAGAAATCTTTTATGGACTTCCAATGTTTCCATTATCAATGTCCATGGAAGTTTGGGAAGTAGATCTTCCAATCAAATTTGCATTACCAGTACGTCAGTTCATTGCTGATTCAGCATCAATTAGCAAATAGGTAAGATCGATAAGGGACATATCGCAGTCTGTCATATAGTAATCTTTAATGAACTCACCATATGACTTAGGAAGTGATTGAAGAACCAAGTCAACAGCCAACTTCCTTGACACAACGACTCCTAACATTCCCAGCCTGTCAATGTGTGACTTCATCTCCAAGACATATGCACACACAGACCTTCCATCTTGGTGTTTGCTAGCCAATAGGGTTTGAGTGACCTTGAACTTTTCAAGTCTTTGAACTTGTGGGTTAGGGAGAATAATTGGAGGAGGTGGAGGAAGTGAAGTATGATTTTTGGGAACATTATCTTCATAAGGAAAGCTTTTTCCAAAAGATTCGGGAAGACCATAGTTGTCTAAAATAGACATCTACAAGGGAGAAATTCAAGTTTAGTTGATTTAAGTCCTTAATATAACACCCAAAATGAAATATTAAGGCTAGGACCCAACACAATATTCTACAATTCGGAAAAGGGATGTCGTAATCCAATTGCAAAATAAGGCTAGGACCCAGCATAATATTCTACAATTCGGAAGAGGGATGTCGTAATCCAATTGCAAAATATTTGAAGGTAGGTAAATGACGATTTACCAATTTCCACCATAAAAAACGAAAATGAACTTTAGGTTTTAAATGAATTGAAATTCCTAGATCCTTTGAGATTCATTGAACTTTTTCAATGGCATGTTTAATCTCGATTATGCCCTTCAAGTTTGTGACTGGGATACCGAGGATCACAAACAAGGTGTGTATAACCATGCTAATTAGCTTGGTACACTTAATGTTACAAATCATCCAATAAATGTGCCGGTTAACTACACACGCTCCATTGATCCATGATTAAAACCAAGCTACCCTTTGCTACACATTGTCAATCCCAAATTAGTGTGTCGGTTAAACACACACGCTCCACTAACGACTTAACAAGGTGCAAAGTGCATTTTCATGGGTTAGCACCAAATTCACAGTTTTCCTAAGTAACTAAGATTGGGAATTTATAAGTGTTAAGTTACTTGGTATTTTCATTATACTTTTAATGAGAATTAATGTCCTATCCTACCAGTTCGGCTAACGACCCTCCACCAGTCAAGGAAGCGGTGTGTGAGAGTGGACACCCATTAAACCACCATTTTATAGGCAGTAACCTTATACCCCCTTATAGACCGGCTTCGTGAATAAGGCCTACTAACGGTAAGACTGACTTTTAACTTATACATATAATATATTAAAATTTTAATTTTATATAGTATAAAGATGTATTTTAAACTTTTAAAATACTTGATGGTTTAATTAATAAATCATACTCTTAATTTAATTAAACTTAAACCATGTTATTATTATGGATTTATTAATCTTCTCTTTTAATTAAACATTTAATTAACTATTAATAGTCCATAAGAGTTAATTGAACTATTCAAAACATCAAATTAAAACTATTTAATTAATATTAAGTTATGAACCCATAAGTTACATTTTTGAAAACTTTTCAAATTCCTAGGTTTTCTATGAATTCAGTGTTTCTTAATTGAAACTTTTCAACTTTTAAAACTTGAGGGCAAGTTTTGTATTTCTTGAAAAACTTTTGAACTCCATAACTTAAGGTGAGTTAATGTTTTAATGAAGATGAGACTTTTCAAGTTCCATAACTTATGGAACTCTTCAAAACATTAAGATCAATTTATTTGTAACTCCTTTAAAAAAAACTTTTTTGAGTTTCAAATTTGATGACAAATTTGTAACTCTTGAAAACTTTTCATTTCCATAACTTATGAGTTTAATTTCATTTTAATGGATGAGACTTTTCATGTTCCATAACTTGAGGATAAGTTATGGAAGTCATTAAAAACATTTAGATCAATTTTAACAAATAAAATTTTCATATAATCTAGGATTGATCTAACCAAACTCATAAAACAAGATAATATCAAATCAACAATTTACAAGTAATTTTGTTTATCATAAAAACCAATAATTATTTTAAGATTTTGATAATTATCTTTTGATTGGAAGAGTATAATCACTACCATATCAGAAAAAACAGATTTTACGATGCAAAACAGTTTGTGGTAGTGATCCCAATCTAATCCAGGCCAAAAATCCTGAAAATCTGCCAACAGACTGTCCGACTCGTTGAGCCAGTTTATGGACTCGTCGAGTTCATCAGTGCACTCGGCGAGTCCATGCTGACAGAATGCAGATTTTCATCTTTCCAGCTTTGAACAATTCACAAATGCAACTATATAACAGAAAACTACCCATGGCTCTGATACTACTGTTGGGTTTTAGGTACTATAACACTCATATGGTGCACATACAACCCTAAAGCTTTGGATCTAAGTTTTCTCTAATTATACATGCAACATTCCTTTTCCAAAGCATAAAGCCTAAAATAGCATACAAGGTGATATTTGAATCATAAAAACTAGTTAGAAGATTACCTTGTGTAGTAGCTTGTAGAACTTTGGCCTTAAGAGAGCAAGCACCCCAAGTGTTGTCCCCCAAACAAGTCACAAACACCATGAACAATTGGATGAATATGAGAGAGAGATTTAGGAGCTCAAAATCGGCTAGGTATGAACCTTGGAGTACTAGTGGCCGATTTTGCAAGCTAGAGGGTTCATTTTATAGTTTAGAATTCCTAAGGTTTAACTTGTAAACCCTAGCCCATTTACTTAAGCCTTTAAGTAATCCAATAATCCACATGATGGGCCCTTTGGACTAATTCTTCATGTACTCTCATATAGATTTAGTCCATCCCTAATCAACATGGATCATTGGCCCAAACTATAAACATTACTGATTGACTTAATCAGTCCCCGTTAATTTAATCAGTCTCTTTTGATCACTAAATTACTTCCAAATTAATTCTTGATCAATACTAATTAAATAATATGATTTCTCAATCAATATATTATACTTATAATATATTAGTAAATCATAGATAAGCTCTTTCTCAAATATCCATCCTATCAAATTGTCCTGGTGAAGGCAACCCGAAATAGACCATGCTACTCTCGGGTCAAGTACATACCAGTTATAGTTACGGGCTTAGACACCTAATCCTACAAAAAGTCGGTGCACCAATACTGGAGTGGTAGTTGTTGTTGTAGGAAAACTCAGCTAGGGGAAGGCAGGAGTCCCAAATCCCACCGAAATATATGAGACAAACTCTCAACATGTCCTTAAGTGTCTGAATGGTCCGCTCACTCTGACCGTCGGTCTATAGATGATAAGCAGTGCTAAGATAGAACCTCGTACCCAATTCCTCATGGAACTTCTTCCAGAAATGAGATGTGAACTGCACATCTCGATCAGATAGAATGGAGACTGGAATACCATGTCGAGCAATAATATCACGCACATATAAATCGGCCAATTTCTAGGCCGAAGAACTCTCTCGAATGGCTAGAAAGTGGGTGCTCTTGGTCAGACGGTCCACTATAACCCAAATCGCGTCATATCCTTTAGACTTCCGAGGTAACTTGGTGATGAAATCCATGGTAATATGTTCTCATTTCTACATGGGAACCTCTAATGGCTACAACTTGCCATGCGGCCTCTGGTGCTCGGTCTTGACCATCCGACAGGTCAAGCACCTCTTGACATACCAGGCTATCTCTCTCTTCATGCAGGACCACCAGTAGCTAAGCCTCAAATCCTAATACATCTTGGTGGCTCCAGGGTGTATCAAAAACCTGGACTTGTACGCCTCCCCAGCATAGTTTCCTGGATCCCACCAAAATATGGCACCCAAAATCGTCCATACCGGGTCAATAATCCATGACTGTCAGTAGCAAACCTGCCAATCTCACCCCTGAGTCTCTCCTATTTCCAATTCTCCTTCTTGAATCCCTTAGCCTGAGCCTCCCTAGTCAAATCAAACAATGGTGAATCAATCTAAATCCTCATACGTAGGCTCTCAATAGCAGAGCTAGCCGTCTTGCGGCTCAAAGCATCAGCGACAACATTCGTTTTCACTGGATGATACATAATCTCGCAGTCATAATCCTTGACTACGTCAAGCCACCTACGTTGTATCATATTCAGATTCGGCTGATCCATGATATATCTCAAACTCTTGTGATTTGTGTCATATAGTACACCGAACCCTATACAAATAATGTTGCCAAATATTTCGGGAAAATAGTACCGCCTCCAACTACAGATCATGAGTCGGATACCGACCCTCATGCGGCTTCAGCTGCCGAGAAGCATAAGCAATAACTATCCCTAGTTGCATAAGAACTGCCACCAGACCGGTGATGGATGCATCACGTTACACGACAAAATCCTCAACACCCTCAGGGAGGGTCAACACTAGGGTCTCACACAACTTCTACCTCGGTGTCTCGAACACAGCCTGTTGCTCAGGCCCCCATCAGAAAATCCACGCCCTTCCTCTTCAGACGAGTGAGGGGTACCACAATCTTGGAGAAGTCCTGAATAAATCTTCGATAATACCATGCTAATCCCAAGAAACTCTTGATCTTCGAGGGAGACTTCGGGACCTCCCACCGCATCACGGCCTCAATCTTGGCCGAGTCGACCAAAATCACGTTCTGGTTAACGAGATGCCCCAAGAACTGGACCTCTCGTAACCAAAAATCACACTTTGAGACTTTCCATACAACTTTTATCGCCTCAAAACTCCCAGAAGCTCTTGAAGGTGCTCTTCATGCTGCTCCCTGGTCTTGAATATATACCAAGATATCACCAATGAAAACAATGACTGATAGATCGAGCATCGGCCTGCATACCCGATTCATCAAATCCATATATGTCACAGGTGCATTGGTGAGCCCAAATGGAATCACCACGAACTTGTTATGGCCATAACGAGTCCAAAACGCGGTCTTCTCCACATCCTCATCTCTAACCCTCATCTGATGATACCCCGACCTCCAATTGATCTAGAAGAACCAAGATGCACCCTGAAACTGATTGAAGAGGTCATGAATCTGCGGAAGTGGGTAACGGTTCTTCACCGTCAACTTGTTCAACTCACGGTAATCAATGCACATCCGGTGTGAATCGTCCTTCTTCTTAACAAATAAAATCGGTGCTCCCCACGGCGAATTGCTCAGCCTAATAAACTGCTTGACCAACAGCTCCTGAAGTTTTGAGGACAACTCCTGCATCTCAGGTGGTGCCAATCGGTATGACTCCTTAGCAATCAGAGCCGCACCTGGAACCAAATCGATCCTGAACTCAACTTGCCTCTCAGGAGGCACACTGGGTAACTTCTCCGGGAACACATCAGTAAAATCTCTAATATTAGGCACATCCGAAACCGAAACCTACTTCCCAAATTGAGTATCAACCACATACGCAAGATAACCCATACAACCATGTTGAATATACTGCCAAGCCATGGCAACAAAGCAAAAGGCTGACCCAATCTTGGTGCCCTCTCCATAAATAACCAGTTCTCCCCCACTTGGGGTTTGAACCACCACTCACTGACCCTCGCAGTCAATCATAGCCCCAAACCTACTCAACCAATCCATCCCTACTATCACGCACACATCCCCTATGGGGATAGGAACCAGATTAATCGGATAAGGCACCCCAAAAATCTCCAAGACACAACCCTGATAAACGCTCGATGCAGAAACCTCGTGTTCCTTAATGATAGAAACCCGTAACGGAAACTCCAACTCACCAAGAGTCATATCAAAAACCCTACTAAAACACTGAGATACAAAGGACCGACTCGCACTCGAGTCAAGAAGTACAAGAGCAGGCAAGGAATTCACTAAAAAGGTACCTACCAGAATTATCAACATAAGCATACCATAAAATAACTGACAAAGTAGTAAATGGAAACATACTAGTAACAACGTCCAACGTCGCCCTGTCCTCCTCTACAGTGATATGGAAAGCATGACCTCGAGCCCTCGAGGGCTCCGCCCTACCCTGGTGTCCATTAGTGACCCTCAGAGTAGCCGGTGTTGGAGCCTGCACCGGCGTCGCAACGAGCAATGGACAGTTGTAACAAATATTGGAGCTCGATACTGGGGTCGGCTGGTGACAATCCCTTGCGTAGTGCCCCTCCTTTCTACATTTGTTGCATCCAGTAGACGATCGGCAAGCACCCTCCTGAACCTTACCGCACTTGCCACAAGTGCGACCCCTTTGTCCCCTAGATCTCGATGTAACGTTCTGTTTAAAATTAAATAAATAAAATAAAATAAAATAAGTAAATAAATAATAAGCCCTAAAAACCTGAGATGTATTTTATATTTTATTTTAATTTAGCCCTAAATCCGTAATAATTTATCAGTGTTAGCCATGGGAGTTAAATGTTATAATTTCAGGAATTTGGAGTCTAGATTGTAACAAATGGATTTGAAATGTAAAGCGTTTCGTGAGCAAGGGTTGTTTGGTAAATTGTGGAGCTGATTTGAAAAGAAAAGAGAGGGAGGGGACGGAAGTGTAAATTTCGATAGAAGTTTGATCTTGGGGACCGGGACTTAAACCCGTCACCCTTCCTTTTCCTCGTTTCATTTTTCACCCTAAACCCTAACCCTATAGATCATTTCAGCCGCCACCCTTATCATTCCACCTCTTCAGCCGCCACCCCTTGTCGCCACCGAAGAAACACCGGAGCACCCATAGTCATTGTTTTGCTGCCGGCGAAGATGAAGAGTCACAGGTTCGATATTAAGTCAGTCAAGGAGATCGGAGGTTTGAGGTTCGTGGATGCTGATGTTGTCCGTTGTTGGTTCACGCTTATTTTCTTCCCAGTTTCTTCTGTTGCTACGCCTCAACTCACGTCCATCGGTGCCGTCCCATACGTTCGTCACGTTGTTGTTGCCTCCGGCCATCGTTTGCCGTCGATAAGGTGGTTGTGGTCGTGATTTTATTTCATCTGTGTGTGTGTTGTGGTATGTCAAGAGGTGCGAGGAGTGTGTGTGTGTATTTGGTTTGGCCGGAAGTCGAGAAGAACCACCATGGCAGGCAACCATGGTCCATGCTGCCCTTAATGCTTTTCAGCCACCACCAACTACCGTGTGTGGGTGGTTGTGTGTGTGTGTGTGTTATATTGTGTGTGTGTGTGTTATATGGTGTGTGTGTGTGTGTGTGTGCGTTTCCTTTTAGATAATATGTTGTATGGATGTTCTTGGCCGGAGAAAAATCAAAGAAACCCATCACCACCACCGTGAGGTGTTGGCTGCCACCTTCTGCCACCACTAGCCACCATCTTTGGTGGTTGTGTGCATTTATGTGCGATTGGACTGATGTTTGGAGTGCTTTTGATATTGTTTGGCCTAAAATCATAACCACCACCACCGTGATGTGGTGGCTACCACCGTGAACCGCCGTCGACCACCATCGCCCGAGGTGGCAGTGGGTGGTGCCCGGCTTATTAAACGCTAATTAACCTAAAAACTTAACCATTGGACCTAATTGGCATGTGTTTGGGTTGGAAACCCTAATTAGGGTTTAGAAAAATCCTAATCCTTGAGACTTTTGTTTGGGACTTGCCAGGACCTGCGTTTTGGACCGTTGGATTGGAGTAATGGATTATGTCCGACCATATCGTATGATTAACCTAGTGGAGTGATGGGCTTAATGGATTAAGTCCTTAATGGGTTAAGTGTTCTTACTTAACCCTAATAGTTTTTGTATGTGAAACCCTAATCATGTTTGGGCTTCAAGTTGGGCCTTTCTTTTTGGATTTGGTGATTGGGTTATTGATGGGTCATCTGAGAATAAGTGTATGGACTAGGAAAAATTGGATGGGCTTTAGGGTAAGGCCCATGCAATGGGTTTGGGTCCAATGTGGAAAATTGGGCCATAATTAGGCCTTGGTTGATTATTTGGCTTTTGGGCCTTCAGAGTGTGAGGTTGGGCCTCAGTCTTGGACCAAGCTAGGTTAGGGGTAAAATGGTCTTTTTACCCCAAGTATGGATTTATGGTTATGCATTGGAACCTAATTGTTAATTGTGTGTTGTGATGTTGACAGTTCGGGGGCCTGTCATCCAGCAGCCAGAGATTTATCCGCGGGACTTCAGCAGTACGAGGTGAGTCCCCTCACTGCGTTTAGCGGGTCGAAGGCACCAAGGTCGGCCCTTTATTTATTGCATAGTATGATAGCTATATGTGTGATAATTATCATCGTTCACACATTGCTTGATGATCATGTGATTTATGTATGTTATTATATGGTAGTGGTAGGGGTGAAATAGACCCCGTAACCGGTTGAAATAAACCAGAGGGTAGGTCAGGCACCCAGATATGCCTGACAATATGTTTATGTTGTTATTATGTGGTAGTGGTAGGGGTGAAATAGACCCCGTAACCGGTTGAAATAGACCGGAGGGTACGTCGGCACCCACATATGCCTTGCAGGGTAGGTCGAGCACCTAGATATGCTCGGCAGGGTAGGTCGGGCACCCAGATATATCTGACAATATGTTTGTGTTGTATGTAGTATTTTGAGGGGAACTCACTAAGCTTTGTGCTTACAGTTTTCAGTTTGTGTTTCTGGTACTATGGTTTTCAAACAAGGGAGCTCCGGATGATTGCAGGGCACGCACCACATGTTTCCGCATTTTACAATTACTCTGATTTGAAAAAATACTCATACACTTACTTTGTTAAACTTGTATGGATAATGTTTGGAGCACTGTTTTTATTTGATTAAAAAATGAAATTTTAAGGTCTTATTTTTGGGATGTTACAAGTTGGTATCAGAGCCTTGGTTTGAGGGATTCAGGCACACTCTCGGGTGTGTCTGAACTCAAACTGAGGATTTGGTAAGGTTTTCAAAAAAATAAATATATCTACTTAAGAAAAGAGTTTTCTAAAATAAGAAAGTGGTGTGGTGCATGTGATCAGCCGAGCTCAAGTAAGTTTTTCCAAATTACCCATATATGTTATGTGTTATGCTCTGATCTGTGAATCTGTGGAATTGCATGCTAGTTAGGGCTAAGGATCTGCTCAGGTTTTGCATGTGAGAATGCTAGGAGAAATGCCTTTGTATGCCTATTGTGTGAGCTTGTAGACTTGCATGCTAGTTCTGATTAGCCAGTGATAGGTTGGCCTGATTTGTGATGCCTCGTAGTCTAGGAAGCATGGGATGCAGGGTTGGGCTGGTTTGTATGTATAAGAGCACTCAGTAGAAGGAGTGAGAGCTCCTAGTATGTGCTGTAGTAGGTTGGATTGGAGTGATACTGCATGAATGTTGCTTGCTTTGTGCTTTGTGGAACTCCTAGGTAATTGGATTCAGCTACTAAGTGAATATGTCAAGTCATATGTAACAAAGGCTGGATAATCTCAGAGTGATGGATTTGACTCTATTGCGTAAATCTTGTTTGAGTCCAACCGTTGTAGGGATGATTCTGTTACTCAAAGGATTATCTAAGCTTGGTTGTGTGTGATTGTGTTCATGAGGTAGGTGACTAGCATTATGGGGAGTTCTTCAGCAGCTGATGGCAATGTGAGATCGGGAACCTAGGAAATCCTAGGGATTGCTTCGGTGGGTTTTGTTGTGCTGGGACGCGAGTGTTTGGTGTATGGATTTGAGAAGGTGAATTAGAGGATTCGGGAGGATTCTTGAGGAGAGTATGGATAGGTGTGGAAGGTAGTATTGGGCCCGTACTACTGAAAGCACAGGATCCGTACTCGAATCAGGGAGAGTCTTGGAGAATCTAAGAAGCCTTTGGGATGAGGATTATTGGGTATGTATGGATCTTGTACATTATGTTCGGTATGGTGATGAGCACTCAGGAATGAGATTCAGATTCTGGTTCTGGCTCAAGATCAGGTACTGAGCTGATCGTATGCTGACGCGGGAGTTCACCTCATCGGAGATTACTCGCAGTGTTTTGGATTAGACCCCAGTGGTCTTTGGTCCTGTCAAGGAAAGGAATTTGGAATTCTTGGATGGCCATCTCAGAGCCTTTCGGGTCGGGATTATGATAGGGCGGTTGGGGGATCATTGGGAGCCCAAGGCTTGGAGGATCTTACGGTTAGATCAAGTCATTTGGGATCGGAGGGGAGTTCCACACCATGTACTCAGGAGGTTCAGGGTAACTCTGGATGAGGAAGTCAGAAATTCTTCAAATGCTTCTGCAGGTATTTCATCTTCTATTTTCCTAGGTTGATATCGGGAATTGGTGTTATGTTGGAATTTTGTTTGGGTTTGCGTAAGCTATATCTCGGGTATATTATGTGCTAGTGTCTGGATTATAATATCAAGGATTGTGGTATGCCATTCTACATGCCGGGAGTCTTCGATGAATCTTTAGATGGACGTGTCTTGTGGAGTGGGTTCTGCAAGTTCTGTTGTTGTTGCGGGTCTTTGTCGGGATCGGTTCAGTAGTATTGCTTGTAGGATCTTTGGTCGGGGTTAGTGGGACAGTTCTCCAGTGAATTCAGGGTTCAATGGTTCTATCATCTATTCGGATATGATTGGCAGTTGCCTATGGGAGGACTTTGGAGTTCAAGGCACTACCGTTGCTAGGAAGGAACGGTAGCAGGAAGATAATGGTGCCAGTTACGTGAATTGCTTGATCATTGGATGTGTCAAGGGAATTATATCTTCGCATGGACAGAAGTCGGTTAGATTTCAGTGATTCCTTGAGGGCAGAAATTAGAGTGGAGGTTCGCCAGTGCATGGCAGGGGTTATGGTTCTTAGTCCCCGGCATAAGAACTCAAGGAATTGGTATGGAATCATGAGAGGTGATTTGAATCATCAAACTGGTTAAGGTCTCAAGAGTATTCTTCCGGATTCTAGGAGTTGGGCAATCATTGAGATTGGCTAGTAATGGAATGCTTGTTTTAGGAAGCGCAGGTCATAGGCAGTTCATGCTATATGAGGTTCGATGGATTGGGAACCCATCAGAATTATGGGACAAGAGAGCTTCGTCGAATCCAAGTGGGTGGGGGGGAATCGATCAGAATTTCCGGGATATGGATCGAGAGTGGAACTAGGGAAAGTTTTGCATCCTGGTCAGGAATAGAGACGACCCAAATGGCCGTTTAGATTGAGGTTTTGTAAGTGGGAGTTCAGGGAACTCCCAGCAGCTGGTCGACATCTTCTTGTTATGCATAGCAGGTTTGTGGATGGATCCAGATCGAGGTTTGTGGAACTAGGGCAAGTATCGCTGCCTGTTCTTGTCTGATAAGGGTTTCAGAATTCAAGTATGACCCGAACACCTGGTTGGATATGGATTTCGACTCATGTGCGTGGGGTTGTGATGGTTAAGGTGTGGTAAGGCCATGGTTGGTAACCATGGTCGATTTGAAGTTTCGTAAGACTACGATGGGATTGTAGCATTCACCAGACTGAAGTAGACGAACGTTGGCGATTGTCATGAGTGTAAAGGGGTATTTCTCTATTTTTGATTGAGGACCATTGGGGTCAGAGGTGGATCTGGGCTTGTGTAGCCCTAGTTTGGGTGGGACCCGTGGGTGAGGCCCATGTGAGTTTGGAAATACAGGTGGGACCTGGTCGAGACCGTTGGGCTAGGGATTTAGATATTTAGTCGCAGAATCAGGTGGGTGGTCAGTGTCTGACGCGGAGAGGTTTATAGGCTGGATAGCCTTGTTATTTGGACTCTTGGGAACCTGGTGGTTGGACCAGGTGCGAGACTGGTAGTCTCAGTGTTGGTTTGGGAACCTTTATATCTCGGCCTAGCAAGGGTTGTCGTTATCATAAAGTATTGGGTGAAATGCAGGTGCAGATCTGTGGATCTCGGGTTATGAGTTGAGTATCGGGTTGGTTTTTGGGGTAGGATCTCGAGTCGGGTACCGAGAGTGTTTTATGCAGGGTTTTGTTTATGTGGGATAAGGATTGGGGTATCTATATGCCAAGGGCATCGATCAAAGGGTTCAAGGGTAATGAATGGATTCAGTTTTGAATGGTAGATCAGCTCTTGTGACTATCTCTTGGATTGATTCTATTTGTGCAGGGCACCAAGATAAGTCAAGGCAATATTATTGATTCGAAACTTGTATGTGGAGTAGCTTGTGTTGAGCGAAAAACTTTGAGATACACTTGAACAAACGTTAGAACAAGTATATTGCGGAATAGTTAATCTCGAAGGATCTAAAAGCTCAACAATAATATTAATAAGTTAGAGTTAGATAGTTAGAGAGTTAGTTGCAGAAATGTAAAGAAATGGAAATGACAATAATTGTTATATCAAGAATACACATAAGTTGATTCATAACAAGGAATGCATTCAAGCCAAGTTAATGAGTGAGATCAAACTTAGTGATTAAGTCACAAGAGACTTGCTCCGAAGAGAGATTGTAATCAGTTATATTCTAGTAAGATTTGAGAGTAAGAAGTGATGTGTAGATAGAGAGATAGAAAAGATAACTTCAGATATGTGTATTCCGATACTTGAAAATCTAAGTGAGAATGAGCTCTATTTATAGAGTCTCAAAAAGTTACATTCACTCTCTAAGAGTAGCCATGCAAGGCATACTGGACAATAGAGAGTATTACAGAAAGTCTAAGTAAATTAAGAATGACTGCGGTTGGCTAGATGACTTCGGATGCTGTTGCTTATAAGGGAGCTTGACTTCGGGTGCTTGTAGGTTGTGGTAGCTGAAGTTCAAGAGGGTCACTTTTCATGATTCAACAGCTTGTCATTCGGAGGAGATGTAGGTCACTTACATTTGGGATTGGATAATCTCAGAGTAAATGATTAGATCCTGTTGCGCAGCTCTCGTCTGGGTCCAACCATTATAGGGATAAGTCTCCTACTCGAAAGATTATTTGAGCCTTCTGTCAAGTATAAGTGTTCTGCATGGATATTTGGTCTATAAATTTGTTTTCTAGTGGGAACCTCAAGTTATCAAAAGTTGAGTAGTCAGTTGGGAGATAAGTGGAATGGATTCGACAATGATTCAGTATGGGCAGTCCGTCAGGGAGTCAGACCATCTCGAGACTTCAGATTTCAGCTTGGGAAAATGTGATTATGTTGAAAGGGATTCATTCATCTGCGGGTTGTAGAGCCCTGCGAGGGTTGGTTTTGATTGCCTTGGGAAGGCTGGGGTTTGCTCGGGGTTATGGCCATGTTGCCCAAGTTGTTTGGGCGTGACGGGAATGGTAAGGAATGATTTCGAGGACGAAATCTAATTTAAGTGGGGGAGAATTGTAACGTTCCGTTTAAAATTAAATAAAATGAGTACATAAATAATAAGCCATAAAACCCCGATATGTATTTTATATTTTATTTTATTTTAGCCCTAAATCCATAATAATTGATCAGTGTTAGCCATGGGAGTTAAACGTTATAATTTTAGGAATTTGGAGTCTAGATTGTAACAAATGGACTTGAAATGTAAAGAGTTTCGTGAGCAAGGGTTGTTTGGTAAATTGTGGAGCTGATTTGAAAAGAAAAAAGAGGGAGGGGCCGGAAGTGTAAATTTTGATAGAAGTTTGATTTTCGAGACGGGGACTTAAACCTGTCACCCTTCCTTTTCCTCGTTTTATTTTTTGCCCTAAACCTTAATTCTAGAGATCGTTTCAACCGCCACCCTTATCACTCCACCTCTTCAGCCGCCACCCTTTGTCCCCACCGAAGAAACACCGGAGCACCCATCGTCACTGTTTTGCTGTCGGCGAAGATGAAGAGTCACAAAACCGACATTAAGTCAGTCGAGGAGATCGGAGGTTCGAGGTTCGTGGATGCTGCTGTTGTTTGTTGTTGGTTCACGCTCATTCTTTTCCCCGTTTCTTCTGTTGCTACGCCTCATCTCACGTCCGTCGTCGCCGTCCCACACGTTTGTCACGTAGTTGTTGCCTCCAACCATCGTTTTTCGTCGACAAGGTGGCTGTGGTCGTGCTTTTATTTATTGTGTGCTATGTGCTGTGGTTTCCATTTTTCAAGGAGTGTGAGTGTATTTCATTTGACCGGAAGTCGAGAAGGACCACCATGGCAGCCAACCATTGTGGCTGCTTCCCTTAATGCTTTTCTGCCACCACCAGCCACCGTGTGTGAGTGGTTGTATGTGTTATATTGTGTGTGTGTTATATGGTGTGTGTGTGTGTGTGTGCGTTTCCTTTTAGATAATATGTTGTATGGATTTTCTTGGCCGGAGAAAAATCAAAGAAACCCATCACCACCACCGTGAGGTGGTGGCTACCACCTTCTGCCACCGTTCTGCCACCACTAGTCACCATCTCTGGTGGCTGTGTGCATTTGTGTGCGATTGTATTGATGTTTGGAGTGCTTTTGATATTGTTTTGGCCTAAAATCATAACCACGGTGGTGGTCGCCGCCATGAACCGCCGTTGACCACCACCGCCCGAGATGGCAGTGGGTGGTGCTCGGCTTATTAAACTCTAATTAACCTAAAAACTTAACCATTGGACCTAATTGGCATGTGTTTGGGTTGGAAACCCTAATCTTGGAGACTTTTGTTTAGGACTTGCCGAGACCCGCGTTTTGGACTATTGGATTGGAGTTATGGATTATGTCCGACCACATTGTATGATTGACCAAGTGGAGTGATGGGCTTAATGGATTAAGTCCGTAATGGGTTAAGTGTTCTTACTTAACCCTAATCGTCATTTTATGTGAAACCCTAATTGTAACAGCCCAAAAATCCAAGGTAAAAATTTCATTTTTATTATAATTAAAACACTATTGTAACTTTTTTGTAAATATTAAAAAGCATTTCATTTAACACAATTATCAGAGTCCAATCCCAAAGATCACATATTGCGGAAAAACACGTGTGTATGCGCTGCGATCGTCCCGAGCTCTTTCATTTGAAAACTGGAGTACGTGAAACATAAACTAAAAACCGTTAGCACAAAGCTTAGTGAGTTCCCCAAATACCACATACCATACATATCCAACGATCCATACATGTCATACATAACTGTGAGCCATACATAGAATTCATATACCATAATCAATAAGAGTGTTATGTGCCAACCATAGTCTTGCCATTATGCCACGAGCCGCCTTGTGGTCTTTCTTGCCAGGCCGGGGGCCACAACCCTGGGTCTTACAGACAAGTTCCAAGAGCCACCTCTTGCTCTTCCATGCAAGCATCACAAAGACAACTAGCGTACAAACTATACTACTTAACTAATTACTTGCCAGAATTCAGACTCTAGTCTTGCATACAGTGTGCCAGGAGCCGCCTCCTGGTCTTTCATACATAATGCCAAGTGCTAACCCCGGTTCTTCCTACAATACATAAACCAAATGGGCCGGCATTGGTGCCTTCGACCCATACAACAGTGAGGAGACCCACCTCGAATGCTGAAGCTCACTGGAAGAAATCCTTAGCTGCTGCCCTGACAACTTCTCGAGCTAACAACACCAAAATATCACCCAATTAGCAATTGGGTTCCAAACCATGATCCATAATCCACACTTGGGGTAAAATTTACCATTTTACCCCTGACCCCAAAAGGAACCAAAACTGAGGCCCAAAACCAATAACCAAAAGGCCCAACACCAAAAGATCCAAAAAGGTTGTAACGCCTAGATTTCTAACAAAAAGTACACCCAATTTTTTTTAAAACATTAATCATTACAAGTTCGTTGTACAATCATATCAGAAATCGATACAAGTAGTTACTAAGAGGATCTTACAAGAATATAGTGTAAGAATCCTAATTCAGGTGTTACTAACTCCCCTTCCTTCTACACATTCACTTGAACCTGAAAAAAATATATATGCAAACAACAAATAGATATGCTACAAGACCTTAGTGAGCAACCTGCATAAAATAATATAAATTAGTTGCACAACTAAACATATCATCACATTCTCAAAAATACATTCCTAAATGTGTTCCAATCATTTAATACTTGATACAAAATTTCTGACACCAAGTATTCTATTTATCATTCATTATGGATTTACAGTTAAGCAAGTCATTATCAATTACATTCAACATCTCTTCATTGATAATTAACATTACATATATTATATCTCTTCTAGAAACCATTTTTCTCCATCGCATTGAAAACTTTTAAACTTCCACCTCAATATATTCTTTCATCGATATAATATTTCAACCACTAAGGTTATTGTTATAATATAATAGTAGCATACAAACATTTCTACTTTCTCACAACCCAATGGTATCTCAACCACCAAGATTACCACAACAAATCACTCATATTTTGTGGCATCTCAATCATCGAGATTACCACTATACATGTTTCTCATTCTCGTGGTATCTCCACACCAAGATTACTATGAAACGTTATTTCTCATTCTCGTGGTATCTCCACACCGAGATTACCATGAAACATTATTTCTCATTCTCGTGGTATCTCCACACCGAGATTACCATGAAACATTATTTCTCATTCTCGTGGTATCTCCACAACGCGATTATCATGAAACATTATTTCTCATTCTTGTGGTATCTCCACACCGAGATCACCATGAAACATTATTTCTCATTCCCGTGGAATCTCCACACCGAGATTACCACTATAACACATACAATAATAACCTGCTATAATATTCACTATAATTCTAAACCACATATAACCTTAAAAATTTCATTCTCAAACATAATATTTCGCAATAATCATATTTAACACGTAATTAACGCAATACAACCATTTATACACATCCAGATAATATATATATATATATATATATATATATATATATATATATATATATATATATATATATATATATATATATATATATATATATATATAGAAAAGAAGTGAGGCTACTCACCTTGTTAGTTAGTGAAAACTAACTACTACCCTCGGCTCCCAATCTCTAATTGATGCACTTGACTAATATCATTTGCTAAAAACCTATTCCCATATCATGTAGAGTTTCTTAGAACTCATATTAAACGATTAGGAGCTTAATAACATTTCAATTTGCCAAAATCACATTTTTTTGTCCCAAAATACTAATTTGACAATTTCTTGTCAAGAAACTGATTAAGCTCCTTGAATTAAGTTTACATATGACTTAATTCATCAAGTTATTAACTCAATTTCACAATTTCATTATTTACATAATTTAGGGTTTATAACCCTTACTATCAATTTCATGAATTCAACCATGAAAACATACGATAAAGCTCGTAATTAGCTTCCAAACACTTACAATAAAATCATAATTGAGTTATTCAAAAGCTATTTTGAGTTTCCAAACCAATTCATAACTCCACCATTAGAGCTCATAAGGTTAACAAGGAAGCAAAAATCTCACTCTAATGGAGAGAGGATGAAAATCTTTGTTAGACTTCATCTCTAGCTTCTTTTGGCCTTCTTCCAGCTCTAAAATCGCCGTAGCAGACCCCTCCTTCGAAGCATATGAAAAATGTTCGAGAATAGAGGTTTAACAGATTAAATATGTGTCATCTCACGTTGTGAGAACTATATACTCACGTCGTGAATGCTGTATGACAGCAGTTCGTGTTCCAGCTTTGTCCATTTACCACCCCAACTTCAAATATTTATAACGTTTTCGTTCCAAATCCGTTTTCAGTGATCTTTATATCCACGGAAAGGTGGGAACATGTCCTATAATAATATATACATACTTCTGTCTTGATTTATATAAACCTAATCCATTAAGTCATGATAAAAAGCTAAAAACACTAACTTTTCCCATTTTGCCCTTTTTGCTCAATTACACAATTAAGTGACTAAAATCACTTAAACAACATTATAAATCATCCTATAATGTGATCAAACATATTTTTACAAATTATCAAGATTAACTCTTCTTTATCTCGTCATTTTCTCAAAAATGACTAATTTACCCGTTTTGTCAAACTAGTCATATAACACAGTATTCTGATTTATTTTGGATCGTTATAGTCATCCCCCTTTCTTGAATAAAATGTTGTCCTTGGAAATCTTTTCAGAATCTTAGTGATCATATTCCAAGTTATAACCCTTTTTGCTTAGTTATTTCCAACTTATCATATTTTACACAATATATCAATCTACTTTGCTATTTTTTTGCATTCCTATGCAATTTCCAAAATTTCTTCATTAATCCTTTTCCTTTCTTATATAGTAATACATATTATAAAAAAACAGGTGTTACAAGCTCTCTCCCCCCTTAAGGAGATTATGTCCTCGTAATCTCATCAAGATGGTTACAACTAGGTTATAACAACCTACTTTATTATCCCCTTGCATTCACATGTAGGTGTACATCCATTCTATACCAATGATTACTATAGCATACCGTAATATGTTTTCCATCTAACTACCATTTCTCCAACACACTTGCAACATCCAACATATATTTCACCATTATTTCTTTGTTATCATACATTTTAATAAATGATATTATACTCACCAAGACTACCATGATCAATAGTTTCCAACATAGCGTTATTTTAGTCACTAAGAGTACCACTAAATTCATTAATTCGTATTCGGAATATCATAGTCACCAAGACTATCCCAAATACAAAGCCACCATGAATGTTTTCATTACAGTCACAAAGACTACTAGGCTCTATTTCTCACCTTCGTTCATTATGTGTATCTTATTACCCAAATTCAATCCATGCACTCATACTTGTGTCATATTTCAATTAGAATTAATCTTATTCATAATAATCGATCATTCCCAATTAAACACTTGGTTATTCGATTTATGGCTCATACTAAGCCACGAATAATGGAATAAACATCTTACACTACATGGTATACCCGCCATTTTCGTCCTCAAGATGAAACTTGGTTGTTAATCTCTTCAATTTGTCTTCGAGATTCAACTCTCTAGCCAAGAAATCTTCCCTTTATCGCCAAATATCATCTACGTTCTGTTGAGATGTGTTTGGAATTGAAAAAGACGAACTCATGTCTTTTATTTACTATTTTATTTTTCACATGACACAGTCTCCACGTCGTGGAAATATCGCGTCCACGTCGTGATGACGGACGAAACTTTTTGTCATATCTTAATGTCTTTGCGATACTTTATATCCGTCACAAATAGTCTTCGTCACTAAATTTCTGGGTAATCTACTTTCACCATGTTGTGGTAAATTCTTGCCACGTCGTGGCTCTTCCAAATTCCTTTGCCCTCGTTTTTTTTGTCAAATGAATCACCACTTTCCACGCCATGGCACAACATTTAGCACGTCGTGGTTACAAACCACCACATCGTGGTTTCTGCAACTTCAGATTTTATTTTTCTAAATTCCTATTTTACCCTTCTCTACCCTTTTAGTCATACATAATGATTTCTTCTCCTCCTTCTTAACTTTATATCACTATTTTTCAATATAATGACATAATTTATACTCTCAACAAAGATTCAACTTAAAATTCATTGTAAATAACCAAAATACTCTTCATCACATATCTGACCTTTTTCCTTTGTTACTAGGGAAAACTATCTTCTTCTTTCCATGTCATCTTTTAAGTAATCAGTTCTTCGTTCTTAATCACACTAATTGATTCCATACCAACAAAGTGGATAACTTCTACAGATATTCACATTGGTAGCTAGGTATATCTAGTTATACATTCCACTAACTCGTGTTCGTGTTTGTTTCTAATAATCCTTCAATTCGGATCTTGCATCGAACCTTTAATATTAATAATCACATTTTTAGCAATGTACTTTCTCTTTATCAAGAGACTTTAACTAAGCACATTTCTCTAATTCTCATATAACTAAATGAATACGTTCATTTATTCATTCTAAAAATCTTTCGAACTCTATTCCAATAGTTATTTATACTCCATGAAGCAAAATAACAATTTTTTTGGCTAATTTTACCCTTTTCTACCGTTTTTACAATTTACTCTAATTTCATGCATCCATGTGTCTAACACAATCTCATATAGCTAGATGATGTGCCAAGAGTATTCAAAACATGCATAAAAATTCATGGGATATTTTATGCCACTTTCCATTTCGCCTCTTTTGACCATTTTCTCATTTAGGCATCCTACTTTGCCTAACATGCGTTTTCTCAAGTTTTAGCCTGTTATGTTTGTAACTTCCTCGTCCCAACATGTTTCCAAAGCAATAAAAACATCTAGATATCAATTCCATTTCGTTCTTTTATACCATTTCGACAATTCTACCTCTTTTTTTTTAAATTAAATAAAATTCCATTTTTTTCAACCAAACCTTGACATAATTCGGTTAAATCTTACATCTCATATTTTATTAGCTTATGCTAAGCTAATTCTATTCAATTTATTCAAAACTCTCAAATTATCAAAAAGTCAACAAAAGTCAATCGCTCTATTTTTGACAGCACCAAATATTAACCAGCAGTCAACTTCAAACTGTCGTAACTCTTTCATATGATCTCCAAACGAGTTGAATCAACTTGCAACATCTTCCTCTCATTCCTGTCTATGGGTTTGGCTCAAGAATGAACTGATTTTGATGTGTATAACTCATTTTATGCATTCCTAAATATAGCATCTGAATACTTTAAATTTCTAGACTTGCAAAATTTAGTGTATTCCAGTTTTGTGCAGAATTTTTACTTCACTTTGAACAAACATATCTCATTCATATAAAGTTGGATGAGTTTGATTCTTTTTACTATGTCTTCTTTGTTGTATTGACTATGAGTTAAGACAAAGAATCCATTGATTTGCTTTATCTAGGCTAGAGTTCAATAGCCTCAAACGTGGGCTTTTAGACATATTTAACTAAAATTTTGCACATATTTCTTTCATTTAAATATGAAATTCATGATTCCGTTCCTACCTTCTTTGCATTTAGCATATTAGTAACATAATTTGATGACGTATTTCCTTCACGTCACGGTTATTCTTGTCTCGCCACTTAATTCCCAAAGTAGGTTGTCTTCACTATTCACTTTATGTCAAACTATTTTCACCTTTACACAATATTCCAACATTTTTCACTAGTCCAACGCATCAATCCCTTCTCACAACTCGAAAAAACCAACTAATTTTTTTAAATAAATTTCAAAATTATATTATAAAATCAACTTTCTATAGTGTTTTCTACTACCAACATACAAGTATGGCATTACAGACACCAAGTCTGCCAGTGACTTATAATTCTCCAATAACGATCCTTAAATGCGACACTAATGTCAATATTGATCCTGTAGGCTTTGGCCGTCATCCCTCGGGTCTGTTTAGCTCACAACACTACGTTGCTCTTGCTATCACCCCAAATAAAATTACTAGACTCACAGCACCACAACATCAATCTTGTCTTTATCCCAACTCACAAACATAAAACTAATGTTATTGTTGGGTCTGTTTAGCTCACGGTGTCATAAAACCGATCTTGCTATCACCCAACCAAAACATATAATCATACAGTTTATGGAGAAACATACACACATATACCATAATTTTGTTAACTGTTTCCAATAATTTGACTAACTTATATCTACTAAGTCTAGCCAATTCACATTTTCTTTATACCTTCCGGTTTAAGACTATGAATCTATTACGAGACACCTAATTCACTTAAACCACGGATCTAATACCAACTTGTAACGCCTAGATTTCTAACACAAAGTACACCCAATTTTGTTTTTAAAACATTAATCATTACAAGTTCGGTGTACAATCATATCAGAAATCGATACAAGTAGTTATCAAGAGGATCTTACAAGAATCTAGTGTAAGAATCCTAATTCGGACGTTACTAACTCCCCTTCCTTCTACACATTCACTTGAACCTGAAAAAAAATATACAAACAACAAATAGAAAAGCTACAAGAGCTTAGTGAGCAACCTGCATAAAATAATATACATTAATTGCACAACTAAACATATCATCACGTTCTCAAAAATACATTCCTAAATGTTTTCCAATCATTTAATACTTGATACAAAGTTTCCGACACCAAGTATTCCATTTATCATTCATTTTGGATTTACAGTTAAGCAAGTCATTATCAATTACATTCAACATCTCTTTAGTGATAAATAATGTTACATATATTATATCTCTTCTAGAAACCATTTTTCTCCATAGCATTGAAAGCTTTTAAACTTCCACCTCAATATATTTTTTCACCGATATAATATTTCAACCACCAAGGTTATTGTTATAATATAATAGTAGCATACAAACATTTCTACTTTCTCACAACCCAATGGTATCTCAACCACCAAGATTACCACAACAAATCACTCATATTTTGTGGCATCTCAATCATCGAGATTACCACTATACATGTTTCTCATTCTCGTGGTATCTCCACACCAAGATTACTATGAAATGTTATTTCTCATTCTCGTGGTATCTCCACACCGAGATTACCATGAAACATTATTTCTCATTCTCGTGGTATCTCCACACCGAGATTACCATGAAACATTATTTCTCATTCCAGTGGTATCTCCACACCGAGATTACCACTATAACTCACACAATAATAACCTGCTATAATATTAACTATAATTCTAAACCACATATAACCTTAAAAATTTCATTCTCAAACATAATATTTCGCAATAATCATATTATTGTATTTAACACATAATTAACGCAATACAACTAATTATACACATCTAGATAATATATATATCTAGAAAAGAAGTGATGTTACTCACCTTGTTAGTTGAAAACTAACTACTACCCTCGGCTCCCAATCTCTTATTGATGCACTTGATTAATATCCTTTGCCAAAAACATTTCCCATATCATGTAGAGTTTCTTAAAACTCATATTAAATGATTAGGAGCTTAATAACATTTCAATTTGCCAAAATCATATTTTTTATCCCAAAATACTAATTTGACAATTTCTCATCAAGAAACTAATTAAGCTCCTTGAACTAAGTTTACATATGACTTAATTCATCAAGTTATTAACTCAATTTCACAATTTCATCATTTACATAATTTAGGGTTTATAACCCTTACTATCAATTTCATGCATTCAACCATGAAAACATACTATAAAGCTCGTAATTAGCTTCCAAACACTTATAATAAAATCATAATTGAGTTATTCAGAAGCTATTTTGAGTTTCCAAACCAATTCATAATTCCACCATTAAAGCTCATAAGGTTAACAAGGAAGAAAAATCTTAATTTAATGTAGAGAGGATGAAAATCTTAGTTAGACTTCATCTCTAGCTTCTTTTGGCCTTCTTCCAGCTCTAAAATCGCCGTAGCAGACCCCTCCTTCGAAGCATATGAAAAATGTTCGAGAATAGAGGTTTAACAGATTAAATATGTGTCATATGTGTGTTCTCACGTCGTGAGAACTATATACTCACGTCGTGAATGATGTATGACAGCGGTTCATATTCCAGCTTTGGCCATTTTCCACCCTAACTTCAAATATTCATAACTTTTTCGTTTCAAATCTGTTTTCAGTGATCTTTATATCCACGGAAAGGTGGAAACATGCCCTAAAATAATATCTACATACTTCTGTATTGATTTATATAAACCTAATCCATTAAGTCGTGATAAAAAGCTAAAAACACTAACTTTTCCCATTTTGCCCTTTTTACTCAATTACACAATTAAGTGACTAAAATCACTTAACCAACATTATAAATCATCCTATAATGTGATCAAACATATTTTTACAAATTATTAAGAATAACTCTTCATTATTTCATCATTTTCTCAAAAATGACTAATTTACCCGTTTTGCCAAACTATTCATATAACATAGTATTCTAATTTGTTTTGGATCGTTACAGTCATCCACCCTTATTGAATTAAATGTTGTCCTTGGAAATATTTTCAGAATCTTAGTGATCATATTCCAAGTTGTAACCCTTTTTGCTTAGTTATTTCCAACTTATCATATTCTACACAATATAGCAATCTACTTTGCTATTTTCTTGCATTCCTATGCAATTTCCAAAATTTCTTCATTAATCCTTTTCCTTTCTTATATAGTAATACATATTATAAAAAAAACAGGTGTTACAAAGGCCACTAATGGCCCAATTTTCCAAATTGGGCCCAATCCCGTACGGGCTTTATCCTAAGCCCATATTTTACAATTCAGATTGCTTCAAACACCCCTTCGGACAAACTTGGTCAAAGGCATAAGTCAAAAGTCAAAGTCAATGCTCCGAGTGGACTCAACTCGCCGAGTTGTCCCTCACTCGGCGAGTTCCCCCATTAATCAACAGAATCGCGAAAAGTCGATCCAACTCGTCGAGTTCACCCATGAGCTCGCCGAGTTTCCCTTTTAGACAGCAGAATCGGGAAAAATCATTCCAACTCGCCGAGTTCACCCATGAACTCACCGAGTTCTTCAGTTAGCAAAACCTCTTAATGTATTTAGTCAGCAATCTCGAAACTAAAAGCTCCACAACTCAGATCTTAACTGAAATAACGTCTTGAAGGGTAAAGTTTCCAACTTTACCCTTAAGAACCATTCCAATGGGTCAAAAACCCAAACCCTAAACTTAAGAGGTTAAGGGCTTAATCATTAATCACCAAATCATCAAGACAAAGCTCATGGATGCAGATCTGGACCTTGAAGGCTGAAAGGTCAAGTAAAGTTTCGAACTTTACTCTCATGCAAGGCTAGAAGAAGCTCAAAAGAGGCCAAAAGAAGGGCTTAATGGATGCATGGAGCCCTTAAGACCATAAAGTTGGCACCTTTATGCCACAAGAGCTCCCAAGAACCATGGATATGAAAGAATAATTCCTTTGGGATGACCAACACCCCCATCAACCACTCAAACTTGGCTAAACCATGGAAACTCGCCCTAACAAGGAGATCTAAGCATATAATAAGCAAGGTTGGAACTTTATACCCAAAAATACTGGAAATGGAGCAAGGAATCGAGATCTGAAAGCTCCTTCTTGAATCCCCACCTTGCACTAAGATCCTCTTCCTTCAACAAGCTTCAAACACCCCAAAATGCACTCAAAATGGGCTCACAACACTCAAGGAGGCTATAGGGTTTCGAGATTAGGGTAAGGGGCAATGGAGGCTGGAAATGAGGCCAAAACTTGGGACTTAAGGTGTTTAAATAGGGCGCAAAACCCCGAGGTTAGGGTTTCTCAAATAACGTCTAACTCGTCGAGTTGGTCTTCACCATGTGACATCCCCAATTTCACGGCCAGAAAAGACCGATTTGTTTACGCTTTGTTTTAAAATCAGAGTAATCTTTTAAAGAAAACAGTTGCGGAATTTGTTCCCAAACAAAATATGATAAGATTTTATCAAAATATTTCTCAAAGAGAATGTACTTTTCATTAAATAATAAAACCTCGGGATGTCATGTTCCGATACAGACCAAAAAGCATAAACAGTACGATTTAACCTTACAGCAGTTATTTACAACTACTGGTCTAAAATCCAAAATCTCTCGTCAAGTCAACCAACTTATACTCTTGTGCCATTACCTGTAATGTAAAGAAAACTGAGTGGGTCAGGCTTGGGAGCCTGGTGAGCATATAGGGTTTTCGACCCACAATAATATAATTATTATATTCAATCATCAATCAATAAATCAATCAATCAATCCAAATTTCCCATCCCCATTATCTCCTTTAATTCTTAAGGATTTACCCTAAGAATCAACTATCCTTTATTCATTTTTCCCTAAGGATTGACCTAAAGAATTGAAACAAAGTCCACCACTGCCCAGGTCCTCAAATTACAACCGGTAAACACTTAGTTCAACATACTTAACGAACACCTAGTTCTAACACTCCTAGTGAACACTTAATTCAAAACATCTAGTGAATACTTAGTTCTAAAACACTTAGTGAACACACTCAATTCAACAGCACCAAGTGAACACATCTAGTTCAAAAATACTTAATGAACACATAGTTCAAAAACACCTGATAAACACATAGTTCAAAACGTCCATTAAACACTCAGTTCGAAAATACCTGATGAACACATAAGTTCAAAACATCTAATGAACACTTAGTTCAAATATACTTGATGAACACATAAGTTCAAAACATCTAGTGAACACTTAGTTCAAATATACCTGATGAACACATAAGTTCAAAACATCTAATGAACACTTAGTTCAAATATACCTGATGAACACATAAGTTCAAAACATCTAATGAACACTTAGTTCAAATATACCTGATGAACACATAAGTTCAAAACATCTATTGAACACTTAGTTCAAATATACCTGATGAACATATAAGTTCAAAACATCTAGTGAACACTTAGTTCAAATATACCTGATGAACACATAAGTTTAAAACATCTAATGAACACTTAGTTCAAATATACCTGATGAACACATAAGTTCAAAACATCTAATGAACACTTAGTTCAAATATACCTAATGAACACGTTGAGTTCAAACACCAAGTGAACACATAGAGTTCAAAATACTTAATGAACACATTGAGTTCAAAAACACCAAGTGAACACATAGAGTTCAAAAATACCTATTGAACACATTGAGTTCAAAAACACTTATTATTTCATCTACCCATGTTCTACCCAACATATTCGTAGATGCAAACACATATACAGTTTAAATCTTTTAAAACTTGTATAAAACATTATTTCAACATCCATCTCAAGTAAACAAACAATGTATAAACACATAGCACGTACTTCATAGCAAATACTTCATATCTATGTGTTAGAAGAAAGTAACTACACACTCACTTGATTAGACGATGCTCGGACAGCACTACGGCTTGTAAAGTAGTATTCTTCGATGAAACCAGGGTATCTTCACACACCAGGCTTCTCGCGGGCAGAGCTTCGGCTTGAAACTCTTTCCTTCTCGGGATCTTCGAAGCGTCGGGGATGTTACCGGGGCTTGGGGGTTAAAAGAAGGCTTAAAGATGAGTAGAGTAGGAGAGAGGTTGAGAAATTAGCAACCAAACGCTGCTGCCTTTGGTTTCTATTTATAGGGCTGAAATTTCAGATTTCACGTCGTGAACCACTTGTTCACGTCGTGACCTTGGACGTCATCAGGTGCATAGTCGCGATGTTCAGTCCGTCAGGCTCCAGAAGACGTCAGCACTGAGTTCACGTTGTGAACCCCTTTTTCACGTCGTGAACTCTGACATAGTGTTGGGGTTCGCGCCCCGAACTTCAGAAATTCATAACTTTCGCATACGAGCTCCGTTTTCGACGTTATTTATATCCACGCGTAGGTGAGATTATGCTCTACAACTCTCGTTTAGACTCTGTCGGCTAATTTTGATTTTAATTTTTATTATATTTATTTTTAGTAGGTCGGGACAGAAAAACTCCGTTATAAACTCATAACTTCTTTATCCGACGTCCGTTTTCATCTGTCTTTTTACCGTTGCACTACTATGAACGAGATCTTTGATTCTCGTATAGATTGTTTCGGCTGGAAATCACTCGATCTAATATTCGAACTTTGGGCTGCATACTGCTAAGCTGAAACTTAGAAAAATCATAACTTCCTCATACGAAGTCAGATTTGAACGTTCTTTTTATGCACGCTCTCGGTTTAGCGTATTCTATGGCTTTCTTTTAGATCGCTAAGGCCACATATCGCTCTACCATAAATTCACTATTTACGTCGCGTTGTGTCGTGCTGGTTCTATCGTGAAACTTTGACGGGTCATAACTTCTTCGTTATAACTCGGATTTCAGTGTTCTTTATATCTACGGAATCCTTGTAACATATACTAAAACTTAGTTAAGATTACTCCTTCTAAATAATCTTCCATAAAAAAGTCATTTTTGATGCTCATTGTCCTTAAATTGACTAGCCCTGATCTACGGGCGTAACACACCAACTCGTCGAGTTGATCCTCAAAAATACGCATGCCAAAGACCTCCAACACGTCGAGTTTCCTTCCCTAAACTCGATGAGTTGGCCTTTAGCAAGGATGATTTATTTCCATAATTACCTTTTAGATTCTGGGCGTTACAACTATCCCCCACTTAAATTAGATTTTGTCCTCGAAATCGCTCCTTATTAACACTCATCGAATGACCAACCTAACGATTTAAACAAAAAAAAAAGCTACACACAAAATAATCTTCCCAGGCAACCGAAACCCAAACCGAAACTTTTATCCCGAGGACAACATCCAAACCTTCAGCCCCTGCAAACACTTCTACCTTTCTGAGACTATAATCGGTAACGGTTTGACACCCTGACAGACCGCTCATGTTGAAACAACTTCATGCCCAACTCTCAATGAATAACTGACCAAACATAACACTTCCAATTATGAACATACCACGGCCTATCCAAATTTACTGAGACCACCCTTAGAATAGCTCTTCAAGCCCGATGAAGAACGAAACCACAATTCCTTGAATAAAACCCAATCCTATCTCACCTGAATTCCGAAATCTAAAGTCTCGATGGTCTGACCCCCTGTCAGACCTTTCACACCTAACCGCCACCAAACCATCCTCATAGAGTTTCATACCAAACAAAATGATTCCAACCCTCGGTAACATTGCTGCTTCACAGGGAAACAAAGTCACTGACCAGAAACGGCTACAGAACACTTATACTCGACAGAAGGCTTCGATAATCCTTCAAGTAGAAGATTCATTCCTGCAACAGTTAGACTCAAACGAGAGCTGCACAACAGGGTCAAATCAGTTACTCTGAGATTATTCAATCCCACTGCAAGTGACTTAGCATTTCCCAATCCACCAGTTACTCCATACACACACACACACGAGACCCAAATCACTAATACTACCCGAAACACTGATATTGCCCGAAACACTAAAAATGTCTGAAACACTCATACCGCCTGAAACACTAAAACTGCCCGAAACACAGAAATTGTCTAAAATGGCATGCTGCCTCCTGGCTGCTTTCCAAAATCCACCGAGACCCCCTGGTCCCAATTCGCCTACCAGACATCTGAATTACCGGGTTCCAGCCCGGTTGTTGAGTCAAAAGACACCCACACAGTCGCCCATCGCGACTTCTGACAGATTGCCTCACAAGAAATAACTACCCAAACCATCTCGACACTAACCCGATGCTAACTGAACGCTACAGGACCAACTGTAGTCTTTCCTCATACCCGGTCTCCCACGACCTACCATAACCTAATTCCAATCATATTGCGGCCCTCCAACAGCCTTGCAAACTGACCCACCCTGGCCTAAACCATTCGAAGGAAATCACGAGCAAAACACAGGTTTGCCACCATCTCACCACTGAACAAGGGCCGGTGAATGCTACGGGTCACCCCGCAGTCTTATAACACTCCCACACCAACTGACCACTAGTAAATGTTACGGTCCACCCCGCAGTCTTACAACACTTCCACTTACCATAATCATAACCCAAAGCCTTACTCCTAGTCTATCAAATCGAACACACCCAGAGTCGAGCACACACTCGACCGAACGCCCAAGATGAACTCGAGCTATGCCTGGAACCCCAACCTGGTTCCCCAAAGCCTGCTATCAAGCACCAAGAGAACGCGATCTTAATATTGGTAAGTTTACCGAACTTCCAACTCACACAATCCTCAATCCAAACAGCCACTTGGGTCGCCTTCCTCCCTGACGAGGATGCGAAACTCATCCAAGTTTCAAAACCGCTCCTGCTCCTGAACTGTTCTCCCCTACTTTAATTCGACTAAATTCTCACAGCACACGCGAATTGAAGGATTTCCAATCCTTCTTACCCTCCAACGGTCGATCCATTGACAACCAGCGCTTACCAAAGCTAGTGCTCCATCACTAGCCAAACCCCAAAAGACCACACAACTTCTAAAGACCAGATGAACACTTCCTGAATCCCAGCGAAACCGATAGTCCCTGATGCTTGAAATGATACCACACTCAAATCTTGAAGCCCAAAAGATAGATGCTCCAATCAATACCTCAACAACAAGCCACTTCCTTTGGCGCTTCCAACAGCCAGTCCAAGAACAATTACTAACACCACCGAATCCTGACGATGCTGAATAACCATCCTGCGGAACCCTGACCACAGACCTTCCACATAATACCCTTGAGCCGACCTTGACCACGACCAAGATATCACAAAAAACTCCAAACCCGCAAAAAGAAAACAACCTTTCACTAACCACTAACAAACCACGACATACAATGGCATTTGACATTACTTGAAGATATAACCCAACATAAGCAAAGAAATAAACCAGAGACGCACTTACCCAAATCTGATGCAATATTCCAAACCAATGCAAGATTCTCACAACAAAATGCGGATAAAACTGAAAAAGAAAGCAAAAGAAACATACCCGCAACATCGCCTGCTGGAGTGCTGACCTCCCCTTGTCTAACACTGAAAAGCTCAACTCCTCTCTGTTGGGGCTCCTGCCCTACCCTCTCATCCATCAGTAATCCTCAAAGTAGCTGGAGCAGGCACACTCACTGCTCCTCTCCTCAACATCGGACAGTCGGTCTTCTTGTGGCCCACCTGATCACAGAGAAAACATAACGGGCTTGCCCCCGAGGAAAATCCATGCTGACGTGACCAACCCTCCCACACTTGTAGCAGCCCAAACCCCTGGAACGAAAAACTCCATCGTGCAGTTTCCCGCACGTGCGGCACTGAATCCGGCCCTGCTGGCCTCTCAAAAGCTTATCAGAAGTCTTGGGTCTCTTCCCGGGACCCTCCAATATATGTACCTGATCTGACCCCATCTTCCCAATGTGCTCCAAATCAATCTCCCGCTCTCGGGCTGTAGAAAACATATCATTCAGGGTCTCGCACCCCGAAATACTCACGAACTCCCTGATATCATCCTGTAGCATATCATGATACCTCACTTTCTTCATTTCCTCATCTGCTGCATAATGTGGTACCAATAAATCCCTCTCCCGGAACTTGGCGGTGATCTCTGCCACAGTCTCAGTAGTCTGGCGTAGATCCAGAAATTCTCGCGCCAACTGTTGCACCTCAATCATCACCCAACTCACTACCGACCTCTTCCCACCAATCTCGTGACATGTCCTTTAACAGGCAAGAAGCATATTTGACCTTCGCCTCCTCGGGGCAGAAACTCGTCCTGAACGTGTTAGCCATATCCGCTAACCACCTCCTACTGACAATAGGGTCCCTTTCCCCATGGAACGCATGAGCTCCACAAGCATGGAACTCCTGGAAAGACAGAGTGTGAGCTCCAATGATAGCCATAACCTCCGCATGGAACGCGCCTAAGCGCTCATCCAATATCTACGAAACACAATGAGAAATCTTTGAAGAAATGAAATCTCGCAACTACTCGCTAATCGGCCCAGCACCCGCACCTGAGCCAGAACCCGAACATGAACCAGATCCCTGAGAGCTCATCTCCAAACTGAAATACGACAAATCAACAATCAGAACATACCCAAGAATCCTCCTCCCATCAGCTTCTTAGATTCTCCAAGACTCTCACCGATTCGAGTATGGATCATGTGCTTTCAGTAGTACGAGCCCAATAATACCTTCCACACTTATCCATACTTTCCTCAGCAATCCTCCCGAATCCCCTAAGACACTTCCTCAAACCAATGCGCCAAAACTCACTAAACCGCATCACCAACCTACTGAAGCATATCCTAGGATTTCCTAGGTTCCCGACCTCACTCTGCCCTCAGCTGTTGAAGGATTCCCATTAATGTCAACTAGCTACCTCATGAATATAGTCACATGCAACAGAGATCAGATAATCCTTTAAGTAAAAGACTCAATCCTAGAACGGTTGGACTCAAATGAGAGCTACGCAATAGAGTCAAGTCCATCACTCTGAGATTATCCAGCTTGTGCCACATGTGACTTAGCATATTCACTTAGTAGCTAACTCACATTGCTAAGAGCCCCACAATGCACAAAGCAAGCAACATTCAAGCAACGGAAAATCTAACCAACATACTATATACAAGCCATTCTATCTACTTAGCAGATATACAGACTAGCATGCAATACTAAAGCTCATACATTTAGGCATATAAAGGCATCTCTCCTATCATTAATACTGAGCAGATGCTTAGCCCTAATCTAGCATGTGATTCACGTAAGCATATCATACCACATAATAGCCATGTATTGGTATTTTGGGAATCACTTACTTGAGCTCGGCCGATTGCACGCATCACACCCCTTTCTTTGATTAAAATTCCTTTTTAATTAAAGGTTTATTTTATAAAAATTCTCACCAAACCCTCAGTTTTAGTTCAGGCACACCCCAGAGTATGCCCGAATCCCTCAAACCAAGGCTCTGATACCAACTTGTAACAGCCTAAAAATCCATGGTAAAAAATTCATTTTTATTATAATCAAAACACTATTGTAACTTTGTTCTAAACATTAAAAAGCATTTCAATTAACACAATTATCATAGTCCAATCCTAAAGATCACATATTGCGGAAAAACATGGGTGTATGCGCTGCGATTGTCCCGAGCTCTTTCATTTGAAAACTGGAGTACCTGAAACATAAACTAAAAACCGTAAGCACAAAGCTTAGTGAGTTCCCCAAATACCACATACCATACATATCCAACGATCCATATATGTCATACATAACCGTGTGCCATACATATCATTCATATACCATAATCAATAAGAGTGCTATGTGCCAACCATAGTCTTACCATTTTGCCACGAGCCGCCTCGTGGTCATTCTTGCCAGGTCGGGGGCCACAACCCTGGGTCTTACAGACAAGTGCCAAGAGCCACCTCCTGGTCTTCCATGCAAGCATCACAAAGACAACTAGCATACAAACTATACTACTTAACTAATTACTTGTCAGAGTTCAAACTCTGGTCTTGCATACAGTGTGTCAGGAGCTGCCTCCTGGTCTTTCATACATAATGCCAAGGGCTAACCCCCGGGTCTTCCTACAATGCATAAACCAAATGGGTCAGCATTGGTGCCTTCGACCCATACAACAGTGAGGAGACTTACCTCGAATGCTGAAGCTCACTGCAAGAAATCCTTAGGTGCTACCCTGACAACTTCTCGAGCTAACAATACCAAAATATCACCCAATTAGCAATTGGGTTCCAAACCATGATCCATAATCCATACTTGGGGTAAAATTGACCATTTTACCCCTGACCCCAAAAGGAACCAAAATTGAGGCCCAAAACCAATAACCAAAATGCCCAACACCAAAAGATCCACGAAGGCCCACTAATGGCCCAATTTTCTAAATTGGGCCCAATCCCATATGGGCCTTATCCTAAGCCCATATTTTACAATTCAGATTGCTTCAAACACCCCTTGGGACAAACTTGGTCAAAGGCATAAGTCAAAAGTCAAAGTCAATGCTCCGATTTGACTTAACTCGCCGAGTTGTCCCTCAACTCGTCGAGTTCACCCATGAGCTTGCCGAGTTTCCCCTTTAGACAGCAGAATCGGGAAAAATCACTCCAACTCGCCGAGTTCTTTAGTCAGCAAAACCTCTTAATCTATTAAGTCACCAATCTCGAAACTAAAAGCTCTACCACTCAGATCTTAACTGAATTAACGCCTGGAAGGGTAAAGTTTCCAACTTTACCCTTTAGAACCATTCCAATGGGTCAAAAACCCAAACCCTAAGCTTAAGAGGTTAAAGGCTTAATCATTAATTACCAAATCATCAAGACAAAGCTCATGGATGCAGATCTGGACCTTAAAGGCTGAAAGATCAAGTAAAATTTCCAACTTTGCTCTCATGTAAGGCTAGAAGAAGCTCAAAAGCTCAAAAGAGGCCAAAAGAAGGGCTTAATGGATACATGGAGCCCTTAAGACCATAAAGTTGTCACCTTTATGCCACAAGAGCTCCCAATAACCATGGATATGAAAGAATAACTCCTTTAGGACGAACAACACCCCCATCAACCACTCAAACTTGGCTAAACCATGGAAACTAGCCCTAACAAGGATATCTAAGCATATAATAAGCAAGGTTAGAACTTTATACCCAAAAATGATGGAAATGGAGCAAGGAATCGAGATCTGAAAGCTCCTTCTTGAATCCCCACCTTGCACTAATATCCTCTTCCTTCAATAAGCTTCAAAACACCCCAAAATGCACTCAAAATGGGCTCACAACACTCAAGGAGGCTCTAGGGTTTCGAGATTAGGGTAAGGGGAAATGGAGGCTAGAAATGAGGCCAACACCTGGGACTTAAGGTGTTTAAATAGGGTGAAAAACCCCGAGATTAGGGTTTCTCAAATAACGTCCAACTCGTCCATAATTACCTTCTAGATTCTGGGCGTTACACTAATCGTGTTTGGGCTTCAAGTTGGGCCTTTCTTTTGGGCTTTGGTAATTGGGTTATTGATGGGTCATCTGAGAACAAGTGTATGGACTAGGAAAAATTGGATGGGCCTTAGGGTAAGGCCCATGTAAGGGGTTTGGGCCTAATTTGGAAAATTAGGTCATAATTTGGCCTTGGTTGATTATTTGGCTTTTGGGCATTCAGAGTGTGAGTCTAGGCCTTGGTCTTGGACCAAGCTAGGTTAGGGGTAAAATGGTCTTTTTACCCCAAGTATGGATTTATGGTTATGCATTGGAACCCAATTGTTAATTGGGTGTTGTTGTGATGTTGACAGTTCGGGGGCCTGTCATCCAGCAGCCAGAGATTTATCTGCGGGACTTCAGCAGTGCGAGGTGAGTCCCATCACTACGTTTAGTGGGTCGAAGGCACCAAGGCCGACCCTTTATTTATTGCATAGTATGATGGTTGTCTGTGTGATAATTATCATCGTTCACGCATTGCTTAATGATCATGTGATTTATGTATGTTATTATGTGGTAGTGGTAGGGGTGAAATAGACCACGTAACCGGTTGAAATAGACCGGAGGGTAGGTCGAGCACCCAGATATGCCTGAAAATATGTTTGTGTTGTTATTATGTGGTAGTGGTAGGGGTGAAATAGACCCCGTAACCGGTTAAAATAGACCGGAGGGTAGGTCGGGCACCCAGATATGCCTGGCAGGGTAGGTCGAGCACCCAGATATGCTCGGCAGGGTAGGTCGGGCACCCAGATATGCCTGACAGTATGTTTGTGTTGTATGTAGTATGTTGAGGGGAACTCGCTAAGCTTTGTGCTTACAGTTTTCAGTTTGTGTTTCTGGTACTATGGTTTTCAAACAAGGGAGCTCCGGATGATTGCAGGGCATGCACCACATGTTTCCGCATTTTACAATTTACTCTAATTTGAAACAGTACTCATACACTTACTCTGTTAAACTTGTATGGATAATGTTTGGAGCACTATTTTTATTTGATTAAAAAATAAAATTTGATGGTCTTATTTTTGGGATGTTACACTCGGATCAGAGGGATTGAACCGCTTCGCTGCAGGTTGTGACTGAACAAGAGCATGCCTCAACTCCCTATTCTGAATCTCTATCTCAATCTTCTGCCTCCTCGAGGCATCCTAAAGCTCAACGAGGGTACCATAATTCTGGATGGATACGAACTGTTGAATATTTGTATTGAGCATGCTCAAGTACCGAGTCATCTGGGCTTGCTCAGAAGTAGCAAACTCAGGGCAGATTAGAGCCCTCTCAGTAAACATCTTGGTGATCTCCATCACCATCTCAATCGTCTGTCTCAAATCCAAGTACTCCTGAGCCAACCTCTTCCTCTCCACCAAGGGAACACATCTCGTATGGAATATCTCTGAGAACAGCTCCCAAGTAACAGCAGCTCTCTGCTCAGGAGTGTAAGTACCAGTCACCAATCTCCACCAATCCATCACCCCCAACCGGAGAAGGTTCAGGGCGCACTTGACCTTCTGGTCAGTAAGGAAAGAACATGTGAAGAAACAACCCTCCATATCATACAACCACCTCATCGCCACAATCAATTCCCTAACCCTATCAAACTTCGGGGGCTTCGTATTGTCGAAGTCCATGTACCGAATTTGATCATCAGTCAATCTTGGCCCACCCTGGCCACCCGCTCCAGATCCTGATCCTCTCGTCTCCACCATTCTGAAAATAAACCAAGACATATAAGAAAGGCCACAATACACATTTCTACAATCACATGAAAAGACTAAACCCTTGGAGTTTGTGACTTCCTAGCTACGAGTACGGGTCCTATGCTTTCAGTAGTACGGGCCCATACTACCTTCCACACCTACCTATATTTGTCTCAAGGATCATCACAATCACCCAAACAAATACAACAACCAGGATACTAATACATCCTATTCTCACTCTATCGAGAGTGGCTAAACATTCCTCAGCAGGCTGACTACTCACAAACATAATTATTCATGAAACTTCCACCAACCCTGTAGCCACTCGTGCATGCTAATCATACATAACACTGGATCCTATAGATAGTTGAATACTTGATTCTACCCTAAGCCCACAACCAGCAAGGAACAGGAAATAAGGCTAAACCAAACATTCCCAGGCTATAAATTCTTAGTTATGTACAACTATGATGCATACACTAAGCAACTACAGTCATGATGTCAATTCCATACAATAAGCACTCCAAGGCTATCAGGCATCATACATTAGGCAATTCTACCATGCAATTCCTGAAGATCCCTAGCCTACCAATAGCATGCAGTTCTACCATAAACATCATATCAAATAACAGTTTGGGTAACTTGGGGTATACTTTCTTACTCCGACAGATCGTACACATCACATCCTTTCTTGGTTACTTTTGAAAACAATTTTTTTTGAAACCCATTTTGAAAACCTTTTTCCTTATTTTGAGTCTGGATTCACACGAATGTGTTCGATTAGGTGTCTAAGCCCATAACTATAATTGGTATGTACTTGACCCGATAGTAGCATGGTCCTTTTGGGTTACCTTCACCGGAGCAATTTGATAGGATGGGCTTTTGTGAAAGAGGTTGTTTGTGATTTTATTAATATATTATATGAATAATATATTAATTGAGAAATCATATTATTTAATTAGTATTTATTAAGAATTAATTTGGAATTAATTTAGTGATCAAAAGAGACTGATTAAATTTACGGGGACTGATTAAGTAAATCAGTAATACTCATATTTTGGGCTAATGATCCATGTTGATTAGGGATGGGCTAAACCTATATGAGAGTCCATGAAGGTTTAACCCAAAGGGCATAAGAAACATGAAGGGTCATGGTGAATTAGGGGATGGAAGAAACCCTAGGATTTCCACACTATAAAAGTAACCCCTTAACCCCTATAATCGGCTAATGCATCCAAAAGGAGAACCATAACCGATTTGGTGCTGCCTAGCCTCTCTCTCATAAGCCTGTTCTTGCATTTGGTGTTTGTAATACATTAGAGGCATCACATTCGAGGTGCTAAAGCTTTTAAAGGTCAAGAACTACAAGCTACACTAAGAGGTATTCATCTAAAAAGTTTTTATGTTGCATATCTGCAATTGCATGCTAGCTAGGGTGTATGCTTTGGAAAATGAATTGCATGTATAATTAGAGAAAACTTAGATCCAAAGCATCTAGGGTTGTATGTGCACCATATGAGTGTTATAGTACTTAAAACCCAACAGTGGTATCAGAGCTTAGGGCGTTTTCTATTATATTGATGCAATTGTGTTATTTTCAAAGCTGAAAAAATTGCAATTCTGGACTCTGACTGTTGGACTCGTTGAGTCCTATGATTGGACTCGACGAGTTGGATGATTTGATGATAAACTCAATGATTCCATTGTCAGACTCGACGAGTTGGATCGTCAGATGGCAGTTTTTTTGAGTTTTTGGCCAGAATTGGATTAGGATCATTACCACAAACTGTTTTGTATCATAAAATTGGTTTTTCCTGATATGGTAGTGATTATCCTTATCCAATTAAAAGACAACTATCATTTTTAAGATAATGATTTGATTATATGATAATTTGATTATTTGTATTGTCTAGCTATATAAGTTAAATTAGGTCAAATTGGTAAATGATAAATTATATGATAATTGTATTAGTTTAAAATTTTGATCTAAATGTCTCTTGAAGAGTTTCATAACTTGCCCTCAAGTTATGGAATATGAAAAGTCTCATTCATGAAACATTAACACCCTAAGTTATGGAACTCAAAAGGTTTTGAAGAGTTACAAAACTTGCCCTCAAGTTTTTGGAACTTGAAAAGTCTCATTTATGAAACTTTATTTCTAAACCCTAGAATTTTAAAAGTTTAAAATTTAACCCTTATACAATTATAATATTAAAAGATTAATACTTATATATATATATATATATATGTACAAGACAAGTCAGACTTACCGTTAGTAGGTCTCATTCACGAACCTGGTCTATATGGGGGTATAAGGAAATTGCCTATAAAATGCAGATTGAATGGGTGTCCACTCTCACCCACCGCTCCTTTGACTAGTGGAGGGTCGTTAGCCGAACAGGTAGGATAGGACATTAATCCTCATTAATAAGTATAATGATATTATAAAGTAACTAAACTTTTATAAATTCCCAATCTTAGTTACTTTAGGAAAAATGTAAAAATGGTGCTATTCCATGAAATTGCACTTTGCACCTTTACAAGTCGTTAGTGGAGCGTGTGTGGTTAACCGACACACTAATTTGGGACTAATAAGGGTGGAAAAGGGTAGCTTGAAGTTTATCATAGATCAATGGAGCGTGTGTGGTTTATCGGCACATTGATTAGGTAATAAGTGACATCAAGGGTACCAAGCAATTTGCATGGTTATTCACACCTTGTTTGTGATCATCGGTATCCCATTCACAAACTTGAAGGGCATAATCGAGATTTAAACATGCCATTAAAAAGTTCAATGAATCTCAAAAGAATCTAGGAATTTCAATTCATTTAAAACTTAATGTCTTTTTCGTTTTTCATGGTGGAAATTGGTAAATCGTCATTTACCTACCTTCAAATATTTTGCAATTGGATTACGGCATCCCTCTTCCAAATTATAGAATATTGTGTTGGGTCCTACCCTTAATATTTCGTTTGGGTGCTATATTAAGGATTCTTATCTAATCTAAACTTTTTCCTTTTCAGATGTTTACCCCAAACAATGCTTCAGGCTCCAACCCTGCTGGCTCGTTCTCCCTCATGAACTTGGTTGGGAGAATTATCTTCGATGGGTCAAACTTCAACGATTGGATCCGAAACATTCGTATGGACCTTCGCTACGAGGACAAAGAATATGTCCTCGATAAAGAGCTAAAGGAGATTGATGAACAAACTGCTACTCCCGAGAAAATCGAGGAATACAGGGTTCATGAGAGGGACGCGACAAAGGTGTCGTGCATCATGATTGCTACCATCACTGCTGAGCTTCAAAATTCCTATGAGGACTTTTGGCCCTACGAGATGCACCAAGACTTGATGGAAAGGTACCATCAAAGTGCTTGACAAGAAAGGTATGAAATCATTGCCTCCATGATTACAACAAAAATGAAGGATGGAGAATCTATCACGGCCCACTTGCAAAAGATGCAAAGGTTTGTGGACCGCTTGCTGAAGTTGAATGTCAACTTCGATGAAGAGTTGGCTGTTGACATTATCCTACACTCTTTGCCTTATTTTTATGATCAGTTCAAAATGAATTATCATATGAACAAAGAGAAATTCACTCTGAGCATGCTTCAAGGCCTACTAAGAACTGTTGAAAGTAATTTGAAAGGCAAGTCTGTTGTACCCACTCCTACTGCTGCTGCCCCTGTTCTGGCAATTGGACATGGGAAAGGAAAGAAGAGGAAGGCTCTATCTAAGAGCCAAAAGGGAAAGTCCCATGATGGATCCTCTTCTAGTGGGACCAAAGGTGGTTCTGCTAAACCCTCTTCCAATCCAAAGGAAGCAGAGTGCTTCCATTGTCATGAAAAAGGGCAATGGAAACGAAGCTGCCCCAAATACTTACAGGACATTAAGGATGGGAAGATAAAGCCCACCTTCGTAGGTATTTACACTATTCTATCTAATAACTCATCACATGCTAATTCTTGGGTCCTTGATACAGGATGTGGTTTTCACATTTGTTCTGATTTACAGGGTCTAAAAGGAAGTAGGGATGTGGAGCACGGGAAGATGAACTTGATCATGGGGAATAGAAAAGTGTCACCTGTCACCAAGATTGGATTTTATTCTTTATTGCTTAGTAGTGGGTTAAATTTAGAGTTGAATAATTGTTGCTACTCGTCTGATATGGCGAGAAACATAATTTCCTTTCATGGTTTGTATAAACAAGGTTTTAGATTTTCATTTAACAATGAAATTGGTTCTATAAATGCTTTTTATAATGGTATTTTTTATTTTGAAGCATTGCCTTGTAATGGTGTATATGAAACTGTGATGATTTTAGATAACTTAGGAAATAATGTGTTGCATATCAATTCGTCCAATAGTTTGGACAAAGCATGCTTGTGGCATTGTAGTCATGGACATGTCAGCAAGAAGCGCATAGCCCAACTCCAAAAGGATGGAGTGTTGGAGTCATTTGACTTAAAGTCGGATGACACATGTGAATCTTGTTTTCTTGGAAAGATGACCAAGTCACCCTTCACTGGGTCTTGTGCAAGGGGTGAGAGTTTGTTGGATCTCATACACACCGATGTGTGTGGACCCTTCAGATCCCCACAAGGGATGCTAACCGCTTCTATGTGACTTTTACCGATGATTATAGCAGATATGTGTATATCTACCTAATCAAGCATAAGTCAGAAACCTTTGAAAAGTTCAAAGAGTTTAAGCAAGAAGTGGAGAATCAATTGGGCAGGAAGATAAAGATGTTCCGATCTGATCGAGGTGGTGAGTACCTTAGTAATGAGTTCCACGACTATCCTAAGGAATGTGGAATTGTTTCACAATTGATGCCACCTAGGACACCGTAGTTGAATGGTGTGGCTGAGAGGTGCAATCAAACCTTGTTGGACATGGTTCGTTCCATGATGAATCGAGCTTCGTTACCTATCTCATTCTGGGGGGAATGCCTTAGAGACTGCCGCCCATATCCTTAATCTAGTCCCAACTAAGAAGGTTGCCAAAACACCTCACGAAATGTGGATAGGGAAGGTTCCCTCATTAGCACATATCAAGGTTTGGGGTTGTGAGGCTTTCGTAAGACGAGAGACTCACGATAAGCTCGAACCTTGTAGTGAGCGATGTATTTTCATCGGTTACCCGCATAAGTCCTTTGGGTATCTCTTCTATAGACTGAGTGATAATGTTGTCTTCGTTGCGAGGAAAGGGTTTTTCTGTGAAAGAGAACTCATATGTTAAGAGGACAGTGGGAGGCAAATTGACCTTGAAGAGCTTCAAGAGTTAAGTGATGAAGGAACCTCAAACACTAGCACTCAACCTGAGGAGGAAACTCCTGTTGAACCAATTGACGAGTCCTTACCTCTGAGGCGTTCCAGTAGATTTAGAACGACACCTGAGTTTTATGGTTTCCATATTATTACTGAAGGTGATACGTTTATCAGTGATAGTACACTGGTAAATTTGGATGAACCTAACAACTACAAGGAAGCCATGGCAAGCCCCGAGTCTGCGAAATGGAAAGAGGCTACGGACAGCGAGATTCAGTCCATGTATGACAATCAAGTTTGGAACTTGGTTGACAATGTATCAGGTCGTTAAACGGTCGGATGCAAATGGATCTTCAGCAAGAAGACCGAAATGGATGGAAAAGTGCACACTTATAAGGCGTGATTGGTTGCGAAGGGCTTTACTCAAACTCCTGGAGTTGACTATGACGATCTACATTTCATGATTATGAAATATGGCAAATGGATGTCAAAACTACTTTCCTTAATGGGAAGTTGGTTGAGGATGTTTACATGAGTCAGCCAGAGGGTTTTGTTAATGTAAGATATCCTAATAGAGTGTGTAAGCTTGAGAAATCCATTTATGGATTGAAACAAGCATCTCGCAGATGGAATCTTTATTTTGATGAGAAAGTCAAAGAGTTTGGATTTTCGAGAAGCGAGGATGAGTCCTGCGTATATGTCAAAGCTAGTGGCAGTATAGTTAGCTTTCTGGTATTGTATGTGGATGACATACTGCTCATAGGAAATAACATCCCAACCTTGCAGGAGGTTAAGTCCTAGATTAGGAAGTGTTTCGCTATGAAGGACCTTGGGGAAGCTACTTACATTCTAGGGATAAGGATATTGAGAAATAGGAGTGAAAGGCTAATAGGACTTAGTCAAAGTACCTACTTGGATAAGGTGTTGAAACGTTTCAACATGGAGAATTCCAAGAAAGGTGAATTTCCCATCCACAGCAATACCAAACTGAGCAAGGCTCAGAGTCCGAGAACTGATAAAAAGATAGCGGATATGAGTCAAGTTCCATATGCCTCCGCCGTTGGCTCAATCATGTACGTTATGATGTGTACTCGCCCTGATGTGGATTTTGCTTTGAGCATGGTCAGCCGATATCAAAGGAACCCTGGTAGAGCTCATTGGACTGCAGTAAAGAACATTCTTAAGTACCTGTGGAGGACTAAGGATTGGGTCCTTACCCTTGGTGGGAGTGATGGCTTGAGAGTAACAGGGTATAGTGACGCCAGCTTTCAGACCGACAGAGATAATTTCCGCTCTTAGTCGGGTTGGTTATTCACCCTAAATGGAGGAGCAGTAACTTAGAAAAGTTCCAAGCAGGAGACTGTAGCTGATTCAACGTGCGGATCAGAGTACATAGCAGCGAGCGAAGAATCAAAGGAGGTGATATGGTTGAAAAACTTCATCGGAGACCTTGGAGTTGTACCATCCATAAAGGAGCCTATGGATATTTTCTGTGATAACGAAGGAGCGGTCGCCTTAACCAAGGAACCGAGGGATCATGGAAGATCCAGGCATATCGATATAAAATACCACTTCATAAGACATCGAGTAGAAGAAGGACTCCTCATAGTTAAGAGGGTATCGTCAGAGGATAACCCAAAAGATCCCCTTACGAAGGGACTGAGTAGGGTTAACCACTTGCAGCATGCTATGAGTATCGGGCTGAAGGACGATATTAGTTTTAGTGATTAGATAGTTGTTTAGAAACTTGTAATAGATAAAAATGTAATTGACATTTGATGATTAAATAAAAGGAGTTTTATTTATGAGTAAAGTTACTATCTTGTGTTAATTGTTTACTATTGTTTCATTTTTGTATGTTTTGACTTCCAAAAATAATAAGATTATTCAAACTATCCACAGTCTATCATACTTTGGAAGTAGGCTATGAGATTAGACTGTCATGAATTGGCTTGTAGATTGTCTAAGGTGTCTAGACATAGCAAAAGTTTGCTACAACATTCATGAATGCTCTTGAAATAAGATTTGAGTATTGGATTAAACTCACGCTCACATGAATCACTTCATGGAATTTATCACAAGTGATTGTGAGATGATAATATCATATAGTCTTCAAACCAAGATATACGAGTAGTCAAACTACGAGTTGGTTGTGCATTGATAGTATGAAACCGCATCAGTAACTTGATGTTATAAAACGTATTGTTGTGTATGATTTAACAAGTAGTTAGTACAAGCATATAAGTCGAATTTTATCTGTTACTTTTATCCTAAGAGGATCAAAAGCTATATCTTGGGCCCCTCGATGATTTTGTTTTGACTTATGTGTCGGGCCCGGTCAGGACTCAATTGATGTGTTCAATTAAGTTCTATGTCAAACGAATCAGAAATCGGGAAACAAACTGTTGTACAATGAGTATGACTTTATTCCATGTCTTTGTCCACACGATATCTTGAAGAACAGAGGATTATATGATCCCTTATCTAAAGGACGCGTCACTGACTAGGTCAGAGTTCGACAGCGGCTTTTAAGAGCTACGATTGCTAATCGGATTTTGAAAGTGCATTGGTAGTTATAGTTATTAGACTTATCCAAGTGGGAGACTGTTGGATTAGGTGTCTAAGCCCATAACTATAATTGGTATGTACTTGACCCGATAGTAGCATGGTCCTTTTGGGTTGCCTTCACCAGAGCAATTTGATAGGATGGACTTTTGAGAAAGAGGTTGTTTGTGATTTATTAATATATTATATGAATAATATATTAATTGAGAAATCATATTATTTAATTAGTATTAATCAAGAATTAATTTGGAATTAATTTAGTGATCAAAAGAGACTGATTAAATTTACGGGAACTGATTAAGTAAATCAGGTTTACTTATAGTTTGGGCTAATGATCCATGTTGATTAGGGATGGGCTAAACCTATATGAGAGTCCATGAAGGTTTAACCCAAAGGGCCTAAGAAATATGAAGGGTCATGGTGAATTAGGGTTTGCATGGAAGAAACCCTAGGATTTCCACACTATAAAAGTAACCCCTTAACCCCTATAGTCGGCTAATGCATCCAAAAGGAGAACCATAACCGATTTGGTGCTACCTAGCCTCTCTCTTATAAGCCTCCTCTTGCATTTGGTGTTTGTAACACATTAGAGGCATCACATTTGAGGTGCTAAAGCTTTTAAAGGCCAAGAACTACAAGCTACACTAAGAGGTATTCATCTAACAAGTTTTTATGTTGCATATCTGCAATTGCATGCTAGCTAGGGTGTATGCTTTGGAAAATGAAATTGCATGTATAATTAGAGAAAACTTAGATCCAAAGCATCTAGGGTTGTATGTGCACCATAGGAGTGTTATAGTACTTAAAACCCAACAGAATGTTCATCCAATTCTCTCAAACCAAGGCTCTGATACCAACTTGTAACATCCCAAAAATCATAGTAAAATTTTCCTTTTTCAGAAACAACCCAAACACCATAATTGTTTACAAAATATTATTTCAAAAGTATAAGTCATAAATCAGAGTATCCCAAAATCCAATAACATAAAATACGAAGGAATGTGCACGATCACACCTTTGATTTCCCCTGATCCTCTGAAGTACCTGAAACAACAAACTGAAACTGTAAGCCAAAGCTTAGTGAGTTCCCCCAAGTACCACCACAACATAACAAACAACAACATGCATACATGAGCCTTCATCATGACTGGACAGCCTCGCAGGCCTACAGACTATCTGGACCGCTCTCGGGGACTTTGGCCTAACTAGACTGCCTCGCATGCCTTCATTCTATCCGGGCCGCCCTAGGTGTCTTGGTCTTCAGCACCAGTTGGTCCGCCTTAACCCATCAAACCATAACATGTCGACATATACAATATTAATCAATAATCGACAAGCACAGGTAGTCCTACAGATCTACCAGTCTATTCACATAACCAGTGAATACATATCTCAGCATAACAACAAACATTAAAACAGGATATCAAATCCAATGGGTCGGCCTTGGTGGCTTTGACCCATAAGTGCAGTGAGGAAAACACACCTCTCAGTCTAAAAAGAATGTTGAACAGGACACAACTCTGAATATCAGCTCTACCGATCACTTAATCATCGGAACAAGACCAAATCAACTTATAATCAAAATACACAAAATACCCTTAGGTCAAACTTGGTCAAATATTGGTCAAAGTCAAGAAGTCAAACCTGGTCAACACAGCTGAGTACGCCCAACGTACTCAGCTTGTACGCTTAGCATATACAAGCTTGACCAGAAAAACAGGCTGGTTGACCTACGTACGCCCAGCGTACCTGGGTTACGCCGATCGTACGCGATAGGTTCCTTTCCTTTCTTATTAAGAGCTTAATCCTTAAACTCTTTTGTATAAATTCTAGATCTAGTCCTAAACTAACGTCCTTAACCATAAATTCTCCAACTTTATGGTCTTGGATGGCTATTAAGTGCCCAATAACAAAACCATATCTTCTTAAATCATTAAGACATTGAAACTCATGCATGGAAGGAAACTAATCAACCAAGATTGCATTTTTATGACCTTCGACACTCCAAAACGTCTGGAAGGACAATCCATTTGGGTCAAGAGCATGCCATACTATAGAACATCATAGATTGGGGACAAAAGCTCATAATAACATCATACAGACTAGATCTAATCAAATAAGCCTCAAGATATGAACTTTATACCTTTAGAGATGTAGGAGGGTGCAAAACTTACAGATCCAAGGTTGTTCCAAGCTTCTGAGTTATTCTCTCTTTCTTCTTCTTCCTATATAAACACCAAAACACACACAAATGGCTCAAGAATACGCAAAAACGAATTAGGGTTTGCAAATGTTGAAGTTGGGGCTGGAGGTTGATGAAAGAAATAGGACTTGGGACTTAAGGATGCTTAAATAGGGTCCAAACCCTAAATATTAGGGTTTGGGATTTTGGCACGTACGCCCAAAGTGCCTAGGGTTACGCCCAACATACGTGGTGACGCCCAAAATTATAAAAATACCTTTTTTCGTCCAATTTGCAACAATTCTCATATCAAGGGCTAGAATGCAGTTAAATCTCATACTTAGGGTTTAAAAATGGAAATACCTCAATATCAAGATGTTTGTAATGCTCCGAAAATACAACCCAAAAATTTTTTGTTTGAAAACTTTACTAAACCATAATATCAAATATTAAAAGATAAATCCATGAATCATGTATCTCAAAATGTCATAATAAATTTATCAAATCGAAACTAGTGTCAAGATCATATCAAAATATCAGAGTCTAACTCCCAGGCTAAAACTGTGGTATGTGCCATGCCATCATCCCGAGCCCTTCCCTTTGCTAGCTGAAGTACCTGAAACCAAAACTGAAACTGTAAGCACGAAGCTTAGTGAGCTCCCCCAAACTACACATACCATACAATAACATATAAAGCAACTACTGGGCCTTGCCCACTGCATCGGACCGAAGTCCGGAAGCTGCACCGGACCGAAGTCTGGAACTAACCAGGGCCTTGCCCTCTGCATCGGACCGAAGTCCGGAACTAACCAGGGCCTTGCCCTCTGCATCGGACCGAAGTCCGGAAACTACATCGGACCGAAGTCCAGAACTAACCAGGGCCTTGCCCTCTGCATCGGACCGAAGTCCGGAAACTGACTGAACATAGCATAACATAATCATAACTACTAGCAATAACACATATACTGCATACTGCATCAGGCCGAAGTCCAGAACACATAACACAAAGACATGTTTGAATCACAAAGACATCAAGTACACTGAACTACTGCATCGGACCGAAGTCTGGAACTACTGCTAACTAAACGGGCCGGCATTGTGGCCGTAGACCCGTTCCTACTGGAAGGAAACTCACCTCGTAATGCTGGCTGCTGAGGTGCTAAATCTGAGACTGTCTGACTGCTGCTCCGGAACTCCCCGGCTACAAATCCCATAAACACTAAATCAAATACTGATAACTAATCTCAGGGTAAAATGACTATTTTACCCCTGGTCAAAGTCAACTTCCTGGTCAAAGTCAACTTTCAGTTGACCGGACTCGCCGAGTTGGGCCGCCAACTCGCCGAGTCCTTATCATTCTTTCTAATCCTCTACCCGCTTCTACTCGTCGAGTTTGGCAAAGACTCGACGAGTTCTTCTTCGATACTAACATCGAGTCCAACTTCATCCGACTCGCCGAGTTGTATGAACAACTCGTCGAGTTCTCCTTCATCGTAAGAACATGTCCTGACTGTGACTCGCCGAGTTGTATGAACAACTCGTCGAGTCTGTTCTTGAGGCAAGAAGATTGCCTTGGACTCGTCGAGTCACGGCGTGGACTCGCCGAGTCTCCTGTATGCCATTACTATACAGTCGATTCTAGTCGATTTCAGTGCATCCAATTCATAGATCTGGGCTTCTAGGGCTGGTTTTGCACGTAAAGTTTCCAACTTTACGTGCATGCACACGAGAATGGGGCTAAAACACCAAAATCATCCAACACTAAGCACTTAGGGTTTGGGACAAGGCTATATTTGCATAAAGGTAGCTACTTTGAGCTCCTGGAGCTCAATGATGTCCAGATCTATAGTTCACTACCTTAAGGGGGCTCCAATCTCGAGTTTGGACCTTGAAATGTCCCAAAAGTGTCAAAACAAGCATATATGAAGATCTATTAGGAAAATGGACAAGGTAGAGACTTTATTACCAGATGAAGTAGCAAATGGAAGCTAGCTTCTGGATCTCCTTCTTATCCTTTGCACCTTCTCCCTTTCCTTCTCTTTTACACTTCCAAGAATACACCAAAACACTCAAAAATCAAGAAGGAATCACTCAAACTCACCTATGGAGGCTAGGGTTTTGAGGGGGAACGCTCTAGGGGTGCTGGAGGCTGGGATGGGGGCTATAAGGACGTTTAAATAGGGTACAAACCCTAAGGATTAGGGTTTCATCCAGACTGGCCTACTCGTCGAGTCCAGGCGCGGACTCACCGAGTAGAACACTTAAAACCCGCGTCCAAACCTGGCATCTACTCGACGAGTTAGGACTACTACTCGTCGAGTAGCTCTTTATAAAAGACTTTTAATAAATTAATACGTACCAGGAACGGTGCGTTATAATGTTACACAAGGCGTAGCTGCTACGCATTGCGTAATTAAAAATTACGCAGGGTGTAACTTGATGAATTATGGACGCTGGTTTAATAATTATGCATGACGTAGGTTACATTACGCACGACGTAATCGCGACAAATCAAGACCCTAATTCTTCGGTTTTGAGCCCTATTTAAGGGCTCTAACTTATGGGAAACCCTCTTATGACCATCCTCCATCACCTAGGATCATTCCTTGAGAAACCCTAGCCTCCTCTTACTTGTTTTTGAGCCTTAACATCATTTATGAGCTTATTTCTCCATTGGAAGGTTGAATCTTGAAGAGCCAGGTGGTGGCAAAGTGTATAGAAGAAGGGTTCAAGTATAGATCCAATAAGGTTACTTCATTCCTAGACCATTGTGAGTAAAAAGCTTCTAACTTTCTCATTGGTTTCATAAATCTAGTTATTTGGCATATTTGCCACTTTTTGGTACCTTGATCTTGTGGTTTGGGACTTGTAAGAACTCCAGCACCTTTTGAGCTATATGGAACACTCTTGGGACTTATTGGACTTGGAAAGTTGTGCTTTGGTGCTTGTTCTTTAAGCCATGCAAATTGTGTTAGCATTTTTGGTCATTTTAGTGCATAAAGTTTAGATATTGAAAGTTTGTGACCTTGTTATGGATAAAGTTGGAAACTTTATCCATCTAAACATCATATTGATTAAGATTTGAATGTTGGAGAGTTAGACTTAATGGATTAAGTTAAGAAAGATGCATTGTTTGATCCCTTTGAGACTTAAAGGCTAGATCTTGTTTGTTTGGACCATCTAAATGGATAAAGTTGGAAACTTTATCCATTATGATGATATTAGGACCATATCTGAGCTTTGAGTGAAAGGTCTTAATGTATTAAGTGCTTAAAATAAAGTTTGGCAATAGACGCTGTATGCAGGGTGTAATCAGGGCTACGCCCAGTGTAACCTGATTTTCACATGTTTTATGTATATGGCTCTACGTCCTACGTAGAGCTAGGTGTATGTCGTGCGTAATTCAGCGAAAGGTTGACTGTTGAATTTTTGACCAGTATGACTTTTGGTCAACTGTTAGGGGTTGAGGACTTAGTAGGGCAAAATGGCCTTTTGCCCAAGTGAGGATTTATCTTGGTATTTGGACTTGCTGAGTTGGGGTATTTACCTTAATTGCTAATTAGGGTTTGGTTTGTGGATATGTTTAGTGAGGGGACTTTAGCCCTACAACTCGTGTGTGAGATCTATTCGTGAACTGATTGAGGTGAGTCCTCTCACTATACTTCCCTTTGTGGTAGTATGTATGCATGCTGACCAGCTGGGTCTTACTTGATATTTGTTGTTATGTGCTATCTGGAGTTGTTGGTGACTCTCGGGTGTGCTGTTAGCACATTGAGACTGCTGATAGTCTCTAGGGTTGCTAATAACCCACCAGGTGTGTTGTTAGCCTGCTAAGACTGCTGATAGTCTCCAGGGTTGCTGATAACCCATCGGGCGTGCTGTTAGCCCATTGGAATTGCTTATAATCCCTAGGGTTGCTGATAACCCATAGTTGTTTATTTTATGTTGTGTTGTATCTGATATTATGGGGAACTCACTAAGCTTTGTGCTTACGATTTGTGGTTTAAATTTTTTTTCAAATTTTCTTATATTAAAGGAAGGGTACGAATCGATTGCATTGCATCCGTTGGAGATTTCTGCACATAATAAGTTTGGACGTTACTCTGATAAATGTTTTTGAATCAAATGGTTTATCCAGATCTTTGAAGTTGTAATTTGAATAAATATTTTTTTTAAAATGAAAATTTTGGTTTGAGATTTGGGACGTTACATTTGCATATCTGATTTATTGTTAATGTTTGCATGCGAGGTTGTTTATGCATATGTTCATGATTTTGAAGAACAAACCAAGAAGGGAATGAACACGATAAACACAATCCGTTATCCAAAACCTATTTGGACCCACAAATCATTTTGACATGTTTATAGAACACACAAATCAAACACATTTTTACACACACATAAACCCAGAAGGGTATGAACACGAAAAACATACAAACACACTTATGTTGTTCCACTCGGATTTAGGGAAGGCAAACGGACTCCGGGATCAGAGTAAGGCGGGGGTCCGAAATCTAAATAAATACCAAACAGAGCCCATTACACACTTAGGACGAGCTCCCGCCTTAGGTTCAAATACGGGCATTATTAGTCGAAGTGAAGCACTACAGACGAGGCGTCTAGGTCAAACTAATCAGTCACCCTATAAGTCTAATCATTTGTACTTTACTTTCCTAAGGACCAACATTCATTTGAGGGTTAGGTAATTAATCCACTCTATATAAGGAGAGACAATAATCATGGTAAGATATGTCACTCCTATCTTCTTATTACTCATATTTATCATACACTCAAAGTATTAACTTAATCACTGGAGTGGTTTCTTGAATCATTTGTACTTTACTTTCCTAAGGACCAACAGTCATTTCAGATATGTTCCTTGAATCTTATTGAAAAGCAATTATGAGTTAATATATCTAAGACCGTAGGATGTACCCATCTTTCACATTTCATTTTTTATGTGCCACCTTAGTGTCATTTCATTTTTCTCTTACTATCCTTTCACAGTTTAAAACTCACGAATTGATCACATTTCACTTTATCTCACTTTTTAATTTTTTTTTAAAAATATATTTTATACAAATATTATACTCTTTTTATATAGAATTAAAAACTATAAATTTTAATATATTATTTATAATTTTTAATATATACAATTTAATTATATATTATAAAAATTGAAAAAAAAACATTTTCTAGCCTTAGTGAATCAAAGAATAAGAGAGAATACGAGAGGCTACCTAACGCGGGGAAACCCCTAACCTAAACTGCATGCAGAGTATGGTGTTCCATGATCTGTTTTAAATCCAGGTCATCAACCCGCTATGTAGGGATGAGCATATGGACCGGGGAACCGGCCGGAACCGGAACCGGAACCCGATGGAACTGGTCGGGCCGGGACCGGGACGTTATTTTTATGGATTTTTGGAACCGGAAACCGGTAGGAACCGGAACCGATATAACCGGAACCGGTAGAACCGGCAAAAACCGGAACCGTATGATGCTATTTTTCGAGGACCGGTTCCAACATTTGAAGACACGACAAGAACCGGTAGAACCGCCGGGCTGGTTCGGTTCTTGATTTTGGCCGAAGCCGGTTCCCGGGTCGGGTCCGGTTCGGGCCTGTTCGGTCCTTTTGCTCATCCCTACCGCTATGTGTGAGCTATGTATATGGACCACTTATAAGTTATTAACTCTAAGAGCATCCATAATGATGAGTTCAATGGGAGAGTTGAATAAAATGACAAAGTCTATTTTTCATTCAATAGATTAAACTCTATCATAATGAGACGTCATATTGACATTCAATAAATTTAAATTTCAATACGAAAAAAAAAAAATTTAATGTACTTTTGTAATTTTTTATTGAACTTTATAAAGTTCTAATACATTTTACAAAAAATTAATAAGATTATATGAAATAAAAAAATATATAGCAATCCATTAAACAATTCAATGCACAATGCCCTAATATAAATCTAATACACATTCAAAAATCTAAAGTTAAATCCGCCACTCAGATCGGCTTCAAAAGTAAAAAGTATAGAACGAATGGAGCTCCTTCATACTCCAATCGTAAACATGGATATTATCTCCCCCCAATCCCTGATTCTAGTCTTCCCGATATTTTTGTTCATCTACTATTTCTTCGTTCTTCACCCAACAAAATCCAAATCCACCACTCAAATCGGCTTCAAAAATTACCCAATACTAGGAACCCTCCCGGAATTTTTCGTAAATCGCCACCGTTTTCTTGAATGGAGCACCCAAGTCCTCTCCCAGTGTCCAACCAACACCGCCGTCTTCAGCCGTCCTGGAAAAATCAATGGCGTGCTAACAGCCAACCCTGCAAATGTCGAACACATGCTCAAAACCAACTTTGACAACTACCCAAAAGGAACCAAGTTCATGTCACTCCTTGAAGACTTTCTCGGCCGCGGTATCTTCAACTCCGACGGCGAAGCGTGGAGGGCACAGCGTAAAACCGCCAGTTACGAGTTCAACACCCGCTCCCTTCGGAATTTCGTGATGGAAACAGCCGCCGTTGAGTTACATACCCGATTCGTACCGGTTCTTGAACGAGCTGCGGATGTAAACAAAGTTATTGATCTTCAAGACCTTCTTGAGAGGTACTCTTTCGATAACATATGTAAGGTGGCATTCAACGTGGACCCCGGTTGTCTCGCCGGCGATGGAACTTCCGGTAGTGAATTCATGAAAGCTTTTGAAGAAGCTGCGACGCTTAGTTCCGGGAGATTCATGTATATTCTTCCAGGTTTATACAAAATCAAGAAACTGTTCAATTTTGGTTCGGAATTTAAGTTGCAAAAATCCATAGCCACCGTTCATAAGTTCGCCGACGATATCATAAGGTCGAGAATGGAGGAAAGGACGGAAGAAACCGACGAGGATTTGTTGTCACGATTCATGGGTAACTCGGAATACTCACCGGAGTTTCTCCGGGACATTGTCATAAGCTTCATATTAGCAGGTCGTGATACGACGTCGTCAGCTCTCACATGGCTCTTTTGGATTTTATCTTCACATCCCGAAGTAGAGCAAAAAATACTCGACGAACTGAAAGCTATCCGGCTTAGCTCAGGCAAAAGTCGCCAGGATTTTTACATTTTCGACGATCTCCGGCAGATGCATTACCTTCATGCGACAATCTCTGAGGGATTACGGCTGTTCCCGCCGGTGCCTGTGGACACAAAGTCTTCCCTGAAAAACGATATCATGCCAGATGGGACGTTTGTCGCAGAAGGATGGTTCGTTACATATCACACATACGCTATGGGAAGGATGAAGAGTGTTTGGGGGGAGGATTGCTGTGAGTTTAGGCCGGAGCGGTGGCTGGAGGAGGAGGAGAACGGCAGAGGAATAATGGTGTATAGACCTGAAAATCCGTTTAAATTTCCTGTGTTTCATGCCGGACCGAGAATCTGTTTAGGGAAAGAAATGGCATATACTCAAATGAAGTTGGTGGCTGCGACGATCATTGAGAGGTTTCAGGTGGAGGTGGTGGAAGTGGTGGAGGAGAAGAATCCGCCGGAGCATGTATTGTCGTTGACGATGAGGATGAAAGATGGGTTAAAGGTGAGAATCAAGAAAAGATGAAGGGGGTAAATGGGTAATACGAGTGGGTGTTGAGTGGATGATAATATGCTATTGTGGTATACAAATGGTTAACTTTATACATTATGTATAAATGTATAAATTACTCTCTATATCTGTCACTAATAGTTAAGTTTCTCTTCGTAATTCACTAATATGTGTAAGTGCAACTACCATTTCTAGGTTATTTACATACATACACGTATACTGTAATTTAATACAAGAAGTTTATTAATAGAAAATGATTGAATGGCACATATCATAAATACGACAATAGGAGAATGTGTTAGATATTTAAAGGCTTCAAGAAAAAGATATTTATGACGAGCTACATGTTTGAAGTAATCATAATGACAAATTAAATATCGTCTTGATACCTATTTGAACTAGTTGGTTTTCATTTTGTATTGTTTTTTTGTTTGTTTTGAGGAGAGAAGAGAAAGCGATTTATACACGACACTTGTTGATTTCTACAAAATAATGATATGTTTTTTTGTAGTAGTATTATATAATCTTTTAAAATATAATTTTCTATATATAAATAAAAAATGTTACTTTCCAAAAAAAAAATATCAAGTATACTGAACAAGATTGAACAAGATTGATATGTTCAAAGCTATATTGAATATAAATCATTAGTTTTTTAATATTTCAAAGTGACATGAGGTGACAAGTGACAACCATATTCGTTTATTATTGTCCCGACAAATAAATTCCAATTATCAATGACCAAATCACATGCATACAAGCTCATTGGATCCAGTTCATGTGTTATTTGTTGAATCAAGGCAGAGTCAATATATCACTTGCTTTTGTCTTGCAATTTTGATGAAAACAACTTAGCTGGGATGAGTGGAATAGCTCTCCTTTTTTCTATAATGGTTCTTCTTGATATGTAATTGTTGATTTGTAAACTCTGTTTGATCTTGTTCTTTTTCTCCCCTTGCTCCTTGCGCATATCAATAAATGGCCATTTCGAAAAAATAAAAAAACTGGTGCGACTTGGTGAATCTCACTACGTTATCTTTTTTCCCCCCTTTTTGAACTGCTAACGTACAAAATTTTCTAATCCTACTTTTAAATTTACATTTTTTCTTACTGAACCTTCAACATTGATTGATATGTAAATGAATGTTTTCTTAAAAGTGGTTTTTATTATGGGATTTCTTTTAAAATTTGGTCCCTCAAGTTTGTTAGCTTCTAGTTAGGACACTATGAGGTTAACATTTTACCTTTATTTTATAATTTTTAAGATTAATTATTATTATTATTATAAACCCACCCATTCACCTTCATCATATGCGGACAACCTTATCTTCTCCCCATCCTCTTTAGGAGAGTGTCTTTGTCTAATCTTTGGCTTAATCTTTGGTTTCTCCGTTATCCATCCACATCGTCCCATTTGTTACATTATACAAACCACCAACCTTCACCATATTCTCAAACTCCATTCAGTGAAGACCTTTGATTATTATAAGGGTTAACCCATTTTTTGTTCTCTAACTTCAAGTTTTGGTGACAAACATGGGTTGTATGTTTGATGTAGCAACCCAACAAGCATTGGTTTCCATAACATCCGGATTCTTTGAGGTATTTAAAACTAATGTATTTTGGATTTTGGGCGGTACCACGTCGTGGTGAAGGCATCCCACGACGTGGTGATGGTCAATGTATCGCGAGTTTTATACAACTGCCATGGCATGACAGCTTATGGCCACGGCGTGACAGCTGTTTAATGAGAAACCCTAATATTCGGGGTTTGCACCCTATTTAAGGGAATGTGATGGCTAGGGTTGCTCACCCTTAGCCTCCATCACACTCACTCATCCTCCAACCAAACCCTAATCTCCATTTTTGCTCTCTAAGCTTCTTGTTTTGATTTTTGGGGATTAGAAGAAGAAGGAGGTAACTTCTAGTCTTGGATTCAGCAAGCAACTCTTCTCACTATCTTATTGTGCATCTTCTGGACTCTTGTAAGTCCCCAAGTTCCAAGCTTTTTGGTTTGTTGTGTATAGATCTAGGTTTCTATGCCTTAATCTTCATGTCCTTGGTCATCGAGTGGTGAGATCTCATAAAGTTTGCAACTTTATGAATCTCCATGTCATTTTGGGCCTTTAATGCTTTGGATCTGGAGTAATATTGAGTTTTAGCATCATGCATGGAAGATTTGGCCAAAAACTCTCATTTTGACCTAATATAGTCCAATACATGCATTAGACATGCATGTTTAGAAAGTAAGGATTTTTATGTTGTTATTTCACGCTAGAAACATTCTGGAAATGGGGATCTAGTAGTCTTCAAGAGAAAGTGGTTAATGGGCTAAGCCAGGTTATGTTTTTTTCCCTATTTAGATCTAGAAATGGGATCTCTATCCCTTAGAGAGTCTAAAAGGATAAAGTTGGAAACTTTATTCACTTGGATCTTAGAGTGGACCAGATCTGGGCTGTGGAGTCCTTAATATCAAGGAAATCGATTTAATCGGTTAAGCTGTTGGGAGCCCAGTGCCCACGGCGTGGCCTAGGTTTCTACGGCGTGGCGGCTGGGCTAAGACTCACCTGTTTTATCATTTATTGGCCACGGCGTGGCCAAGGATGGCCACGGTGTGGCGACCTGTTATAGTTGACCTTGACTTTGACCAAGTTTGACATAAGGGTATTTTGAGTTGTATTTGAGATTGGTCACTATTTGATGAATAGGTGACGGGTAGAGCTGATCTTCAGAGCAGATACCTATTCAACAATTTGTTCGGACTGAGAGGTGAGTTTTCCTCACTGTACGTGTGGGTCGAAGGCACTAATGCCGGCTCACTAGGATATGTATCATGGTATATAGGATGATGTTATGCTAGTTATATGATAGATTAGTAAATTTGTATGATTAGTTGTATTTGTTGGATATGTGTTTACGTTTATCTGTTGTATATGTCGACATATTGTGGATGGGTTGAGGCGGTCTTGCTTTGTGTTGAAGGCCAAGATACCCGAGGCGGTCCGGATAGGCCGTAGGCCCTACGAGGCTGTCCAGTCAGGCCGAAGGCCCGTAGAGCGGTCCAGATAGGCTGTAGGCCCTGCGAGGCGGTCCAGTCAGGTTGAAGGCTCATATTTGAATGCTATTGTTTGTTATGTTGTGTGATGGTACTTTGGGGGAACTCACTAAGTTTTGGCTTACGATTTTAGGTACTTCATAGGATCATGGGAAAGCGAAGGCGTGATCGTGCACATCTTTTTGTTTTTATGATATTGGATCTTGGGATACTTTGATTATGATTTACTTTTGAAACAATGGCTTTTGTAAACACTTTATGGTTAATGGGTTGTTTTTAAAAAATTTAAATTTCTATGATTTTTGGGATGTTACACAACACCTACTACATGGGCAATATTAGGACTTGTGCACAACATAAAATACAACAAACTTCCAACAGTTTAGACATAGGAACTCGATACATCTATTTAATATCCTTCTTAGAAGAGGATAAATCTATATCTAGTAAAAGGTGAACTAACCGATGTAGCTTTATCCATATTGAATTCGTAAAACAACTTCTCAATGTATTGATTTTGTGACATGTGCAACTTTTTGGAAGCTGTATATTGAGTGTTATGAATGCCAAGAATACGTTTTGCTAACCCTAACTCGTTCGTAACAAAAGATTTGCTTAATTTTCTTTGCGGTATGATATTTATCTATGCATTCTTGCCAAAAATTAACATGTTATTAACATATATCAATAAAATGATCAATTCATTATCACCAACCCTCTAAAAAACAATAGTGATTTAAAGTAGTCTTTTGGTAGCCTTTCTCCCTGGCTCAAATTTCTTATACCACTATCTTGGTGATTGCTTTAACTTGCAGAGAATTTCGAAAGTCTACACACAAATTATCCTTGGCCTTAACATGAAAGCCTTTAGGTTGCTCCATGTATATATCATGATTTGAGTCACCATAAAGGAAAAGTCTTTAACATTCATTTGCTCAACCACAAAATCAAGACTAGCAGCTAAACCAAGAATCACACATAACTTTATGGTTGGAGAAAAAATCTTATCAAAATCAATACTCTTTCTTTGACTAAACTCTTTTGACCGTCAATCTAGCTTTGTGCTCAAAACATGCTCTCTCCAATCTTCAATTTGTAGACCCATTTGTTGCCTAACACCCTAAACGTGTCATTTTAAGTACTTTAATACGACAATAAATACTATACAACTTTTTGTTGGTCCCCATTAAATGTAACGACTGATAATAATATTAACGGTAAGGAGGGATTAAATACAATAAATTCAAGGTCTAACAATAATTACATATTAGAAAATCTTAGAGCTTTAGCATACAAAATTTGTTGCAGAACAAACGTTGTAGGAAAACTTTTGAATAAATAAACCCAAAAAAACACAACTCCTTCACACGCATCCTTGTTTAACATCCTTACAAGTTTGATTATATGTAATACAAAAGGTATTTTCTAATATGTGCCCTAAGGGCACATATAAGAAACATTAATTATGAAAAATATTATCATAATTAAATATGAAATGCATTTATTATGGAAATTATTAATGTATCTCACATTTAATTATGGTAATAATCTTTATAATTAATGTATTTCATATTTAATTATAGTAATATTTGTTATAATTAATGTTTCTTATATGTGCCCTAACCTTAGGCACATGTTAGAAAATCCCAATACAAAAATATAAAGATCATGGTAATGAGTGTCTAAGTCACGAAAAAATAGTTTTTAATGCCTTCATACTCGAGTGACAATTAAGTAGTCCTAGGTTTCATATTTCCATATTTCCATACATTATATTTCCATATTTATACCCTAAACTTCATATCTCCATACATTTTAATCTTCTATATATGGTACAAAATCTTGCATGTACCCTAGCCATAAATATTCACACATCGCATGTATAACAAAATAAATCAAACACCACCAAAAGGCCAAAACAAAATAAAACATCCAAAACCACATTTAAGTCTTCAAAATCTACAAACAAATCTATACGTGAAAAAAATGGCACATTATCAATCAAACATGCCACTTGCAGTGTTTATATACTCTCTATCACCTACACTAAAAACAATTGGATCCCTTCACCAAGAAGAAAATGACTAACTTCTTCTTCAAGCCATCCTTGAACACAAAACACAAATGGGATCACCTGATTCTTCATCATGTGCACCATTCTTCAAGCATTCAGTATGGAATGCATGCCCACATGCCAAAATATCAACAATTGGAAGAAGAGGAGGTGCACGTTCATCAAAATAACCATAATCACCACCACCATCATCATCATCATCACCATATAAGGAATCTTCATTATACTCAGATTCTTCATCATCATCAGAATCAGATTCTATTGAAGAAGAAAGATCCTTATTGCATAATACACAGATCTGTCCACAATGCCCACTTCCCAGTTCATAACCTATGATTTGAGAGCATAGTTTCAGTCAATCAACTAAACCCTAAACCCACATAAAACAAGTAATATGATAAAATAAAAAAATTAAAAAAAAAAAAAAAAAAAGGAAATCTTTTGGACATACCTTCCCATCTGATATGATAAACTGGATCATGGAAGAATGGTTCCAATTGACTAGAAGAAGGTTGATTCTTGTCATGGTCAGCCATGGATGTAGTTAAAGGTTTTTTACTTCCAATATCTGTACTTGGGAATGGAGGAATTTTTGGATAAGTTCTTTTGAGTTCAGTTTCCGAAACTACCCTCCTCTGTGTAGCAGGTGAAGAATCTTTAGAGCCACTCTTTTTTGGGGTTTTCTTATTTTGGGTAACTTTAGAAGTATTTTTGCCTTCAGTTTTCTGAACTTTATTCCTCAGATTATAAGTTGGAGGACCCATAGAGCCTTCAGGTTTTGGATCTTTACTCCTCAAATTGTAAACAGATCTCTTTTTATTTGTCTTTGAGTCATCCTTGCCACCATGCTTATCTCCACAAGACCCTTCTCCCAATTTCACCATGGTTGTAGTCCTGAAGAAAGCACTGCATGGATGTGCTATAGATGTTACAAATGAACTTATAGACACATATCAGATACTTATAGCAGCCCATTGAAATAAATAAACTAGAAATATACTGTCATATTAATCAGCAACTATAGCTAGCTATGGTTCATTTTTATCATTTTTCACCATTCTTCATCCTCATTTCAGCAGGTGGAACCCATTATTAACATTTTCATTCATTTCATATCAAGTAAAAAGGACCTAACTCTTTCAAAAAAAAAAAAGTAAAAACGACCTAAAAACAAAATGTCGCAGAGTGACAAGAATTTGACCTTAAATTGGGTAACGAAGACACACTTGATATAGCAATGTGAGCACAGATACATGGTATCCTGCACAAATTATATGGCAAATCCGAAGTGTAAGCTAATTCAAACTCCCATGCGCTCAGCACAATTAGACATATTTTTAGGTTTATAATCGATTGAAGTAAGGAGAACGTGTATCCAAATGTGCAATAAAGATTCGTTTGTTCTACTTCTGTAAAATGAAAGATGAAATGTGCAATAAAAGACGCTAAAAATTGCTGCAAACCCTAGCTGGAATTCTCGTGTTACGCGGTACAGACAGAACAGAATACGTCACTCTCTTTATAGTAAGTTACAATTGATCGTTTATCGTACAAGCAATTCAAAACCCGAAAACACGAAGAGAACCATCGACAAATCACAAACAAACCCTAATTTTCCGATCCTAATTCGATTTAAAAATCCGAAGATAATGAATAACAACTCACCGGATAAATTAGAGAATCAAAACCAAATATCGATGTAGAAGGGTCAGGAAAGAAAACATCGGCGAATCAACAGATGGATTTTCGTAAATTTGGGGAAGAAATTGGACGAGAAATTTCAAGACTGAGAGAAATGAAGAGGTTTCTAGGGCTTAGATGCTATTTATAGTTTTCCATCCTGTAGGCCCGGCCCGATATAATTTATTCATTTTCAAACAACAATCATTGGGCCCAACTACTTGAAAAGATTTTAATTTTCTTGTCTTTAAAAAGAAAACATTTATTCTTGTAATGACGTAACTTTTTTTATGATGTTGTTTAGATTTTTTCTATTTCCAACAAAGGGTATATTTTAATTATCTATTTAATATTTTTAATGAAACCATACATAAAAAACAGTTATATTCACATTAATATTTAGCGTTACTTTTGGCCTTTTAACAGATATATAACATTATGTTACGAAACAATAGACATCAAAAGATAATATATACAAAGTTTTTTATATAAAGAGAGAATTTATATACAAATAAGTGGGAGAAAGCGATCAAACATAAAATTTCCATCAACAAGTCAAGTAGTATATATATATATATATATATACACTTCCTCCCGCATCTTTCACATTTCTTCCATCATATCTCCACCGGACATTTTAGATCAGGAAGCAGCGGCAGGTGGCGGGGGAACGGCGGTTTCCGGCAACATCGCCACCGTGACAACAAAAAACTCACACCCAACTGCTAAACCATACGGGTTTCCATCACCACTATTAACCTCCTTCACAATTTGTCTCTCAATATGCACAATCTGTCCCACAATGTAGGGGGGCTGCTGGCGGCTGTTGTCGGCATACAAGGCGGCTGATTCTTGAGAAAGATAGTAATGATTACAGTTCCTGTTTATTGCTGTGTAGTAGCCGGATTTATCGAGCACAAATGCAGCAATTTCATGGAGCTCTAAACGCCCAAAAGATATCTTTTCCTTGTTAGCCTGGTTCAAAAAGTAAACCAAAGTTTTATTATTCGAGTTTATTATTATAAGTCAAATATGAACAAAAAATTTAAAAAATAACCTGTTTTTCGGATTGGTGTTTAATGTATAAAGTGTTGACCAGTTCTTTCTTTTCTTCCAACTCCTTTGTAAGCTGTTCGTGAGATGCCTCGGCTTTTGTGTATCGGTCAATAAGCTCGGCTCGATGTCGTGTTAAAATACCGACTTTTTTAGCGAGCACGTGAACACATTCGCGGAATTCAGTAGTACCATCATCCCCATTTTCGTTTGCAGAACTGAGAATTATATTAAATAAAAAAAAAAAAAAAAATAGGGTTATATTTAAGCCAAACGGTTTAGATAAATGTGAAATTTTGACTTACGTGGCAAGAGATTGAGCTAAAGAATTGAGTGAGTCAGCAAAACCAGCTATGCCACCTGCTGAGACACATGTTTTAAGACGTTCGAAAAGGCTGCGAACTTTTAAGGTGGACCCACGCAATGCGTTATACTCGGATGCTCTTCTATCGGCTGCACAAAGATGAGTTTGAGCCTCTTCTCGTGCTTCATGAAGACAATTCTCTAAATGTGCACAATTCATCTGTAAAATTACCAATTTCAAAAAAAAAAAAAAAAAAAAAATTGATTTATAAATTCTCAAACCTTAAAAAAAGGACACAAAATTTGGAATTAGGTTATACAGACATTACCTGAGATTCATCTAGAAGCTTCCGGCTAATTTCCAAATCCCGACCAAGCGTTCCTACCTCCTCTATTGCAGCCTGAAGTTTAGCTTCGACTTCAGTCAACTCATTTGACTTTTCTTCTAGAAGATTCTGCAATTCCATCACACGATCCCCAATCTTCCCATGTTCACCTCCCTCATTTTTTGGAAGTTGTACCATGTTGTCAGCTGTAGAACTTCCAACCAATGGCATCCCGACATCTGGCGCCTGTTCCTCTTTCTCGTCTTTTTCATTCACATCCCGATGTGGGTCCCGCATGGACGAATCCAAATGAGGATTCAAGATTCCCGATGAATTATAACCATATGAACCCTCATCCATATGAGCTTCCCCATCACCTGAAATCTCAGATTTCCCAATTGAAAAGGAATCATTTTTATCGAGTTTATTTTCTTCTAATAAATACTCATCAGATAACCTTCCTTCCAATTCCTTTATCCGTTTTTCATACAACTCAAACTGAATGTGTTTCTCTTTTAAAATTGCTTCCAACTGTTTCCCGTATTCATCTTTCAAACGTAACGCCTCAGCCGTCTTTTCCGCCCCATCTTTAAGTAAAATGTCCATTTTACCCTCGTCCCAACATTCAGCTTCTACATCCATGGGGTAAAAACAAAGCATGGCTATACAAGAAGCAAGTTCAGCTTTCAACTTTGCATTTTCAACTTCCATTTTACTTGTCCCGGAAATCCCAATAAAGTCCTCAGATTCATCACACTCTTCATTTCCATCCACAGAACTTTTAAAAGAAATCCCACCTAACTCCCCAGGGGCAAAACGGTCCAAATCCGAAATATCAAGATCTAGTAAATTCCCATCAAATGGGGCTACATTCACATCACATGTACTTGGCATATCATACAACCCCATTAATGCTAAAACATCTCTCGGGATATATAAACTATGAATTTTAATAAATTCTTCACGTCTCCTAACTTCAGAATCCCTTTTATTTGCAAGCCTTTCTGCCAGCTGTCCAGCCATTCCCATATAAAGTTTCATTGATGCCTTTCTTCTTACAATTTCAGCAAGACACGCGCGATATGCGGGCCCTATCCCACGAACAATTTTTAATTGTTCAAATTGAACATTTTGACGATTTATTGCTTCATTGAAAACCGAAAATTTGTACCTAACATCTCTTATTGTGTACTGAATGTATGCAATTTTTTGCATGTATTCGTGTACGAAAGTATTCATTTCTGATTTTTTTTCCTTGCAGAATGTAAATAGGTTTGAAATAGCACGCTCACATGAATGCATTTTTGGAAGATGGTTTTTTTCATGGCCCTCATACATGGGGCCCAATGCTGACACAGCATCGTGGGGTCGGAGGGAACTGGAGAGTTGACTGGTCAAACATTCATCTACGAGCTTCTTTACCATGGCGACATCTTTGCTGCATTAATTTGCATCCAAAAACATGAGAATGTTTTAATTGTAAAATGGAGTGAAAACAAGAAATTGAATCTTTAAAACCAAAAGTGGACTTTTTTGAGGGACAGTTTTCAAAACTAAAAATTGGGTCCTTTTGAGGATGAATCTTTATAAAGAAAAGTTGATAACTTTTTGAGGAAAAAGGAAATATATTTATTCTATTTGGTGTGCAAATTGCCATGGTGTCCCTTTTGTTATTACTATTCCATGTAACAAAAGTTTTGTTTCTAATATTCATGGTATAATTACAAACAACGCAACAAAATCCACTTTAAGATTTCCAATAAAAATTGCAACATTTACCTTTGGGAAAAATTTCATGTTGAATTTACGTATTTGCGAGTTCTCATAATGCCATTAACTAAGTTCACCAAATACCCCTATGTTGTTATCATTGAAGGGTAGTTTAGGCATTTAACTAATATGCAATGTAGCAAACAAATATATACTGATCATACAATCTACCTAACACCAAAACTTTGTACAAAAAAACTAACACGTAGATATCTCAAAACTTTGCCAAACTAAATATATATCTACATGTAACAAGTTCCATGGTAGAAATTACTGACCTTAAACCTTGCATTATGCTTTTCTGCTCATTTATATATTGTCTATGCTCCTTGATAGTTCTTTCAAGATCTCTATTAATAATAGAAGCTTCACTAGAGAACAAAAGTTCAGTACTACCCTTTAGCTCTCTAAATTCTTGCTTAAAGTCACCAACTTTAATCTCAAACTGCCTGTGAGAATTACCACAATCCTCCACCATTTTTCTCAAACTTTCTTCCTTAACAAAATCCGATAAACACCTGCGATTATCACTCTGTAAAGCAGGAAGAAGTTTGACATTCCTTAATCTCTCCAAATCCCTCCAAAAGTTCACCAAAAGATTCGAATGTGACCTTTGCTGATGCGAATAACGTTTCACAAAATCATTGTAGTTATGGAGGATCATCTTATAAATATGGTCCAAATTACCCCTGGCAATTTCCAATGCCTTTTCTTGTACCCTTTGCTCCCTTGAAAGCCGCTCACAGGTTTCATATTTCAAAAGGGTACGTCGGTAAATTGCATCTCCTAGCTGATAATGGTACCTGAATTGTATTTCATATGAAGGTAATGCTTTTAGGGCAGGATCTGAAGCTTCATCTAATGGGTGAGGTTCATGGGATGATGATGATGGTTTTGCTGGGTTTGGGTGGATATGATCAGGTGCTTCGAGGTGCACTGGTTGTGGTGGGTTTGAATTTGTACGCATTTTGGCTCTATTAAACAAGAACACTTCTCCATCATCTGAAGGGAGTTTGTATGCAGAAAGTGGTTGTTGGGGTTCTAATTTCATGTCTAGATATAAAAGGAGTTGGTCGTTTAAGGGTATCCCTGAAAGTGATTCGAGGTACCTTTGAACAGCTTCAACAAGGGTATATTCGTCACAATTGAGATCAAATGAATGGCCATTTTCGGCAATATGGACTATAAGCTTTCCCCTTTGTATAACCCCTTCCAAACCACCGCCACTTGAACTCATCTTCTCCGAATGATTTCCAAACTCAATCAGAAATCATGAATTAGGGAGTTGAAAAAGACGAATATGCCCTCACCGAGTTGGATAACATCCAGCTATTGTTTTACCATGAATGAAATCTGCAAGGCGATTTAAGTTCAAATCTTAATTAAACCCTAAAAAATCAACACCCACCGATAAAATCCAGAAAAGTAATGTAAACTCCAAAAAGAGAAAAAATCCAACGAAGTTATTGTGAAAAATAAAAACCCTAATACTCACCAACCAGAAAGATTCTGTCAAAAGAACCCTAACTTTATGGAAATTAAAACTCAAACCTTCCAAATTGTAAAGAAATCGGACTGATTTAGTAAAATAAACGAATACCCAGAAACAGAAAAGGAAGAAATTGAATGAGCTATACTTATATACACTAGATTCCAACGATGAATTTAATGAAATAGCAGTGCGATAAATAGAGGGAATGCAATCGATAACGTGAAGCCAAGGAAGAAAACAGAACAAAAGGAATTACTTCGAATTTGGCCAAGAAAAAACAAGTCTATCACGAAACACTTTCTCTTTAATAATATCTTAAAATTGTATGAATAAAATAATGAAATTGTGTGATCGTTCTTTTTCTTGGGAAGAATATTATTATTAAATACGCAAGGGCGTCAATCAGTCAGATAGATAAGAACCTTCTGAGAAGAGTAACCCACAAGGCACAGCACATAGAAAAGAAAGAAAAAAGTTTGATCCTTTCTGTATCTTTATCTTTTCTGTTCTTCCTCCACACCCACAATAAAGTCTTGGAAGAACAGAAGATTTAATCAAGCAGCCTTGATGGTTTATATGCATATGTATGTGTATGTGTCATATGTGTGTGTAAATGTCATAAATTCGACTATTTTTACTTTTACCCTTTGTGGTTTTCTTGTAACTATTTCGTCGTTTCCTATTGCGATGGGTTTTGGTTGATGATCATCCTTTTTCAATCATGGTTGTTAAAATTTTGTTTGGATTTGAAAATTGATGCCTTGTCTTTCTGAATATATGTCGTTGAGGTCCCTTGAAACTTTCATTTTCAGTTTTGTTTTACAATTTGTAAATTACAGAGTTAATTTTAATATTTTTATAGTTTACAAATATAAGATAATGAAAATAAAATACTTTGTGGTATGGAACTATTGATTGATAAAGTTACAATGGAACAAAATGATATTAAGAGATGGAAAAACACAAGTTTACAGCTTAACTACCGTTAAGATTAAAGTTGATAATTATTCATTAAGTCAAATCTTATTAATTTAATGTCTGATTGACTTAGACATAACTTTTTATCAAACCTAATAAAAGGCATATCAGAGGTCATAGGAAAGAATTAGACCCCGCTAATTATGGTATCAAACGGTCCAAATATGACTTAGTGAACCACAACTTCTAAATCTAATAAAGACATATGAAACAGCCCCTAAATCAATAACATGTTTACAGCCTATTAAGGAACTTTGGTGATGATTATTTATAAATTTGGCATTACTTATGCAGCCATGTGTGTTTACACACGTGACTAATTAAAAAGAAAATTAGATTTTTAATAACTAATTATGTGATTAAAAAGAAAATTAGATTTTTAATAACTAATTATCTGATGTTTAGATTTTGCTGGTTCAAAAAAAAAAGGAAATATATATGTTAACAATAGTCAAAAGCATTAAGAACTTTTTATGGTTTTTTAATGTTTTCTTTTGTGCAAACTTTTGTCGATTGCAATAAATGCTTCAGCAGAAACCAACTCTATGTATTTGACTCCTGAAATATAATGTTTAAAGCAGCATTATACAACTTATTTATGTTTGTTTTTTAAATTAAAGAGTAACAAGAAAAGAGAAAGATTATGAGGATAAAATGACTATCTTGTCTCCCTAAATATGGCTACGTTTTAGCACGTAATGAGTTTAGCAAAATCTTTGATAGAATCAATTGTTTGAAAGGAATATATTTTGGTCAAACTATATTATTATAATGCAGTTACTAGGTTACAACCCGTGGGAACCATGGGTAAAGAATTTATAAAACATTTATATTATTAATAAGAGTTAAGTTTGTTTAAAACTTTTTGTATTGATTATTTAAAATTGGAGGACTGAATCGGGTATCTATTTCAAACGTATTAAATTAAATTTAAATAGAGATCATATACCATAAATACCATAAAAATCGGATATTAAATGCTGATTTATTTTGAAATTTAAATAGATATCATATACCATAAATACCATAAAATTAAATTGGATATTAAATGCTGATTTATTTTGACCTGGACATTATAGAAGATGAAATCAAAAAGGGGCAAAAACGGTATTTAACATTTGATGAAATTAGTGTTTTTGAAGGGACACGTGACAATTTACTTTCGTTTATTAGTTAGGGAGATTGAACTGCTCATTAGTTTAGGGACATTTTTGTACATTAACAAAGATATTTATTGTACAATTTTTTGTTAGTTTTAAGAATAGTGACACATCGTTGCAAATGACACATGATAGAATAGCGTGATACACAAATGACAAACCTAATAAATATCTACAGATGCATAAAGGGTTTATCACTTAACAATTAACTATCTTATATTTAGATTTTTAATAACTAATTATTTGATGTTTAGATTTTTAATAGTCACATTTTGTATATTTAACATTTAGGTAAATATGACAAGAGACATTAAATTTTTATTTATTTTTTTAATTTTAACACTATTGTAATTGTTTTTCAATTTTGTCCAATTAGACCAATTACTTGATTACTAATTATCAGCTGACATGTCACTTATTAATGAAGTGGCTCTCTAATATGACATGACGGTGTGGTGTTGAAGCGACATGCATACGTAAAACTCCTTGATGATGTAATATTGAGTGTCAAAATAGAAGGAAAAAAACTAAAATTTAACGACTTTTGTGTTATAAAAAAAATATAGTGATTTTTTGTGCAATTTAATCTTAATCTACAAAATATAAATAACAAAACTATATTATAAAACCATAAAATTCATAAAAACTATCGTTAATTTGTTTTAAACTTTTACTAGTATGGCGTTTACGTACATCTATAACCATTTCATATGTATTTTGAACATATTTATGCATTTCAAAATGGTGAAATATGTATGAATCAACCCTACGCAATATCCTACACAAACATAAAATGTGTATGATCACAACCCTAAGTCATATCCTACTCAAATATGATAACATACACTATAAATACCAGTATAGTTACATAATCATATATATATATATATATATATATATATATATATATATATATATATATATATATATATATATATATATATAACACCCCATTTTATCGTTTCGGTAAATATTAACGATTAATAGAAATTAGAAATTCGAATTTTAGATATATAACTCGTTAGCCTTAGTAATATAAACAAAAGTCGTAGTTCTCGTTAAAGCGAATTCGTGCGTATATAGAATGTCCAAATCTGACTTCAAGAGAAGAAGTTATGATTTTCTAAGTTTCAGCACAATAGTGTGCGCACAGATATCGACTTTTAGAAAGGTAGATTATTAGGCAAAGTAATCTAAACGAGAATCGAAAATCTCGTTCGTAGGAGTTCGTCGATGTAAAGAACATCGAGAATGAAGTCTGTATATAGGAGTTATGTTTTCTGCAGTGATCTCTAACAGGCTAAGCCTATCAAAAATATAAATTTTTGATAGAGTGAGAATTAGATGTTGAGGTCTAGCGGAAAGTTGAAGATCTCGTCAAGAGATTTCCGGCAATAAATAACGTCGAAAACGAAGCTCGTATGAAGAAGTTACGTCATTTTAAACAAATCTGGAACATCGGGCTCGAGCAATGCGCAACGCGCGGTAATGACGTGGCGGCACCAGAGGGCACCACATGGCAAGCCGACTCTTCCTTTCCGCCAAGAGGCGCGATGACGTGGCATAATATGGGCATGACACGTGGCACCACGAGAGTGTGACACGTGTCACATTCTAGAAGGGTGTGAGGTGAGAGAACCGGTGAGCTACACGTGGCCGGCAAGCGCAGGAGCCAACACAGCCCTAGTGCGCAGCGCGCATCCTGCTGCAGTATATATATATATATATATATATATATATATATATATATATATATATATATATATATATATATATATATATATATATATATATCCCTCATTTTCATTTCATTTACTCACACATTCATCCAATCTCTCTCTAGCATTCATTGAGCCCGGCTTTTGGGATTTTCTTCAGAGTGTTTAGTAAAGTTTTGAGGGTTCGAGGTGTTCAGAATGTAGAACTTTCGGTCTCGGAGTTCGGTCCGCTTACTCTCCCGGTTTTCACTTAAATCTCGATAAGTTAAGCTACACTCTCCCATTTTCAGTGTAACTTATATTTGTAGTCATACGTCGTTGTTATGGACCTATAAATAAGATCAATCATTAAATCTCGGTAAGTTAAGCACAGTGCTCACGGCGTGAGCAGGTGATTGACGTCTTCCAGAGCAAGTGGACGAGTGACGAACGCAGTGACCTACTAGGCTCATGACTTGAGCATTGGAAACTCACGACGTGAGTACTGAATATTGGCCCTATAAATATAAATCGAGGGTCAGTCGAATTTGGTTGCTCCATCTTTTCTCTCTCTCTCTCTCCCGATACTCTCTCTAGCCTTCTTGAAGTACCCCCGATGCCCCGGTATCATCCCGAGACCCTAGGCGAGTTCCGAAGCTCCAAGGATCCCGAGAAGAAAAGAGTTTTCGAGCCGAAACTTTGCCCGCGAGAAGTCCGGTTTCTGAGAAAACATTTCGGTTTCATTGAAGAATATCACTTTAAGAGCCGTAGTGTTGTCCGAGCATCGTCTTATCAAGTGAGTGCATAGTCCCTTTCATGAACATGATTTTAATACAAGTATTGTTTGAATGTATTAAATATATGTTTTGTGTGAGTTATTTGATGATGTCTGAATTAAGTGTTAAAGAACATACCTGATTGTTTATGATAACTTAGGTTAAAGAGTAAACCTAAGATTGGTTATAATGGTTATGGGGTAGTATCTCTTTATGAGTACGAGTGAGATATATACGGAGAATAGAACTTTAAAATATGTCATTAATTCGGAAGCATTGATTTGACATAGTTATTCGTCCCTAGTCCAAGAGTATGGATTGGACTTAGTTAATTGTCATTAATCCGGGAGTATGGATTAAGACTTAGTTAGTTGTCATTAATCCGGGAGTATGGATTAAGACATAGTCAGTTATCCTTAGTCCTGAAGTATGGACAAGACATATAATATGTCATTAATCCGGGAGTATGGATTAAGACATAGTTAGTTGTCCTTAGTCCGGGAGTATAGACAGGACATAGTTATTTGTTATTAAATCCGGGAGTATGGATCAGGTTGAGAGGTTAGTTTTAGATCCGGGAGTATGGATCAGGTCGAGAGGTTAGTTTTAGATCCGGGAGTATGGATTAGGTCGAGAGGTTAGTTTTAGATCCGGGAGTATGGATCAGGTCGAGAGGTTAGTCACTTTTAATTCAGCTATAGTTGATTGAAATCCCACAATGTACTCACCAGGCTCCCAAGCCTGACCCACTCAGTTTTCTTTGTATCACAGGTATCGATACGAAGACATATTTCACTAAGAGATTAAAGGAGATGCAAATCATTAGTGTAAATAAATGTAAGTTCTGTTTATGCTTATGTGTTTGTATCGGAACATGACATCCCGTGATTTTGTTAAATGATGAAAATACATTTCTTTAAGAAATGCTTTGATAAATTCTTATCATATTTTGTTTTGGGAACAAATTCCGCAACTGTTTTCTTTGAAAGATTACTCTAATTTTAAAACAAAGCATAAACAAATCGGTCTTTTCTGGCCGTAAAATTGGGGATGTCACAGTTGGTATCAGAGCATTAGTTTAAGCGAACTAGGAATTTGTAGGATTTGTAGACTTAAACTTAGAATGCTAAGTGATGATTGTGAGATGAGTGTCTACCATATTTTAGACACGAGCACTCGTATATTTTAGGAAAGATGCCTAAAATGCTTTTATGTGCTAAATGTTATATGTTTGCTATATATGATATTGTTTGTTCGGATCTATGGTCTGTTGCCGACCGGATCTGGAAACCTTATGTGTTTAGGATTCTAAGCGTACGACTACGATATTAGAACTAGCATGTAAACGTTTCGGAGTGATAAAGATGATTTGAATATCTACCGTGAATGAGGATCTAAAATCACCTTATTCGGTGTATAGATAAAAAAATGGCAAGAACCGGAAGTGGAGCTGGAAACGTGAACGAAAACAGGAATCAACCACCTATGATTGAGCAAGTAGTTGTTGCAGCAGTAGCACCTGAGCCGATAACAATGGCTGGAGTACAATTGATGATTCAAACAATGTTGGATCGTCAAATGGAGGAAACTAAACGTCTGCTTCAGCAAAATCGTGATGAACTTTCAATACAAGTTGAAGAGCCCGAAGTGAATGGAGGGTCGTCGGATGGAGGAAACTTCAGTGGGACTGTTGGTCAAGCCAATCCACCGATAGTTAGGCAAAACAACCAGGATGGAGGAAATGATGGACGGGGATGCAAATATAAGGATTTTATGGCATCCAAGCCACCGTGTCTATCTGGAAGCCCGACACCAGTGGAAGTTATGGACTGGATCTCCGAGATGGAGACAATGTTCGAGAGTTGTGAGTGTAGCAACAGACAGAAGACCGCTCTCGCAATTCCTCTGTTAAAGTCTGGAGTACTGAGCTGGTGGAAGCTACTAGCTGGTTCGATGCCTAAGGGAGAAGCTAGCAAGATGTCTTGGGAAGATTTTGTGGTGCAACTGAAAATGCAATACTGCTCTGAGCAGGATCTTCTGGAAATCAACAATGAGTTCTAGAATCTAAAGAAGGGAAGGTTAAGCGTCATCAAGTACGTTATTAGTTTTACGGAGAAGATGAAGCTTGTTCCTTACCTGGTTCCAACTGAACTCTCCAAGGTTAACAAGTTTGCCCGTGGATTACCAGCGGACTTTGGTCCGATGGTCAAGCAAGCAACCACTTTGAAAACTGCCATTTGGGTTGCTAAGAACGTCGAGACCCAGATAAGGGAAAAGAATCTGGAGAGGGCCGATGTGACAACCCGGAATTTCTATTCTGTACAACCACTCACTTCAATAGAAGTCAGAACTGTTTCTGCTCACTTTCAAGCTTTTTGGAATCAGTTAGAGTGTTTTAAAGTTAGTACTTCAAGAGATAACTGGAGAGAGGATGCCCTAGGGTTTATTGTGCATCAATAAGGTTCCAAAACTCCAAGAGTTTGGAGTTTACGGCCTAAACAAGGTGTTTACGGCCATAAACCCTAAGAGGGTATAAATATGACACTTAGTCATTTTTACCACTTTTTCACCATTTTCAAGTCTAAAACTCAAATCCTCTCAAGTATCATCCAATTTTCCTTCTTGATCTTCAGCTTTGTAAGTATTTCTTACCCTAATTAGTTGATATCTTACTTAATCTAGTGATCTTACATGATTCCATCCGTGAAATCATTCCATTTGTGTAGATCTTCAAGTGTTCTTAGTTTCACCAAGAACACGCACTAGTGTTCTTGGACTTTTAACACCCTTTCAAGCTTATCTATTGTAAGTACTCTTACCCTAGTGTGTTATAAGACATTTTACACTTCTTAATCAACTAAAAAACATAAAGGAACACAAGATCAAAGGTGTTTACGGTCCAACATGTTCTTGGACCGTAAACCCTAATGAATGGGCCAATGTGTGCCCTAGTCCCTTACCAAGCCTTGGATACTAGTCTAGATCACATCCTTGAGGTGTATTGGACCTTAAACATCGAAAACATCAAGGACCATTAGAGTTTACGGCCGTAAACTCATGGAGAAATGGTCCATGGGCCGTAAACTCTACAAAGGGGTGAAATGTTGCCACAATCACTTCCTAAGGCTTAGACTTGAAGTAAGGATGCTTCATTATGACTTCTAGGACTTCAAAACATGAAATGGTAGAAGTACCATGGGTTTACGGCCGTAAACTCATGGGTTTACGACCGTAAACTCCAAGGGAGTTGGTCCCAAAATCGTAAACTCCAAAAGAGTTTACCCTTGGACCTTAAACTCAAATGCAAAGCCCTACAACCCTTAGATGCATTCCTTAGTACTTATAACACTTGAATCAAGGTGTTTTTCATGTCCTAGGGTGTCTTAACTTGGTTAATTAGTTGTTAAATGACTAATTGGATACATATATGTGTTATTATATGTTAACTAGTGTAACGCCCGGGTTTCGGAGCTAAGCATTTTTAGACGATGTAATAGTCTAGGTCAACTATTGTAACTCTTTTGATGTAATAAAAATGAAATATTTGAGTATTTTGTGAATTTATGTGCTTACTATTTAATTATAAATGTATAATTAATAAAGAATAAAAATAAGCGTCAAAATTAAAATATGAGATAAGCCCGATATCTTTACATAAAGTTGTAGTGGTCAAAACAAGGATTCCGGAGATATAAAGAACGCCGAAATCCGAGTTATAACGAAGAAGTTATGACCCGACGAAGTTTCACGACGGAACCGGCACGATACCGGGAAGCGTGAATAGTGAATTTATGATAAAGCGAGTTTTTAGCCGACACGACCTAAACGAGAATCGAAGAGCTCTTTAATTGTGGCGTAACAATAAAAAGACAGACGAAAACGGACGTCGGATGAAGAAGTTATGAATTTTTAACGGACCAATCCTGTCCCAGCCTGTTAAAAATATAACGTTTAATATAAATTCAAAATTAGCCAACGGAGTCTAAACGAAAGTTGTAGATTACGTTCCCGCCTTCGCGTGGATATAAATAACGTCAAAAACGGAGCTCGTATGCTAGAGTTATGATTTTTCTAAGACGGGAGGCCGATACGCGATATTGGGTGACAAGGCACCACCAGAAATTGGACATGTGGCACCACCAGAAATTGGACACATGGCACCACCAGAAATTGGACATGTGACACCACCAGAATTTGGACAAGTGGCACCACCAGAAGGCCACCACATGCCCCAACTCACTATAAATAGAAGTGCTGGGTTCTCTCATTTCTTACACCTTTCCTCTTCCACTTTCTCTCTCTAAACTCTCTCTCTAAGCTCCCTTGAGCCCCTAAAGTCTAGGTAAACCCGCTAGCACCCGAAGGAAGTCCCGAGGCTCCCGGAGTCCCGAGAAAAGAACCTTTCGGCTCGGAAACGCTGCTCCAGCGAAGCCCGGTTTTGAGAAAAAAAAACCCGCTGTAAGTAAGGTACGCCTACGAAATTTTTAATATAACTTTTAAATAATTATAGTAATGTTATTAGGTCCTTAAAATAATTATTTGGGCTATTATAATTTATATATTGAGTGTTATTTAACGCTTGTATAATAATAATAATAGCCAGACTATTAATTAGTCGCGGTTAACGTTAAAACTAAACGCTAGTGGTATTAATACTAGGTTTTGATCAAGGAAAAATTGTTTTGAGATAACGGAGTGCTGTTCGAGTACCGAGTCACCACCTAATCAGGTGAGTGCATAGTTACTTTCATCTTACACATAGATATGAAGTATTTTATATTAATTACGTGCTATGTGTGCATATTATCTGAATACTTGCTGCCTATACTGATGAAAGATTTTTATACATGTTTTAAATAATTTAAACTGTATATGTATTTTATATCTACAAAAAAAATGTTGGGGTAAAAAATGGGTAGATGTAATAAGACGATGTGTGATAAAATGATGAGAGGCCTCGATGTTGTTGTTGTTGATTCTGTCATCTAGCGGAGTATGGATGACGACCACGGACTCTTCTAGACAGTCCAGTGGAACGCTAGCAGGCTCGCAACCTGTAGGTGTTTGTGAACGATGTGTTCACTGGTGTACTCCATCCCACTCATGGTTGCCTTTAGGAAATTTATGCTGAGGAAACCCCTTGGCAGTAGTGTCCATCCCGATGTTGATCCTTAGGCTAGGTCCCTTATGATAGGTGTTTTAGGGACGTAGTGTGAGGATAACGGGAACGGGTAATCGGGTTATTGTTGGTTGATGAAATTAATAAACTTATTTATTGTGGGTTGAAAACCCTATGTGCTCACCAGGCTCCCAAGCCTGACCCACTCAGTTTCTTGTATTACAGGTAGTGGCGCACGAGCATAGACATGATGTTTGGGATGAGAGATTATGAACAAATGTAGTAAGGTTATATTATACTGTTTATGCTTTTGATCTGTATCGAACATGACATCCCGAGGCTTTTAATGAAATACATTTCTACGAAAATGTTTAGATAAATCCTTATCATATTTTATTTTGGGAACAAATTCCGCAACACTTTTATTTAAAATGTTACTCTGATTTTTAAACAAAGCATAAACAAAATCGGTCTTTTCTGGCCGTGAAAATGGGGATGTCACAGTTGGTATCAGAGCATTAGTTTAAGCAAACTAGGAATTTATAGGATTTCTAGACTTAAACTTAGAATGCTAAGCAATGATTGTGAGGTGTGAGCACTAGCTTATTTTAGGAATTGTGCCTAAAATACTTTTATGTGCTAAATGATTTATGCCTTATATGCTGTTATTTGTTCGGATCTATGGTCTGTTGCCGACCGGATCTGGAAACCTTATGTGTTTAGGATTCTAAACGTACGACTACGATATTAGAACTAACATGTAAACGTTTCGGAGAGATAAGGATGATTTAAACGTCTATCCTGAATAAAGATCTAAATTCACCTTATTCGGTGTATAGATCAAAATGGCAAGAACCCGCAGTGGAGCTGGAAACGCAAACGAAAACAGGAATCGACCACCTGTAATTGAGCAAATACCTATTGTAGCTGCAGCACCTGAGCCAGTAACGATGGCTGGTGTACAATTGATGATTCAGGCGATGTTGGATAATCAGATGGAAGAAACTAGACGTCTGCTTCGACAAAATCGTGAAGAACTTTCAATCCAAGTTGAAGAGCCCGAAGTGAATGGAGGGCCATCGGAAGGTGGAAACTTCAGTGGTACCGTTGGTCAAGACAACCCACAAATTGTTAGACAAGGCAATCGTAATGGAGGAAATGATGGAAGAGGATGTAAATACAAGGATTTTATGGCGTCTAAGCCACTGTGTCTATCCGGAAGCCCGACGCCGGTGCAAATTATGGATTGGATCTCCGAAATGGAGACAATGTTTGAAAGTTGCGAATGCAGCAACAGGCAGAAGACCGCTCTTGCGATCCCGTTGTTGAAATCTGGCATGTTGAGTTGGTGGAAGCTGTTAGCTGATTCTATACCCAAGGGAGAAGCGAGTAAAATGTCTTGGGAAGATTTTGTGGAACAACTGAAACTGCAATACTGCTCAGAGCAGGACCTACTGGAAATCAATAACGAGTTTTAGAATTTGAAGAAGGGAAAGATGAGCGTTGCTGAATACGCTGCAAGTTTCACGGAGAAAATGAAGCTTATCCCATACCTAGTTCCAACAGAACTCTCAAAGGTCAATAAGTTTGCCCTTGGACTACCAGCGGACTATGGTCCAATGGTTAAGCAAGCAACCACGTTGAAAGCCGCCATCTGGGCTGCCAGAAATGTTGAGACCCAGATCAGGGAGAAAGGTCTGGAAAGGTCATAGGTTGGTGAGAAGAGGAAGTTTGACGGACCCTCGGGGTCCAGCAAAAAGGGTAAATTCTCAAAGTCTAGTTCGAAAGGAGGTGGAGGAGGCGAAGTGAAGTGGTGTGACAAGTGCAAGAAGAAGCACTCTGGGAAGTGCGACGGAGGGGTCACTTGTTTCAAATGTGGGAAGCCTGGGCACTATGCCAATGAATGCACATTCACTAAGAAGGTCTGTTATGAGTGCAACGAGGAGGGGCACATTTTGAGGGACTGCCCGAAGAAGAAGGAAGCAGGAAGACCCAACATTCCACCAAAGCCGAAGGCTAGAGCCTTCCAGATGACACTGGAAGCTGCTAAGGAAGAAGCTGATGTCGCTTCAGGTACCTTTCTCGTAAACAAATTGCATGCCCAAATTTTATTTGATTCTGGAGCCAACTACTCCTTTATTTCGCATGAATTTGGTAGAAAGCTAGCTTTACCTGTCGATAGACTAGATAATGCCTTATTAGTCGAAGTTGCTAGTGGCAAGTTTGTACCTGTTAGCCATCGTATGAAAAACATCTTAATCGATTTGAACGGGAATAAGTTTCACGAGGAATTATTGCCTATCGAACTTAACGGTTTCGACATCGTGTTGGGAATGGATTGGCTTAGCACCAATGATGCGGAAATACTGTGCAAAAAGAAGATCGTAAAAGTAAACCCGCCTGGGAAAGAGTCGTTTATGGTGTATGGGGACAAACGCAGGGTAAATTCTGGAATCATTTCTCTAATGAAAGCCAGAAAATGTTTGACCAAGGGATGTACATCATATTTAGCATTCGTGATCGATGGTAAGAAGGAAAAGAAGGTGATACAGAGCATTCCTGTCGTGTGTGATTATCCGGAAGTATTTCCCGAAGATCTTCCCGGATTACCGCCTGATCGACAAGTAGAATTCCGTATTGACTTGTTACCAGGAACGACACCAATAGCAAAAGCACCTTACCGATTAGCACCGACGGAGATGAAGGAGCTGATGATGCAACTTCAGGAGTTATTGGACAAAGGTTTCATTAGACCTAGTTCATCACCCTGGGGAGCTCCGGTGTTATTCGTGAAAAAGAAAGATGGAAGTATGAGAATGTGTATTGATTACAGAGAGCTGAACAAGACAACAAAAAAGAATAGATATCCGTTGCCAAGGATTGATGACCTGTTCGATCAACTGCAAGGTTCAAGTTATTTTTCAAAGATCGACCTACGGTCAGGATATCATCAGCTGAAGGTAAGAGAGCAAGATATAGAGAAGACTGCATTCAGAACACGATATGGACACTACGAGTTTTTGGTTATGTCGTTTGGACTAACCAATGCTCCAGCAGCATTCATGGATTTAATGAACAGGGTTTGTAATCCGTTTCTTGATAAATATGTGATAGTGCTCATAGATGACATTCTGATTTACTCAAAAAGCCAAGAAGAGCATGGTAGACACTTGCGGGAAGTGTTAGAAGTCTTGAAGAAGGAGAAGCTGTATGCTAAATTCTCCAAATGTGATTTTTGGATTCGAGAAGTCCAATTCTTGGGTCACGTGGTCAACCAAGAAGGGATAATGGTCGATCCAGCAAAGATTGAAGCGGTAATGAAGTGGGAGCAACCAAAAAGTCCCACGGAGATCCGAAGCTTTTTGGGATTAGCCGGATATTACCGAAGGTTTATCCAAGGATTTTCTTCAATCGCTAGTCCATTAACAGCGTTAACCCACAAAGGAGTTACCTATGCTTGGAGTGATAAGCATAAAGAAGCATTCGAGAAGCTAAAGAAGAAACTATGCGAGGCACCGATACTTTCTCTACCCAATGGAGTTGAAGACTTCGCTGTTTATAGCGATGCGTCTGGTGTTGGGTTGGGTTGTGTTTTGACCCAACGAGAAAAGGTGATCGCATATGTGTCTCGACAGTTGAAGGAACATGAAAAGAACTACCCGACTCATGACTTGGAGTTGGCGGCGGTAGTTTTCTATCTAAAAATATGGAGGCATTACCTCTATGGCACGAAGTGCAAACTTTTCACCGATCATAAGAGTCTCCAATATCTCTTTAATCAGAAAGAATTGAACATGAGGCAACGACGCTGGCTAGAATTACTCAAAGACTATGACTATGAGATACTTTACCACCCCCGTAAAGCAAACGTTGTCGTTGATGCTCTCAGTCGAAAAGTCAACCTTGAAAGAAAAAGGCCAAGAGCATTGAGAATAGAAGTTGTCTCGACCATTGTGGAAAGTATCAGGGAAGCTCAAGAAGAAGCTTCAGAGAAGAGTGACCGAAAAGAAGAACGTTTGGGAAAAACATTGGTGTTCGGTACAAACACTCAAGGACTAAAGGTATTCCAAGATCGGATTTGGGTACCTAAGACTGGAGGAATAAGAGATCTTCTGATGGAAGAAGCTCACAAGACCATGCACTCGATTCATCCCGGTAGCACTAAAATGTATAGGGACCTAAAACCCTACTACTGGTGGCCGACGATGAAGCTCGACGTTGCGAAATATGTGGCCGAGTGTGTAACTTGTGCAAGAGTTAAGGCACAACATCAGAAACCATATGGGAGTTTAGAACCCTTACCTGTACCCATGGGTAAATGGGAAGACATCACCATGGATTTTGTGACTAAACTACCCAGGACGAAGAACGGTCACGACATGATTTGGGTGGTCGTGGATCGTTTCACAAAGAGTGCACACTTCATAGTTGCCAATGAAAGGTGGTCTATGGATAAGCTTGCAAATGCTTACGTAAAGGAAATTGTGAGACTTCACGGTGTTCCTCTAACAATTGTATCGGATCGTGATAGTCGTTTCACGTCAAGGTTTTGGAGAAGTCTACAAGAGGAATTGGGTACGAAGTTATGTCTGAGTACAGCTTACCATCCGCAGACTGATGGTCAGAGTGAAAGAACGATTCAAACGCTTGAAGATATGTTGAGAGCATGTACCCTCGAGTTCCAAGGTAACTGGGATGAGCACTTACCTTTGGTAGAATTTTCCTACAACAACAGTTTCCACTCGAGCATCAAGATGGCACCTTATCAAGCTTTGTACGGACAAAAGTGTCGTACGCCTTCTTGTTGGCTTGAGGCTGGAGAAAAGCAGTTTATGGGCCCCGAGATAATCCATGAGACTGCTGAGAAACTGAAGGTGATAAAGGAAAGGATGTTAGCAGCTCAGGATCGTCAGAAGAGCTATGCTGACAAGAAAAGACGACCGATGACCTTCGAAGTTGGGGATTCCGTTTTTCTTAAAGTCTCACCGTGGAAAGGACTTATACGATTCGGGAAACGAGGAAAACTGAGTCCAAGGTTTATTGGACCGTTCAAAGTTCTTCAGAAGATTGGGAACCAAGCTTACAAGCTGGAATTGCCCGAAGAACTCGATGGTATTCATAACACCTTCCATGTATGTTATCTGAGGAAATTCACGGGAGAAGTTCCCGACATAATTCCGATCTCGGAGTTAAGAATGGATGAGAATAAGAGGCTAATCGAAGAGCCCGAGGCAATTGTTGAACGTAAGATTAAGAAGTTACGACGCAAGATGGTCGACTTAGTGCTAGTCTGATGGAAACATTCGAATGGGCCGAATCTCACTTGGGAAACAGAGGATGACATGATGAGTCGCTATCCGCATCTGTTTGCTGACGCATGATTCCGGGACGGAATCATCCTAAGGAGGAGAGAATTGTAATGCCCAGGTTTCGGGGCTAAGCATTTTTAGACGATGTAATAGTCTAGGTCAACTATTGTAACTCTTTTGATGTAATAAAAATGAAATATTTGAGTATTTTGTGAATTTATGTGCTTATTATTTAATTATAAATGTATAATTAATAAAGAATAAAAATAAGCGTCAAAATTAAAATATGAGATAAGCCTGATATCTTTACATAAAGTTGTAGTGGTCAAAACAAGGATTCCGGAGATATAAAGAACGCCGAAATCCGAGTTATAACGAAGAAGTTATGACCCGACGAAGTTTCACGACGGAACCGGCACGATACCGGGAAGCGTGAATAGTGAATTTATGATAAAGCGAGTTTTTAGCCGACACGACCTAAACGAGAATCGAAGAGCTCTTTAATTGTGGCGTAACAATAAAAAGACAGACGAAAACGGACGTCGGATGAAGAAGTTATGAATTTTTAACGGACCAATCCTGTCCCAGCCTGTTAAAAATATAACGTTTAATATAAATTCAAAATTAGCCAACGGAGTCTAAACGAAAGTTGTAGATTACGTTCCCGCCTTCGCGTGGATATAAATAACGTCAAAAACGGAGCTCGTATGCTAGAGTTATGATTTTTCTAAGACGGGAGGCCGATACGCGATATTGGGTGACAAGGCACCACCAGAAATTGGACATGTGGCACCACCAGAAATTGGACACATGGCACCACCAGAAATTGGACATGTGACACCACCAGAATTTGGACAAGTGGCACCACCAGAAGGCCACCACATGCCCCAACTCACTATAAATAGAAGTGCTGGGTTCTCTCATTTCTTACACCTTTCCTCTTCCACTTTCTCTCTCTAAACTCTCTCTCTAAGCTCCCTTGAGCCCCTAAAGTCTAGGTAAACCCGCTAGCACCCGAAGGAAGTCCCGAGGCTCCCGGAGTCCCAAGAAAAGAACCTTTCGGCTCGGAAACGCTGCTCCAGCGAAGCCCGGTTTTGAGAAAAAAAACCCGCTGTAAGTAAGGTACGCCTACGAAATTTTTAATATAACTTTTAAATAATTATAGTAATGTTATTAGGTCCTTAAAATAATTATTTGGGCTATTATAATTTATATATTGAGTGTTATTTAACGCTTGTATAATAATAATAATAGCCAGACTATTAATTAGTCGCGGTTAACGTTAAAACTAAACGCTAGTGGTATTAATACTAGGTTTTGATCAAGGAAAAATTGTTTTGAGATAACGGAGTGCTGTTCGAGTACCGAGTCACCACCTAATCAGGTGAGTGCATAGTTACTTTCATCTTACACATAGATATGAAGTATTTTATATTAATTACGTGCTATGTGTGCATATTATCTGAATACTTGCTGCCTATACTGATGAAAGATTTTTATACATGTTTTAAATAATTTAAACTGTATATGTATTTTATATCTACAAAAAAATGTTGGGGTAAAAAATGGGTAGATGTAATAAGACGATGTGTGATAAAATGATGAGAGGCCTCGATGTTGTTGTTGTTGATTCTGTCATCTAGCGGAGTATGGATGACGACCACAGACTCTTCTAGACAGTCCAGTGGAACGCTAGCAGGCTCGCAACCTGTAGGTGTTTGTGAACGATGTGTTCACCGGTGTACTCCATCCCCCTCATGGTTGCCTTTAGGACATTTATTGCTGAGGAAACCCCTTGGCAGTAGTGTCCATCCCGATGTTGATCCTTAGGCTAGGTCCCTTATGATAGGTGTTTTAGGGACGTAGTGTGAGGATAACGGGAACGGGTAATCGGGTTATTGTTGGTTGATGAAATTAATAAACTTATTTATTGTGGGTTGAAAACCCTATGTGCTCACCAGGCTCCCAAGCCTGACCCACTCAGTTTCTTGTATTACAGGTAGTGGCGCACGAGCATAGACATGATGTTTGGGATGAGAGATTATGAACAAATGTAGTAAGGTTATATTGTACTGTTTATGCTTTTGATCTGTATCGAACATGACATCCCGAGGCTTTTAATGAAATACATTTCTACGAAAATGTTTAGATAAATCCTTATCATATTTTATTTTGGGAACAAATTCCGCAACAGTTTTATTTAAAATGTTACTCTGATTTTTAAACAAAGCATAAACAAAATCGGTTGTTTCTGGCCGTGAAAATGGGGATGTCACAACTAGGATCCTTGTGTGTGTTCAAGTCTTCACTTGACACTTAGCATCCTATACCATCCGTTCATCCAAACCACTCACTACAGGTGAGTTCATACCCCTTAATCTATCCTTTTAAATGATTTTAAATGCTTTCATGGGGGGGAATACAAGTAGAAAACAGGAAGTTATAGAATCAATCACATGTGATTTATAACTGTGTTTTCAACCAACTGATTTCACATACTTCAAGATGTGTTAAATACAATGGTTTTCAGTTATTTTATACTTTGTTATCCAATAAACTACTTTTGAATCAAATTATAAACTGACATCAAGTCATTATTATTTATTGTTCAAAACTCTTAAATGTATTACAAAACCTCTTTCAACTTATTGTTAAAAACCATATATATACACTTATGTTTCATGTATATATGTATTGATATGAGAGCTTTCATTCTTTATTTAGTTCCAACACTCTTGAGTAGCAAGGGTGTATAAACCTACTTGGACATTCAATCTACATTCCAGTAAACTATAATAGGTATAGTTTAGGAGATACAAATTACTATCCCTAGTACAAGGAATTACACAAGAGTCAGTTCATTCATGAGTCTATACAAATATACTAAATACTATATGAAGAGATACTATTACATGCTATACAGAGAGAAATACTATATACTATACAGAGAGAAATACTATATAATATACGGGACTGACCATCCTACACCTGGCTGCTAGCTACAGCGGGACCTGTTCATCGACGGATGTTCTCGGTTGTACTGTTCGGCGAGTTACCACGCCGTGATTATCCTAGGACAAAAGGATACGATTTCAATGATTATATAATTTTCCCTATTACTTTTATCTTGTGACACATTCACATAAACGATGAGGTAGACTATATTTTCATAATAATAGTTGTACATGGGAAAAACCTTCATTTATACAGAGATGCAAACCTTCAAAGCATTCGGGTCTTGGTAGCAGACTACCTTTTATACTAGTAGGAAATATGGGATTTTCTAGGGTTTTCACACTTATACTAAATGTTTCATTAAACATTTACAAGTCTTTCATAACAGCTTTACAAATCAATGACACTAAAATACTTATGAATTCACCAGCTTTATGTTGATCTACGCTTTCAAAATAACTTGTATTCTCAAGTCACCAGTAGACAGGTACGATGACCAGGTTTTAAGAAGACGGAGCACAGACAAGACTCGTCTTTTATTTTGATTACATATTTTGGTGTCTTATTACTATGAAAGAACACTCATGTATTAAAACTTTACTTTTAATGCAATGGATGATGTTGTTGCTTGTTTACTACTTTGCACTGTTATGATACTTTACATGACGTCCTCCACCCCTGAACGTTTCCGCCGTTCTTGGTTTTGGGGTGTGACAGCCGATGTGGGCGAGAAAAGAAAGTTTGAAGGATCCTCAAGGTCCGATGAGAAGAGAAAATTCTCGAAGTCTGATTCGAAGGAGTTCGAAGAAGGAGCACAATGGTGTGATAAGTGCAAGAGGAAGCATATTGGGAGATGCTCTAAAGAGATGACCTGCTTCAAATGCGGGAAGACTGGTCATTATGCCAGTGAATGCTCAACTAAAAGAGAAGCCTGCTTTAAGTGTGGTGAAGAAAGACACTTCAAGCAAAACTGCCCAAGAGGAGAAGGGGATACAAGGCCGAATGTGCTGGCACAGCCAAAGGCAAGAGCATTTCAAATGATCCTTGACGAAGCAGATGACAATGCGAAGAATCAAGGATGAAGACTTCATATCGGGATATAGCTAGTATCAGGAAGTGTTAGAGGCATAGTATAGGGTGAACTTGAACATTTGTGTAATCGTTTCAAGAATTAATATAAACCCTGGTTTTGTTATTTGATGTGTTGAATAATTGTGTGATTTTTTATGGTGACTTGGTTGACTGCGAGACAATGTTTGGGACGAGTATGAGTAGGTGTGAATAGTAATAGAGATCTATACTACTGGAAGCACAGGACTCACACTTGGATCAGGGAAAGTCACAAGGTTACCAAGAAGCTTGTAATTGAGTTCGTTTTTATTCAAATATGTCGTTACCATTGTTTCGGTAATGACTAAAAAGATGATTGATATTCTAACCCTAGTGGTCATATCAAATTGAGTCCGACTACGATGAGTTTGTTACGTGGTTCAGAGAACCAAGTTCGATGTAACATCTGACTTAAGTCAGAAGATTGAAATCAATGCAATCAATAGCATCGTGCTCGTTGTTAATGAAGCTTGTAGCCAGAAATGCTATGTGATAAAATGCGATTGTATCACATTAGAATATGAAGGAAGGTATATTCCATTCTGGAATTTTACTCAAAGAGACTTGAGTCTAAGCGTTGCATCAGGCGATGAGAGGTCATTAGAGCACGACCCATCGATATGTTACAATAGATAAAGGAAAGTATTTATCCTAAGAAGAAGAAGGAGTCCACAATAAGGACTTATTTTGTAACTCGAAGGTTATGATTGAAAGTCCAACATAGTACGAAAAGCAGATGCAAGATTGAGCATCGTCTGCAGTCAAGAAGCCCTAGAGTTAGATACTCTTTCGAGGAAACATAGAAGTTACGGTTATTACCTAGGATGAAAATATAATGTGTGGAATCATCATGCAAGCCCTATTTCGTTGATGATTCCGAGACGTAATCATCCTAAGTGGAAGATAATTGTAACGCCCGTAGATCAGGGCTAGTCAATTTAGAGACGATAAGCGTCAAAAATGACTTTTTGATAAAATATTATGTAGAATGAATAATCTTAACCAAGTTGTAGTATATGTCACAAGGTTTCCGAAAATATAAAGAATGCCGAAATCCGAGTTATAACGAAGAAGTTATGACATGTCGAAGTTTCGCGACAGAACCGGCACGACACAACGCGACGTAAATAGTGAATTTACGTTAGAGCGATATTTGGCCTTAGCAATCTAAACAAAAGTTGTAGAATACGTTAAACCGAGAGCGTGCATAAAAAGAACGTTCAAATATGACTACGAATGAGGAAGTTATGATTTTTCTAAGTTTCAGCTTAGCAGTATGCAGCCCGAAGTTCGAATATGAGGTCGAGGGATTTCTAGCTGAAACAATCTAAACGAGAATCTAAGATCTCGTCGATAGTAGTTCAACGGTAAAAAGACTGACTAAAACGGACGTCGGATGAAGAAGTTATGAATTTATAACGGAGTTTTTCTGTCCCGGCCTACTAAAAATAATATAATAAAAATAAATCAAAATTAGCCGACGGAGTCTAAACGAGAGTTGTAGAGCATAATCTCACCTATGTGTGGATATAAATAACGTCGAAAACGGAGCTCGTATGCGAAAGATATGAATTTATGAACTTCGGGGCGCGAACCCCAAGGCTGTGTCAGTGCTCACGACGTGAGCACAGTGCTCACGACGTGAGCAGGTGATTGACGTCTTCCAGAGCAAGTGGACGAGTGACGAACGCAGTGACCTACTAGGCTCACGACTTGAGCATTTGAAACTCACGACGTGAGTACTGGATATTGGCCCTATAAATATAAATCGAGGGTCAGCCGAATTTGGTTGCTCCATCTTTTTTTTCTCTCTCTCTCTCTCCCTCTCTCCCGATACTCTCTCTAGCCTTCTTGAAGTACCCCCGATGCCCCGGTATCATCCCGAGACCCTAAGAGAGTTCCAAAGCTCCAAAGATCCCGAGAAGAAAAGAGTTTTCGAGCCGAAACTCTGCCCGTGAGAAGTCCGGTTTCTGAGAATACATTCCGGTTTCATTGAAGAATATCACTTTAAGAGCCGTAGTGTTGTCCGAGCATCGTCTTATCAAGTGAGTGCATAGTCCCTTTCATGAACATGATGTTAATACAAGTATTGTTTGAATGTATTAAATATATGTTTTGTGTGAGTTATTTGATGATGTCTGAATTACGTGTTAAAGAACATACCTGATTGTTTATGATAACTTAGGTTAAAGAGTAAACCTAAGATTGGTTATAATGGTTATGTGGTAGTATCTCTTTATGAGTACGAGTGAGATATATACGGAGAATAGAACTTTAAAATATGTCATTAATTCGGAAGCATTGATTTGACATAGGTATTCGTCCCTAGTCCGAGAGTATGGATTGGACTTAGTTAATTGTCATTAATCCGGGAGTATGGATTAATACTTAGTTAGTTGTCATTAATCCGGGAGTATGGATTAAGACATAGTCAGTTGTCCTTAGTCCGGAAGTATGGGCAAGACATATAATCTGTCATTAATCCGGGAGTATGGATTAAGACATAGTTAGTTGCCCTTAGTCCGGGAGTATGGACAGGACATAGTTATTTGTTATTAAATCCGAGAGTATGGATCAGGTCGAGAGGTTAGTTTTAGATCCGGGAGTATGGATCAGGTCGAGAGGTTTGGATCAGGTCGAGAGGTTAGTTTTAGATCCGGGAGTATGGATCAGGTCGAGAGGTTAGTCTTTAGTCTCGTTGAGAGGATTGACAGGGTGGGGTAAGAGTTGGTTATATATATATAGAGAAAAAATTTATATTGTGTGAATTCTAAATTATATATATATATATATATATATATATATATATATATATATATATATATATATATATGTTATAACATTGTGGGATTGAAATCCCTATGTACTCACCAGGCTCCCAAGCCTGACCCACTCAGTTTTCTTTGTATCACAGGTATCGATACGAAGACATATTTCACTAAGAGATTAAAGGAGATGTAAATCATTAGTGTAAATAAATGTAAGTTCTGTTTATGCTTATGTGTCAGTATCGGAACAAGACATCCCGTGATTTTGTTAAATAATGAAAATACATTTCTTTAAGAAATGCTTTGATAAATTCTTATCATATTTTGTTTTGGGAACAAATTCCGCAACTGTTTTCTTTAAAAGATTACTCTGATTTTTAAAACAAAGCATAAACAAATCGGTCTTTTCTGGCCGTAAAATTGGGGATGTCACACTGAAGACCACTATGTGTATGCATTGTATATGTGTTGAAGTGTGGAATATTTTGAGGGAATTCACTAGGCTTCGTCTTACAGTTGTTGAATAACTGCTTTGTAGGTTGTTCATTTGATCGTGGGAAGGCTCACGCACGACTGTATTCGCATCAAAGCATCAATAAGGTTTTATAGACTTCCGTTGAGTCATTTTTATAACAAATTCTGTAATAACAATATATAATGTTTTGTAAGACATTTATTTTAAGTAAATAAAAAAAAAAAATTGGTTTGAAAATTTGGGACCTTGCAAGTTGGTATCAAAGCCCAGATTTGAGCGAACAGGATAAACACTCGTGTGATTCCAAACTCAAACTAAGGATCTAACTACTTTAAACAAATTTTTTTATAAAAGTAATGGTATAAAAAGGAAATGATGTGGTACGTACAGTCAAGCGGAGCTCAGAAAGGAAAGTAATTCCCAAAATATCCATATTGTTTTACCTGTTGATAGATGATATGTTAGAAGCATGCTAGTGTAAGGCTAAGGATCTTTCAGGAATTATTAGTTAGGATTGCCTGGTTATTAGGATGCCTTGTAGCCTTAGGAATTGCCTTTTTTGCTACTTAAAGCCTATAATGATATCATATAGTTACTTAGTGTATGATTTAGAGTTGTACCTAATTAGGATTCCATAGCCGTAGAATGCTTAGTTCAGCCTTACTTCTCGTTCCTTGTTTGGTTGTGGGCTTAGGGTAGAATTAACTATTCGACCCACTATTTAATCCCGGATTACGTACGACTTGCATACACGAGGCGATTATTGATATTAGGAACGTCTTCCTATAGTACCAGAGATCGGATAGGAGAAAACCTAAGGAATAAATCTAGGAAAAGTTAGTAGTCAGGTCTTGGTAGCAGTAGGTTTGTGAAAAGACATGCCGATAAAAGAGAGTAGTGACTTAAGAACCTTGAGACAATTCCTAGATTTAGTATGGATAGGTGTGGAAGGTAGTATGAGCCCGTACTACCGGAAGCACATGATCCATACCAGAGTCAGGAAGAGTTGAAAAAGTAACTAAGGAACTGGAAATGGTTGAGTGTTATCCCTAAGATAACTCGAATTAGTATTAAGTCATTTCTGATTCGATCCTCAGCATGGTGATGATCCGAGAGAAAGTGGCTCTGGTTCCGGATCTGAAGGGTCGGGACCAAGTAAGGCGGACATACGATTGGATCAAGACTGCAATAGCAGGAGCTGTGAGAGAGATGATCCCATAATTGTTCGAAACTATAAAAACCGAACTAATCGCTTTGTTTGACGAGCGATATGTTGTCGTTGCTAGTATGGCTGTTGTCGCCGCCACTGCTATTATTGCTGCTACAGCCTCATCTGGAGATAAGGACATGCCTTATCGAGAGTTAGATAACACCAAGCCCCCAGAGTTTGATGGAGTAAGGGATCCAGTTGTTGCGGTGAGGTGGATCTCTGATGTAGAAGGATTCTTCTACACTTGCGCTTGCCCGACGTAAAATATCCACCGTCATAGGGCAAAGGACTAGTGGAATTTTGTCACGAAGGACTTCACACCGGCAGAGAAGGACGTGGTGAACTGGGAGCGATTTCTAGAGAAGTTCAGATAATAGTATGTTCCACTAGTGGAGAGGGAGCGACTGGCTCAAGAGTTTTTGTCGCTCAAGCAGACAACGAAGACGGTAATGGAAATCACCAAGAATTTCACAGAGAGAGCCTTGTTCTGCCCCGAGTATGCATCCTCGGAGCAAGTAAAGATGTCTAGGTACCTGAGTATGTTCAGGAATGATATTAGAGAATTTATAGCAACCAATCACCACAAGACCTTAGCAGAGATGCAAGATCATGCTAGGAGGAGAGAGATTGAGTTGGAAACTCAATCGAGAGAGAAAAGGCAGACTCCGGCTCCATCACAACCGGCAGCCAAGAAGTTTAAATCTACTGGTTCGAGGGGACGCACTTGCAACAATTGCGGGAAGTTTCATGATGGTCCTTGTAGAGCAGGATCAGGATGCCACAAGTGTGTCAAGGAGGGGCACTATGTCAGGGACTGCAAATAGAACATGTGTGTCTGTTTCAACTGCAACCAGCTCGGACACTTCATGTAACGCCCGCAGATTCGGTCTAGTCAATTTAGAGACAATGAGCGTCAAAAATGACTTTTTGGTGGAAGCTTATTTATAAGGAGTAATATTAACCAAGTTATAGTATATGTCACAAGGGTTCCGTACATATAAATAACGCCGAAATCCAATTTATAACGAACAAGTTATGGCCCGTCGAAGTTTTACGGCAAAACCGACACGACACAGCGCGATGTAAATAGTGAATTTACGATAGAAGACTTTTTAGTCTTAGAAATATAAACAAAAGTCAAATTATACGTCAAACCAAGAGCGTACATAAAAAGAACGCCCAAATCTGACATCATATGAGGAAGTTGTGATTTTTCTAAGATTTGACATAGCAGTGCACAGCCCGAAACTCGAATTTTAGATCGAGCGGTTTTTGGCCAACGCGACCTAAATGAGAATTGAAGATCTCTTTAATAGGAACTTAACGACAAAAATACAGACGAAAACGGAGTCCGTATGTAAAAGTTATGAATTTTACGCGAACATTTAACAGTGTAATCGCCTCCTACTGTTAAATTTAAGATCGGTCGAGAATTAGACGACGGAGTCAAAATGAAAGTTGTAGATCTTATTTTTACCTACGCGTGGATATAAAGAACGTCGAAAACAGATCTCGTATGCGAAAGATATGGACAAAGCTTAGTCTCTACTTTTCGAGCACGGCAAATTCGATACAGTTTTGTAAATCTAAGATAGAATGAGAATTAGCCAACAGGGTATAAATGAAAGTTGTAATACTTGTAAATACCAATGCATGGATATAAATAACGTCGAGAATAGAGCTCGTATGAGAAAGATATGGACGAACCTTAGTCTCTACTCTTCAAGCGCGACAAATTCGATACAATTTTTTTAAATCTGAGCTACAATGAGAATTAGCCGACGGGGTCTAAATGAAAGTTGTAGTACTCGTAAATACCAACGCGTGGATATAAAGAACGTAGAAAATGGAGCTCGTACGCGGAAGATACTGACGAAACTTAGGGGCTACTCTACGATAAAACCCTTATAAATAAGAGATAAACTCTTCATATTTTCTTCACACCATAAGCCTTTCTTTCTCTTTCTAACTTCTCTCTAGCCTCCCTAAACCCCTCCCAAGTCTAGGGAACCTCCCTAGCACGAGAAGGAAGCCCCGGAGCGCCCGACGGCTCCGAGAAGAAAAGCTTTCGGCTTGGAAACGTTGCTCCAGTGAAGCCCGGTTTTTAATAAAAAAACTCGTTGTTTTGTCCGAGGTTACGTGCTATGTGTGCATATTATCTGTGTTCTTGATATCTATGAGGGATGAACGATTTATACATGTTTTAAATGATTTAAACTGTATATGTATTTTATATACGAAAATGTTGGGTAAAACATGGGTAGATGAAATAGTTGATGTGTGATAAAATGATGAGAGGCCTCAATGTTTAAGATGATCTAGCCATCTAGCGGAGTATAGATGACGACCACGGACTATTCTAGACAATCCAGTGGAACACTAGCAGGCTCGTAACTTGTAGGTGTTTTTGAACTACGTATTCACTAGATATTTTTGAACTAAGTGTTCACGATATGTTTTGAACTAAGCGTTCACCATATGTTTTGAACTAAGTGTTCACCATATGTTTTGAACTACGTGTTCACCAGATGTACCCTGTTGTATAAACCCTGGCGACTATGGGACTTAGTGCCTGTTGAGTAAACCCTGACAACGATGGATTTCGTGTTGATTCATTAGGATGATCCTTAGGAATGAATGAATGAGGAATAGCTAATTCTTAGGGTAGATCCTTAAGAGTAAAGAAGATAATGGGGATGGGTAATTGGGTTGATTGTTTGATGTTTAACATAATAGTTATATTATTGTGGGTTGAAAACCCTATGTACTCACCAGGTTTCCCAACCTGACCCACTCAAACTTATTTGTATCACAGGTGTCGATATGAAGCTACTTTACACTGAGGGATTTAAAAGAGATGTAGATCACTAGTGTAAATGAATGTAAGATCTGTTTATGCTTATGTTTCTGTATTGACGATGACATCCCAAATGTTTTTAAATGGATAAAAATACGTTTCTTCGGAAATGCTTTGATAACGTATTTATCATGTTTTTCTGGGAACAAATTACGCAATATTTTTATTAAAAGATGTACTCTGATTTTTATAAAGCATAAACAAAATCGGTCTTTTTTGGCCATGAAAATGGGGATGTCACACTTCAAGGTTGAATGTCCTCTCCTGAAGCAGACGTAAGCAATGTAGGCTCCAGTGCTTGCAACCATGAGGATCACGGATGGACGTCAAGGGAGAGCTGAAGCCCCCAAGACTAAGGGGCGAGCCTTTCAGCTCACGACAGAAGAAGCAAAGGAGACACCCGACGTAGTAGTCAGTACGTTTTTAGTAAACTCTATGCCTGCCTTAGTATTATTTGATTCCAGAGCAAGTCATTCCTTCGTATCACTTAAGTTTAGCAAAGGCTTTAACATTACCATATGAAATTTAGATAATCCCTTAAAAGTAGAAATAGCTGACGATCGAGCGATTTGCGCATCAAAAGTATATCGTAGTTGTTCCTTAGAAATCGACAACGTTAGTTTCCCAATAAATCGTATCCCCATGCCTATGCGAGAGATGAGCGTAATAGTAGGAATGGACTGTCTGGAACAGTTCGAACCCCAAATGGGGGAGAACTAACCATCCGAGGTGAGGGCTCGAGGAGCAGTTCGACATTCTGTTCCGCTGCAAGGGCCAAGAGATACCTACAACATGGTTGTGAAGGGTACTTGGCCTATGTGATCGACACTCGGGAGGAGAAGAAGGAAGCCATTTTGGAAGTACCCATAGTTTGCGATTTCCCAGACGTCTTTCCTGAAGACTTACCCGGTGTGCCACCAGAGCGTCAAGTAGAATTTAAGATCGACTTAGTTCCAGGTGTGGCACCTGTAGCCAAGACACCTTATCGTCTTGCACCCCCAGAGATGCAAGAGTTGTCTAATCAACTACAAGAGCAGATGGACAAGTAGTTCTTCATGAGGAGCGCCGATTCTGTTTGTTAAAAAGAAGGACGGATCACACAGGATGTACATAAAAAAAATACAATTTCAACAAAGTAATTATTAATGAATTGGGTTACTTGGATCAAAGTTTAGTTATTGTAAATTTTTCTATAAACATATGTTTTGTTTTATTTTTATATATTAATATATGCCGATGTCGGGTCTACTGGAATTAGAGGTATGCACATCTCCATCCATATTCCCACTTTTTTATTTAGGGATTCTTCATAATGGTCAATTTGAAGATTCTCCGGTCAAACTGGGTGCGAGTTTCGGATTCCCTATCGGATATGAGTTTTTTTTTAATCCCTGATCCATCGGTTTAGCGAATTCTACTAATATTACTATAAGTAATTTTGAATTTGAATATATTTCTATAAAGTGTTGCATTAACAGTTTCTTGAGTCTAAAAGATACAAAATTGATTCTATTTTATTAACTTAAAATTGATTAATAAAGAACACGCAAACACGTGTACCCCATGTACGTACCGTACCGATGAATATTCATAAATCAACGTTTATTCGAAATAGTAGAGTGGGCATCAAAACACCGTTTTAGTTATAACTTATAAACGAAAGTTTATGCAACCATATGTATATACCATATGCATAAAAACTTGTATCTTGTGGGGTATTTAAATCCACTAAAAGCGAAAGGATGTTGTTCTAAGTACATATTTGTCCCATTTGTGCAAGTTGAGGCATGGGACCTTGTGAATGTGGGCGTTGAAATTGGAAAAGCAAAGCATGTCATTTAGCTCATCAAATTGTTGCAATCAACTACATTGTTGGCAATTAAAAAGACTCACATGGGCATGTGAAAGACATTGATTGTAACACATAGTGATTAGCCTCAAAGTTGGGCCACTTTTTATCATTAATAAACATTTTGACACATTATAATACCATTACCATATATACGGCGTTTGTAACCCTTGAAGGATGATTAAATCACGTTTGAGCATGTGGGCATTTTTGTATGCGACCATGTTTTCACCACGTGTACTTGTGGATCCATACTTTATTTAATTATTTATTTATTTATTATTATTATTATTATTATTATTGTGTGTGTGGAGACCCAAAACACTTTCTTAATTATATCATTCATAAAACACAAGGTAACGCATATCGTTTCCTTCCATCTCTTGATGAAACCGAAACAATGATGATAGCCACCACTGATGCTATGGAAACATTTAAAAATGTATTAAGCCGTCTTATTCAGGAATTCATAGGAAAACAAATTGAAGATAAAATATCAAAAGAAGCTTTTCAATTAGAATCACTATGACATTTAACTAATTTACGAATTTGTAATATGTGTTATCTAGAACCATTTATATGTGAATATTCTGAACATTATTATAATTTAGACTCCATTAGAAAAAAGGCAGCATTAGATATGTTCTATCAAAAATTACCATCATTAGTAAGCCAAAGTGTAATAAAAGATTTCCAAGAAGCATTACAACAAAATAAAGTTGCAGACACCTTAGGAGCACGAATAAGCATACTAAAAGCATGGATGCAGAAAAAATGTTTAGAACAAAAAACAGCACAAGATGCAAAAATTGATTTATGTTGTGATATCCTTTCTAACAAAGTAAATCAATATGGTTGTAAAGAAAAACAACAAAGTAAAAAGAAAATTTGGAAAAAACAAACTTATAAACCCAAATATAAAGAATATTATAAACAAGGGGAAAGAAAATATTTCCGAAATAGAAAACAATATAAACAAAAATATCAATCCAAAACAAATTATTGTCCATCAAATAAAAAAGACTGTAAATGTTGGATATGTCAAGAAGAAGGACACAAAGCCTATGAATGCCCAAAAAAGACTAAAAAAGAAAAAGAAACAAATATATTAAAAATTGCATACGACCTTGGATACGAACCCATAGAAGATTCAGATATAAATTCAGATATAGATATTTATGCATATACAACTGATTCTGATTCAGATGCAGGTACATAATCCTATGGAAAAAGTATTACTAGAATTAGAACTTGAGGGAAACCTCATATCTAATCTATCTGGAATATACATTGCTAAAGCATACAATGGTATGAAAGTACCATCTGAAATAAACAATAATAAAGTATACAGTGATATGAATATATCACCAAAAGCATACAGTGATATGAATATATCACCAAAAGCATACAGTGATATGAATATATCACCAAAAGCATACATTGATATGAAAATTTTCATATCATCATTTGAAACAAACAAAAATCAGCAATTATTCAGGTACCCAAGAGACGCAAATATTCAAACCACAGATACATTGAAATGGAAGCAATCATGAAGCAAATCAAACACCAGTTCAAACAAAAAGAAAAGCAAGAAGCATCATTAGTCAGACAACTCGAAGCAGTCAGACGAGAAAAAGAACAACTACGACAAACAATACAAATTCTATCATCCCAATCAGTACCAAAAGAAGAAGCAACTAGCAGTTCAACAACGAAGCAACCAAAAGAAGACATTCAAGAAATTTCATCTGATGATAGTCAGCCACAAACAATGCTCAAGTCAGAAAAACAACCTATAATACAAAATCCAGAAGAATATCCACCACTTCAAGCAGATCAAAATATAAAGAAATGGTACGTAATTTTCAACGGAGAAAACAAAGGAGTATATGACAATTGGGGAATTGTCAGTTCATATATTATTGGAAGAAATATTATTCACAAAAGTTACAAAACAAAAAATGAAGCAGAAGTCGCATACAACGAAGCATACAAAGCAGTAATAAAAGATAACGTAGAATGTTCAAAAACAGTTCTCCTAACACCACAAAAACCTATGACTAGCTTCACACCACAAAAACGTGTATCCATCCCAAGATCCCTTAACCAATTAAATGCAAAAATTGCCCTTGAATCCATTCTATCAACCAAAGAAAAGGAAGCCATGAAAAAACCATCTGCCAAAAAATTCGCCGAATTATGGGATAGCCTCGTTTCCTACACTGAGGTCCATTCTTTAATGGGCTTTTACCCAGTAGCCAGGCGCCCAGGCCCTAAAGCAGTTTTCCTAGCCGATTTATCAGATCCTATGACTTTATGGGATTATTTTATTCATGGATTCATCGACACCATCTATCTAGAAGGCACCAATCTACACTGCATCAGCGAATTCCCTTCTGCTGTGCAAACTATCATCAGAAATTATAAAATACGCTTTGCAAAACAAGAAAGAGGATTATTCATCAAAATGCATTCTAGCTACCCAATTTTTGATGAAGATTCTCAACTAATTGTCCAAAGTATTACTTTTGCAAACATGGGAATAAGCAACGGCTCAAAACCAACAAAAGATGATCTACTCCGTGAATCACCAACACAAGAGCATCTAATCTTTGCACTTGCCGGTGTTTATTTAGCATCATCACGCATTGGCAACGGTAAAGATCAATGGTCAAGAATCAGAGTAAATTATGCTAGTAAAACTTTCATTATCTACTCTTTAACAGACAATGAAATCACTCCGGAAGCAATGAAAGCAATTGAAACATTCGAACAACCTTTCGAAAAATTTTCTCATCAACTGGCTGAATTACCCGATGATATCAAGAAACAACTTTGCAAACATATTATGCATGCTCCAAGACACAATTGCAGTCACTGTTCAGAAAACACAGAAGAAACACCATTCATGGAAGATTAACGTCAGCCATGACAAAAGCAAACATCATTCAAAAACATGTCTTTTCGGAGGCGGGAGGAATGACGTAAGCAATGACATAAGAAGCCATTATTAAAGAAGACACATTATTGAAGACACGTGGCCTTTCAATATGGAAAGGAATTGTAATTATTTGTCATTTGTCTTTTATAATTATTATTGTCAAAAAGTAGTGTCTAGGATGTAAAATAAAGTGTATAACCCTCAATAGTCTAGGGGGCTATATTGTAAATATGTATGTCGTATTGCAATCAAACGATTGCAGTTCTATTCTTGTACTCGGCTCCTTTGAGCCTATAAATAGGGCCTTTGCCCATATGGAATAAACAAGCTAAGTTTGAGTGTTTAAGATTTGAGTTGATCTCAATCTTCTTCTGTTGAAATAGCTCGTCTATTTCTGAATAGCAGAACCCTATCCAAACATATCCATATATTCATATAAACATATCTAACCCAGACAATCAATCCATCGTCAATACATTCCGACGCATCATTCAGGTATATTCTATCCTAATCATATTAATTCCGCCATGTTTATCAATTTGGTATCAGAGCATGTTTTTAAAAAAAATTTGATGTAAATAGGTTTGTCATATTGCAATCAAACGATTGCAACTCAATTATTGTACTCGGCTCCTTTGAGCCTATAAATAGGGCTTTTGCCCATATGGAATAAACAAGCTAAGTTTGAGTGTTTAAGATTTGAGTTGATCTCAATCTTCTTCTGTTGAAATAGCTCGTCTATTTCTGAATAGCAGAACCCTATCCAAACATATCCATATATTCATATAAACATATCAAACCCAGACAATCAATCCATCGTCAATCCATTCTGACACATCATTCAGGTATATTCTGTCTTAATTTTATTAATTCCGCCATGTCTTTCGATTTGGTATCAGAGCTAAGTAACGTTCTTATTATTCTTATTATTAGTTTGCATATTCAATCTATCGTTAATAAGAATATATACATATGCATATGCAGCATCATAAACATGATAAGCATCATAAACATGATAAACATGATAAACATGATAAGCATCATAAACATGATAAGCATCATAAACATGATAATGAATAACCATTGTTTTTAAATATTCATATTTAAAAAAGTTATCAACAATTAAAATATTTATCGAAAGAAGATTTATTACTATAAGTATGTCTCAAGAAATAGAAAACTCACCAATAGTTATTAATAACGAAGAAAATGAATCTGGATACACTTTTGATGCTTTAATTAATAAAAAAACATCAATAAAGACGCTATAAGATAATCAAATTTCACACTATCCGAAAGACACAATTTTAGATATAACACATTTAAAAATTTCTTTTCTAGAAAAAATATTATATATTATGGAAAAATTATAGGAGAACAAGCAATACCTATAGAATTAACTCAAGGAAATATTACTATACCCATAATAAATAAACAACAAATTAGAAATAGATTATCTCATATTAAAGAAACAGATAGAATAAAAATTGCTTATATTCATATATCAACTATTCAAATAATCTTAAAAAGTACTGTAAGTAATTTAAATACACCAATAGAATTAGAAATCAGAGATGATCGTATAATTAATAACCAAGAAAGTATTATTGCAAAAGGAGAAGGTAATTTAATTGAAGGAAAAATAAAATTTGATATTAATATTCAATTAGGATTAAGTCTTAAAGATAAAAATTTAAGTAATAGTATTACTGTACGATATAAATTATTAAGACAAAATTTTATGATAAAAGGTAATCATCCATTTACTATTACATATCAAATAAATTATGCATTAACAAATTCTCATCATAGTATTACATTTAAAACAGAAGATAGAATTTATATAGATAAATTATTTACCCCTTTATTATCCCTTGAATCACCAAATATGACTAATAATAGAATATTCAATGAAACTAATTTTCAACCAATAATAACTACTCCGTTAATAAAAAGAAGTCCAATTATAGAACATCCATTTTCAACTATAATAGGTAGATCTTCTATTTCAGAATGTCAGCCTTCAACATCTAATGAAAATAACGATGAAAAGTTAGAAGATATTAACGAAATGATTAGATCATTAAGTTTAAGAATATGACAGAATCATCTAGTAATTCTCTAAAATATTTTAAAGCACTTGAAGGATCATATCAAAATACAAAACCATGTATACCAGATAAAGAAATGATTATAGAAATACCACAAAATTTACCACAAGGAACAATATATAACATCGGTCTTAATCCTGAAGAAGATAAATCAGTAGGAGAAAAATTAAACATAATTAATCAAAAATTAAATAATATTATAGAAGTAGAAAGTTTAATTGTATTAAAACAAATTCCTGAATTATTACAGAATTTAACTCAACAGAAAAATATACTTGAAAAATATTTAAAAATAAAAACTATTAAAGAAGAACCACATAATAAAAAACAGCTACTTAAAGAAAAACCACTTACTATTAAACGACCTTTCACATGGTAAAATAAAAATTATGAGTAATAAAACTCAAGTATATTGTAGTTACGATAATAAATATAAAGTTGATCTACTTAAAAAATTATGGAAAGATTTAGAAAAATCCACAAAACATTTAAAAGAAATTTATAAACTAATCCTAAAATGAGTAAAAGAAAAACAAATATTAACCCAAATAGTACCTTTATTACAACCAAAATACAAGAAAAAGAATTAGTTTCATATATAGATACAGGAGCTACTTTATGTTTTGGAAGAAAAAAGATATTAAAAAATTGGGAAAAATTAGAAAAACCATTAAAAATAACAATTGCTGATAAATCAATTCACAAAATTTGGTTCGTAGGAAGAGATATAGATATAGTAATTGAAAAGGCACCATTTAAAACTCCAACTATATATCAACATGATTCAGGAATAGATTTAGTTATAAGAAATAATTTCCTTAAATTATATCAACCATTTATACAAACAAATGACGATATAAGTCTCAATCATCCAACAAAAGGTATTATAAAAACTGCAATTATCAAACATTATGATCTTATTAAAATAATCAAACAAGAGGTTGGCTTTCAATTACGAATATTACTAACATTTGCTAAAGAAATTGCTGAAAAACAACTCGAAGAAGTATGTAGCGAAAACCCGCTAGATCATTTAAAAAATAAAAATAATCAAGAAATAATAATATTATTAAAAAACCCTAATGATGAAGTTAATGTTCCAAATAAAATTCCATACAGCATAAAAGATGTTTCTGAATTCAAACAGGAATGCATTGAACTATTAGAAAAAGGAATCATTCGACCTAGCAAGAGTCCTCATTCAGCACCTGCATTTTATGTAGAAAATAATAATGAAATAAAACGAGGCAAACGAAGAATGGTAATCAATTATAAAAAAATGAATGATGCTACTATAGGAGACTCATATAAATTACCACGAAAAGAATATATTTTAGAAAAAATAAAAGGAAATACACATTTTAGTACATTTGATGCAAAATCTGGATATTGGCAGTTACGTTTACATGAAAATACGAAACCACTAACCGCTTTCTCATGTCCTCCTCAGAAGCATTATGAATGGAATGTCCTTCCATTCGGTTTAAAACAGGCACCAGCAATATATCAGCGATTCATGGATGAAACCTTAAATGGTTTAGATCATATTTGTCTTGCATATATTGATGATATAATTGTTTTTACAAAAGGAAACGAACAAACACACATTGATGCAGTCATCAAGGTTTTACAAAGAATTAAAGAAAAGGGTTTAGTTTTATAAAAAAAGAAATCAAAACTTTTTCAAACTACAGTTGAATATCTCGGTTTAAAAATTGGAGAAAATGGTCAATTATCATTAACAGACAATATACGAGAAAAATTAAATATGTTTCCTAATAAACTTGAAAATAGAAAACAAATACAACGATTTCTTGGTTGTTTAAATTATATTGCAGAACAAGGATTTTTAAAAAATTTAGCAAAAGAAAGAAAAGTTTTACAAAAGAAAATATCAGAAAAAATACCTTGGTCTTGGACCAATACAGATACTATTTTAGTACAAAATATAAAACAAAACATTCAAGTTCTCCCTACTTTATATAATGCAAAAATAGATGATTTCTTAATTGTAGAAACAGATGCATCACAAGACACTTGGGCAGGATGCCTAAAAGCAATTATACATGGAAAAGTATTATTGGGACTAGATAACGAGGGAAACCTCATATCTGACCCATCAAAAGTATACAGTGATATGAAAGTATCACCAAAAGCATACATTGGTATGAAAATACCATCTGAAGTAAACAATGATAAAGTATACAGTTATATGAAAATATCACCAAAAGCATACATTGATACAAATGTATCATCTGAAGTATTAAAAACAGATAAATATGAGCAAAAATTATGCAAGTATATATCGGGAACATTTTCCCAAACGGAGCAAAATTATAGCACACATGAACGAGAAACACTAGCTTGTCTAAGAACGTTGAAGAAATGGAAGGTCGAGCTTCTACAAACAAGATTCGAGTTACGAACAGATTCCAAGTATCTACTTGGATTTTGGCGCTATAAATTACAAGAAGATTATTGCCGTGGACGATTGATTCGTTGGCAATTACAATTACATCAATTTCATCCTTATCTCAGATACATCAAAAGCGCAAACAATCATATAGCAGACACTTTGACAAGAGAATGGAAGCCATCATGAAGCAAGAACAACAACAGTTCAAAAAATCCATTCATGAAAGAAACATTGTGAACACCATTCATGGAGGATTAACATCAGCCATGACATAAGCAAACATTTTCAAAAAATATCTGTCCTTTCGAAGGCGGGAGGAATGGTGTAAGCAATGACGTATAAAGCCATTATTTATTGAAGACATTATTGAAGACACGTGTCCTTTCGTTGTGGAAGGATATATTTTATAATTTGTATATTATTTGTATTTATTGGTATTTGTCATTATCAGTAGATTAAGTGTCATATGTCGATAGGTTATATGTCACTATCGAATATGATGTCTAGTTTGTAGGATATGATTTAAAGTGTGTAACCCTCAATAGTCTAGGGGGCTATAATGTAAATAGGTTTGTCATATTGCAATCAAACGATTGCGACTCAATTATTGTACTCAGCTCCTTTGAGCCTATAAATAGGGCCTTTGCCCATATGGAATAAACAAGCTAAGTTTGAGTGTTTAAGATTTGAGTTGATCTCAATCTTCTTCTGTTGAAATAGCTCGTCTATTTCTGAATAGCAGAACCCTATCCAAACGCCTCCGAAAAGACATGTTTTTGAATGATGTTTGCTTTTGTCATGGCTGACGTTAATCTTCCATGAATGGTGTTTCTTCTGTGTTTTCTGAACAGTGACTGCAATTGTGTCTTGGAGCATGCATAATATGTTTGCAAAGTTGTTTCTTGATATCATCGGGTAATTCAGCCAGTTGATGAGAAAATTTTTCGAAAGGTTGTTCGAATGTTTCAATTGCTTTCATTGCTTCCGGAGTGATTTCATTGTCTGTTAAAGAGTAGATAATGAAAGTTTTACTAGCATAATTTACTCTGATTCTTGACCTTTGATCTTTACCGTTGCCAATGCGTGATGATGCTAAATAAACACCGGCAAGTGCAAAGATTAGATGCTCTTGTGTTGGTGATTCACAGAGTAGATCATCTTTTGTTGGTTTTGAGCCGTTGCTTATTCCCATGTTTGCAAAAGTAATACTTTGGACAATTAGTTGAGAATCTTCATCAAAAATTGGGTAGCTAGAATGCATTTTGATGAATAATCCTCTTTCTTGTTTTGCAAAGCGTATTTTATAATTTCTGATGATAGTTTGCACAGCAGAAGGGAATTCGCTGATGCAGTGTAGATTGGTGCCTTCTAGATAGATGGTGTCGATGAATCCATGAATAAAATAATCCCATAAAGTCATAGGATCTGATAAATCGGCTAGGAAAACTGCTTTAGGGCCTGGGCGCCTGGCTACTGGGTAAAAGCCCATTAAAGAATGGACCTCAGTGTAGGAAACGAGGCTATCCCATAATTCGGCGAATTTTTTGGCAGATGGTTTTTTCATGGCTTCCTTTTCTTTGGTTGATAGAATGGATTCAAGGGCAATTTTTGCATTTAATTGGTTAAGGGATCTTGGGATGGATACACGTTTTTGTGGTGTGAAGCTAGTCATAGGTTTTTGTGGTGTTAGGAGAACTGTTTTTGAACATTCTACGTTATCTTTTATTACTGCTTTGTATGCTTCGTTGTATGCGGCTTCTGCTTCATTTTTTGTTTTGTAACTTTTGTGAATAATATTTCTTCCAATAATATATGAACTGACAATTCCCCAATTGTCATATACTCCTTTGTTTTCTCCGTTGAAAATTACGTACCATTTCTTTATATTTTGATCTGCTTGAAGTGGTGGATATTCTTCTGGATTTTGTATTATAGGTTGTTTTTCTGACTTGAGCATTGTTTGTGGCTGACTATCATCAGATGAAATTTCTTGAATGTCTTCTTTTGGTTGCTTCGTTGTTGAACTGCTAGCTGCTTCTTCTTTTGGTACTGATTGGGATGATAGAATTTGTATTGTTTGTCGTAGTTGTTCTTTTTCTCGTCTGACTGCTTCGAGTTGTCTGACTAATGATGCTTCTTGCTCTTCTTTTTGTTTGAACTGGTGTTTGATTTGCTTCATGATTGCTTCCATTTCAATGTATCTGTGGTTTGAATATTTGCGTCTCTTGGGTACCTGAATAATTGCTGATTTTTGTTTGTTTCAAATGATGATATGAAAATTTTCATATCAATGTATGCTTTTGGTGATATATTCATATCACTGTATGCTTTTGGTGATATATTCATATCACTGTATACTTTATTATTGTTTATTTCAGATGGTACTTTCATACCATTGTATGCTTTAGCAATGTATATTCCAGATAGATTAGATATGAGGTTTCCCTCAAGTTCTAATTCTAGTAATACTTTTTCCATAGGATTATGTACCTGCATCTGAATCAGAATCAGTTGTATATGCATAAATATCTATATCTGAATTTATATCTGAATCTTCTATGGGTTCGTATCCAAGGTCGTATGCAATTTTTAATATATTTGTTTCTTTTTCTTTTTTAGTCTTTTTTGGGCATTCATAGGCTTTGTGTCCTTCTTCTTGACATATCCAACATTTACAGTCTTTTTTATTTGATGGACAATAATTTGTTTTGGATTGATATTTTTGTTTATATTGTTTTCTATTTCGGAAATATTTTCTTTCCCCTTGTTTATAATATTCTTTATATTTGGGTTTATAAGTTTGTTTTTTCCAAATTTTCTTTTTACTTTGTTGTTTTTCTTTACAACCATATTGATTTACTTTGTTAGAAAGGATATCACAACATAAATCAATTTTTGCATCTTGTGCTGTTTTTTGTTCTAAACATTTTTTCTGCATCCATGCTTTTAGTATGCTTATTCGTGCTCCTAAGGTGTCTGCAACTTTATTTTGTTGTAATGCTTCTTGGAAATCTTTTATTACACTTTGGCTTACTAATGATGGTAATTTTTGATAGAACATATCTAATGCTGCCTTTTTTCTAATGGAGTCTAAATTATAATAATGTTCAGAATATTCACATATAAATGGTTCTAGATAACACATATTACAAATTCGTAAATTAGTTAAATGCCATAGTGATTCTAATTGAAAAGCTTCTTTTGATATTTTATCTTCAATTTGTTTTCCTATGAATTCCTGAATAAGACGGCTTAATACATTTTTAAATGTTTCCATAGCATCAGTGGTGGCTATCATCATTGTTTCGGTTTCATCAAGAGATGAAAGGAAACGATATGCGTTACCTTGTGTTTTATGAATGATATAATTAAGAAAGTGTTTTGGGTGTAAATTTCTTAATTCTTCGGTTAACTGAATTTGTACTCCCATTTTATTACTCCATTCTTGAATTTTTGCTTCAGGATTTTGGTCACAATCAATAAAAAGAATATCTGAATTTGTTGGAAATGTAAATAATTTAGGTATGTATTGAGGAGGTATTTTTTCCCATTTGTTTTGTTTATTTTTAACCATTCCTTGTCTATATAAAAAATTTTCTTCTAATGAAGGTGGTCCATAAATATATTGACTTTGATAATCATCTTCAACATATGATTGTTTTCGTTTTAATCCAAAATTGTTTTGTGAATCTCTATATGGATTTGAATAAGGGTTTTCATCATCTGAAGAAAAATCATATATTACTTCTGCGTCATTATCATCTGAATTATTTTCTATTTCTATATTATTTTCTTGGGTTTCAGATGGAATTTCTAGTGCTGCAAATAATTTAGTTAGTGTTTCTACTTTTTCTTGTAAAGTTTCCATATATAAAATTTTTAGTTTCTTTTTTCTAGTAAAGTAGTTGTTTTTTCTATCATATTTAACAAATTAATTTTGTTATCTTATCTTCAAGGTTTTTTATTTGTTCTTGTTTCCAATTTATACTATTATTTATTATATGTATTGTTTCAATATTAGATATACAATTTATCATTGATATGTCAGAAACTATTTTTAAGTCTAAAAGAAATTTTTTAGATTGTTTCAATGTTTTACGAAAAAAATTTAATTCTTGTTTATTTATATCTAGACTTGAAAAACTCATGATTATAATTTTATAATAATAATAGTTTAGTTTCGTTTTAGATTTAAAGTTACGATTAAAAATTTATTTAATAGTAGTGTTAATTATAATAGTGTTTAAAAGACATATGTTTTAGAATACAAATAGTTTTGTTTTTAGACGTCGTATTTGCTTGTAACGGATTTTAATACTAGTTCTTATGAAATATCTAACATCATGAATATGATTATTGTTTAAAATCGTACCTTGATTATTAGGTTTGTAAGAATCCTTGAGATTTTTCTTAGAATTATTTATAGATTCTTGGATTTGTTGTATTCTTAAAATAATATTTTTATTAGGAATACAATTCATCAAAATTTTGTTAGACATAAATATATATTTCAAGCATGAATTTGATTATTAAAAACGAGTATTATTTTAATAAAAATTTTAAATTTTGTAGAATTAATAGTTAGAATAACTCGGAATGAGATTATCATGGAGAAATAATATAACAATTGAATAGAATATCTTGAGACATATTTATGATATTAAATCTTCTTTCGATAATTTTTAATTGTTTTAATAATGATGATTTTTTGAATATGGGTACTTAAAAATAACGATTATTTATTTTCATGTTTATGATGCTTATCATGTTTATGATGTTGCATATATTCTTATTAACGATAGATTGAATATGCAAACTAATAATAAGAATAATAAGAACGTTACTTAGCTCTGATACCAAATTGATGTTGCATATATTCTTATTAACGATAGATTGAATATGCAAACTAATAATAAGAATAATACGAACGTTACTTAGCTCTGATACCAAATTGATAACGTAAGTGCGTAGCTCTGATACCAAATTGATAACGTAAGTGCGTAGCTCTGATACCAATTTATTTTTTTAAAAACAAGCTCTGATACCAAATTGAAAAACATGGCGGAATTAATATGATTAGGATAGAATATACCTGAATGATGCGTCGGAATGTATTGACGATGGATTGATTGTCTGGGTTAGATATGTTTATATGAATATATGGATATGTTTGGATAGGGTTCTGCTATTCGGAAATAGACGAGCTATTTCAACAGAAGAAGATTGAGATCAACTCAAATCTTAAACACTCAAACTTAGCTTGTTTATTCCATATGGGCAAAGACCCTTTTTATAGGCTCAAAGGAGCCGAGTACAATAATAGAACTGCAATCGTTTGATTGCAATACGACATACATATTTACAATATAGCCCCTTAGACTATTGAGGGTTATACACTTTATTTTACATCCTAGACACTACTTTTTGACAATAATAATTATAAAAGACAAATGACAAATAATTACAATTCCTTTCCATATTGAAAGGCCACGTGTCTTCAATAATGTGTCTTCTTTAATAATGGTTTCTTATGTCATTGCTTACGTCATTCCTCCCGCCTCCGAAAAGACATGTTTTTGAATGATGTTTGCTTTTGTCATGGCTGACGTTAATCTTCCATGAATGGTGTTTCTTCTGTGTTTTCTGAACAGTGACTGCAATTGTGTCTTGGAGCATGCATAATATGTTTGCAAAGTTGTTTCTTGATATCATCGGGTAATTCAGCCAGTTGATGAGAAAATTTTTCGAAAGGTTGTTCGAATGTTTCAATTGCTTTCATTGCTTCCGGAGTAATTTCATTGTCTGTTAAAGAGTAGATAATGAAAGTTTTACTAGCATAATTTACTCTGATTCTTGACCTTTGATCTTTACCGTTGCCAATGCGTGATGATGCTAAATAAACACCGGCAAGTGCAAAGATTAGATGCTCTTGTGTTGGTGATTCACGGAGTAGATCATCTTTTGTTGGTTTTGAGCCGTTGCTTATTCCCATGTTTGCAAAAGTAATACTTTGGACAATTAGTTGAGAATCTTCATCAAAAATTGGGTAGCTAGAATGCATTTTGATGAATAATCCTCTTTCTTGTTTTGCAAAGCGTATTTTATAATTTCTGATGATAGTTTGCACAGCAGAAGGGAATTCGCTGATGCAGTGTAGATTGGTGCCTTCTAGATAGATGGTGTCGATGAATCCATGAATAAAATAATCCCATAAAGTCATAGGATCTGATAAATCGGCTAGGAAAACTGCTTTAGGGCCTGTGCGCCTGGCTACTGGGTAAAAGCCCATTAAAGAATGGACCTCAGTGTAGGAAACGAGGCTATCCCATAATTCGGCGAATTTTTTGGCAGATGCGAGTATTATTTTAATAAAAATTTTGTTCGAATGTTTCAATTGCTTTCATTGCTTCCGGAGTGATTTCATTGTCTGTTAAAGAGTAGATAATGAAAGTTTTACTAGCATAATTTACTCTGATTCTTGACCTTTGATCTTTACCGTTGCCAATGCGTGATGATGCTAAATAAACACCGGCAAGTGCAAAGATTAGATGCTCTTGTGTTGGTGATTCACGGAGTAGATCATCTTTTGTTGGTTTTGAGCCGTTGCTTATTCCCATGTTTGCAAAAGTAATACTTGGGACAATTAGTTGAGAATCTTCATCAAAAATTGGGTAGCTAGAATGCATTTTGATGAATAATCCTCTTTCTTGTTTTGCAAAGCGTATTTTATAATTTCTGATGATAGTTTGCACAGCAGAAGGGAATTCGCTGATGCAGTGTAGATTGGTGCCTTCTAGATAGATGGTGTCGATGAATCCATGAATAAAATAATCCCATAAAGTCATAGGATCTGATAAATCGGCTAGGAAAACTGCTTTAGGGCCTGGGCGCCTGGCTACTGGGTAAAAGCCCATTAAAGAATGGACCTCGGTGTAGGAAACGAGGCTATCCCATAATTCGGCGAATTTTTTGGCAGATGGTTTTTTCATGGCTTCCTTTTCTTTGGTTGATAGAATGGATTCAAGGGCGATTTTTGCATTTAATTGGTTAAGGGATCTTGGGATGGATACAGGTTTTTGTGGTGTGAAGCTGGTCATAGGTTTTTGTGGTGTTAGGAGAACTGTTTTTGAACATTCTACGTTATCTTTTATTACTGCTTTGTATGCTTCGTTGTATGCGGCTTCTGCTTCATTTTTTGTTTTGTAACTTTTGTGAATAATATTTCTTCCAAGAATATATGAAGTGGCAATTCCCCAATTGTCATATACTCCTTTGTTTTCTCCGTTGAAAATTACGTACCATTTCTTTATATTTTGATCTGCTTGAAGTGGTGGATATTCTTCTGGATTTTGTATTATAGGTTGTTTTTCTGACTTGAGCATTGTTTGTGGCTGACTATCATCGGATGAAATTTCTTGAATGTCTTCTTTTGGTTGCTTCGTTGTTGAACTGCTAGCTGCTTCTTCTTTTGGTACTGATTGGGATGATAGAATTTGTATTGTTTGTCGTAGTTGTTCTTTTTCTCGTCTGACTGCTTCGAGTTGTCTGACTAATGATGCTTCTTGCTCTTCTTTTTGTTTGAACTGGTGTTTGATTTGCTTCATGATTGCTTCCATTTCAATGTATCTGTGGTTTGAATATTTGCGTCTCTTGGGTACCTGAATAATTGCTGATTTTTGTTTGTTTCAAATGATGATATGAAAATTTTCATATCAATGTATGCTTTTGGTGATATATTCATATCACTGTATGCTTTTGGTGATATATTCATATCACTGTATGCTTTTGGTGATATATTCATATCACTGTATACTTTATTATTGTTTACTTCAGATGGTACTTTCATACCATTGTATGCTTTAGCAATGTATATTCCAGATAGATTAGATATGAGGTTTCCCTCAAGTTCTAATTCTAGTAATACTTTTTCCATAGGATTATGTACCTGCATCTGAATCAGAATCAGTTGTATATGCATAAATATCTATATCTGAATTTATATCTGAATCTTCTATGGGTTCGTATCCAAGGTCGTATGCAATTTTTAATATATTTGTTTCTTTTTCTTTTTTAGTCTTTTTCGGGCATTCATAAGCTTTATGTCCTTCTTCTTGACATATCCAACATTTACAGTCTTTTTTATTCGATGGGCAATAATTTGTTTTGGATTGATATTTTTGTTTATATTGTTTTCTATTTCGGAAATATTTTATTTCCCCTTGTTTATAATATTCTTTATATTTGGGTTTATAAGTTTGGTTTTTCCAAATTTTCTTTTTACTTTGTTGTTTTTCTTTACAACCATATTGATTTACTTTGTTAGAAAGGATGTCACAACATAAATCTATTTTTGCATCTTGTGCTGTTTTTTGTTCTAAACATTTTTTCTGCATCCATGCTTTTAATATGCTTATTCGTGCTCCTAAGTTGTCTGCAACTTTATTTTGTTGTAATGCTTCTTGGAAATCTTTTATTACACTTTGGCTTACTAATGATGGGAATTTTTGATAGAACATATCTAATGCTGCCTTTTTTCTAATGGGATCTAAATTATAATAATGTTCGGAATATTCGCATATAAATGGTTCTACATAACACATATTACAAATTCGTAAATTAGTTAAATGTCATAGTGATTCTAATTGAAAAGCTTCTTTTGATACTTTGTCTTCAATTTGTTTTCCTATGAATTCCTGAATAAGACGGCTTAATACATTTTTAAATGTTTCCATAGCGTCAGTGGTGGCTATCATCATTGTTTCAGTTTCATCAAGAGATGAAAGGAAACGATATGCATTACCTTGTGTTTTATGAATGATATAATTAAGAAAATGTTTTGGGTGTAAGTTTCTTAATTCTTCGGTTAACTGAATTTGTACTCCCATTTTATTACTCCATTCTTGAATTTTTGCTTCAGGATTTTGGTCACAATCAATAAAAAGAATATCTGAATTTGTTGGAAAGGTAAATAATTTAGGTATGTATTGAGGAGGTATTTTTTCCTATTTGTTTTGTTTATTTTTAACCATTCCTTGTCTATATAAAAAATTTTCTTCTAATGAAGGTGGTCCATAAATATATTGACTTTGATAATCATCTTCAACATATGATTGTTTTCGTTTAATCCAAAATTGTTTTGTGAATCTCTATATGGATTTGAATAAGGGTTTTCATCATCTGAAGAAAAATCATATATTACTTCTGCGTCATTATCATCTGAATTATTTTCTATTTCTATATTATTTTCTTGAGTTTCAGATGGAATTTCTAATGCTGCAAATAATTTAGTTAGTGTTTCTACTTTTTCTTGTAAAGTTTCCATATATATTGTGTGTATTAAAATAAAATTTTTAGTTTCTTTTTTCTAGTGAAGTAGTTATTATTAACGCTTTTTCTATCATATTTAACAAATTAATTTTGTTATTTTATCTTCAAGGTTTTTTATTTGTTCTTGTTTCCAATTTATACTATTATTTATTATATGTATTGCTTCAATATTAGATATACAATTTATCATTGATATGTCAGAATCTCTTTTTAAGTCTAAAAGGAATTTTTTAGATTGTTTCAATGTTTTACGAAAAATTTTTAATTCTTGTTTATTTGTATCTAGGCTTGAAAAACTCATGATTATAACTTTATAATAATAATGGTTTAGTTTCGTTTTGGATTTAAAGTTACGATTAAAATTTATTTAATAGTAGTGGTAATTATAATAATGTTTAAAAGACATACGTTTTAAAATACAAATAGTTTTGTTTTTAGACGACGTATTTGTTTGTAACGGATTTTAATACTAGTTCTTATGAAATATCTAACATCATGAATATGGTTATTGTTTAAAATCGTACCTTGATTATTAGGTTTGTAAGAATCCTTGAGATTTTTCTTAGAATTATTTATAGATTCTTGGATTTGCTGTATTCTTAAAATAATATTTCTATTAGGAATACAATTCATCAGAATTTTGTTAGACATAAATATATATTTTAAGCATGAATTTGATTAATTTGATTATTAAGAACGAGTATTATTTTAATAAAAATTTCAAATTTTGTAGAATTAATAGTTAGAATAACTCGAAATGATACTATCATGAAGAAATAAAAGTGATTTAACAATTGAAAATATCTTGAGACATATTTATGGTATTAAATCTTCTTATGATAAATATTTTAATTGTTGATAACTTTTTTAAATATGAATATTTAAAAACAATGGTTATTCATTATCATTTTTATGATGCTTATCATGTTTATGATGCTGCATATTCATATATTCTTATTAACGATAGATTGAATATGCAAACTAATAATAAGAATAATAAGAACGTTATTTAGCTCTGATACCAAATCGAAAGACATGGCGGAATTAATAAAATTAAGACAGAATATACCTGAATGATGTGTCGGAATGGATTGACGATGGATTGATTGTCTGGGTTTGATATGTTTATATGAATATATGGATATGTTTGGATAGGGTTCTGCTATTCAGAAACAAATTTTTATAAACATGCTTTGATACCAAATTGAAAAACATGGCGGAATTAATATGATTAGGATAGAATATACCTGAATGATGTGTCGGAATGTATTGACGATGGATTGATTGTCTGGGTTAGATATGTTTATATGAATATATGGATATGTTTGGATAGGGTTCTGCTATTCAGAAATAGACGAGCTATTTCAACATAAGAAGATTGAGAACAACTCAAATCTTAAACACTCAAACTTCGCTTGTTTATTCCATATGGGCAAAGGCCCTATTTATAGGCTCAAGAGAGCCGGTTACATAATTGAGTTGCAATCGTTTGATTGCAATACGACATATATATTTACAATATAGCCCCCTAGACTATTGAGGGTTATACACTTTATGTTACATCACAATAATACAATAGACATATAATAATTATCCTACCGACACTTTAATTTAATTACAATTCCTTTCCATATTGAAAGGACACGTGTCTTCAATAATGTGTCTTCTTTAATAATGGCTTCTTATGTCATTGCTTACGTCATTCCTCCCGCCTCCGAAAAGACATGTTTTTGAATAATGTTTGCTTGTGTCATGGCTGACGTTAATCTTCCATGAATGGTGTTTCTTCTGTGTTTTCTAAACAGTGGCTGCAATTGTGTCTTGGAGCATGCATAATATGTTTGCAAAGTTGTTTCTTGATATCATCGGGTAATTCAGCCAGTTGATGAGAAATTTTTTCGAAAGGTTGTTCGAATGCTTCAATTGCTTTCATTGCTTCCGGAGTGATTTCATTGTCTGTTAAAGAGTAGATAATGAAAGTTTTACTAGCAGAATTTACTCTGATTCTTGACCTTTGATCTTTACCGTTGCCAATGCGTGATGATGCTAAATAAACACCGGCAAGTGCAAAGATTAGATGTTCTTGTGTTGGTGATTCACGGGGTAGATCATCTTTTGTTGGTTTTGAGCCGTTGCTTATTCCCATGTTTGCAAAAGTAATACTTGGGACAATTAGTTGAGATTCTTCATCAAAAATTGGGTAGCTAGAATGCATTTTGATGAATAATCCTCTTTCTTGTTTTGCAAAGCGTATTTTATAATTTCTGATGATAGTTTGCACAGCAGAAGGGAATTCGCTGATGCAGTGTAGATTGGTGCCTTCTAGATAGATGGTGTCGATGAACCCATGAATAAAATAATCCCATAAAGTCATAGGATCTGATAAGTCGGCTAGGAAAACTGCTTTAGGACCTGGTCGTCTGGCTACTGGGTAAAAGCCCATCAGAGAATGGACTTCGGTGTATGAGATTAGGCTGTTCCATAATTCGGCAAATTTTTTGGCAGATGGTTTTTTCATGACTTCTTTTTCTTTGGTTGATAGAATGGATTCAAGGGCAATTTTTGCATTTAATTGGTTAAGGGATCTTGGGATGGATACAGGTTTTTGTGGTGTGAAGCTGGTCATAGGTTTTTGTGGTGTTAGGAGAACTGTTTTTGAACATTCTACGTTATCTTTTATTACTGCTTTGTATGCTTCGTTGTATGCGGCTTCTGCTTCATTTTTTGTTTTGTAACTTTTGTGAATAATATTTCTTCCAAGAATATATGAAGTGGCAATTCCCCAATTTTCATATACTCCTTTGTTTTCTCCGTTGAAAATTACGTACCATTTCTTTATATTTTGATCTGCTTGAAGTGGTGGATATTCTTCTGGATTTTGTATTATAGGTTGTTTTTCTGACTTGAGCATTGTTTGTGGCTGACTATCATCGGATGAAATTTCTTGAATGTCTTCTTTTGGTTGCTTCGTTGTTGAACTGCTAGCTGCTTCTTCTTTTGGTACTGATTGGGATGATAGAATTTGTATTGTTTGTCGTAGTTGTTCTTTTTCTCGTCTGACTGCTTCGAGTTGTCTGACTAATGATGCTTCTTGCTCTTCTTTTTGTTTGAACTGGTGTTTGATTTGCTTCATGATTGCTTCCATTTCAATGTATCTGTGGTTTGAATATTTGCGTCTCTTGGGTACCTGAATAATTGCTGATTTTTGTTTGTTTCAAATGATGATATGAAAATTTTCATATCAATGTATGCTTTTGGTGATATATTCATATCACTGTATGCTTTTGGTGATATATTCATATCACTGTATGCTTTTGGTGATATATTCATATCACTGTATACTTTATCATTGTTTACTTCAGATGGTACTTTCATACCATTGTATGCTTTAGCAATGTATATTCCAGATAGGTTAGATATGAGGTTTCCCTCAAGTTCTATTAATACTTTTTCCATAGGATTATGTACCTGCATCTGAATCAGAATCAGTTGTATATGCATAAATATCTATGTCTGAATCTATATATGAATCTTCTATATCTGTGTTTTTATTTTTTTTTTCTTGCAAAGTTTCCATATTAACAAGTTGTGTTTGTTAGAGTGGTTGAAACATTGCGTATTGTTTTTAAATTACGGTTTTGTGATTTTTTGTATTTCTTAATTCCTTCTTGTAATCTAGATATCTTTTTTAATTGATTATTATATTCTTCATTTACTGATTGTAATTTTAATAAATAATTTTTTTTCATATGATAAAGCATTTTCTAAATGTTGAATGGTATTAGAGATATTAGAATTTATTTTCCAATGGTTTTTTAATATATTAGTCCAAAGCATGTTATCTTTTGAAGAATTAATTTGTACTTTTGAACTCATTTTAACAAATTACTAAGGTATCTGAAAGAAAATTAATTGAATTGTTAATATTTTTTATTACTATTTTTAAATGATTAATTTCAATTTTTAATCTTCCAATTTTAACTAATTGATATGCAGTATGATTTTTGTTTTTATAAATTAGTTCGTGTACTTCAGATTCTTTTTCTTTTAAATGTTTTGTGGATTTTTCTAAATCTTTCCATAATTTTTTAAGTAGATCAACTTTATATTTATTATCGTAGCTACAATATATTTTGAGTTTTATTACTCATAATTTTTATTTTACCATGTGAAAGGTCGTTTAATAGTAAGTGGTTTTTCTTTAAGTAGCTGTTTTTTATTAAGTGGTTCTTCTTTAATAGTTTTTATTTTTAAATATTTTTCAAGTAGATTTTTCTGTTGAGTTAAATTCTGTAATAATTCAGGAATTTGTTTTAATACAATTAAACTTTCTATTTCTATAATATTGTTTAATTTTTGACTAATTATATTTAGTTTTTCTCCTACTGATTTATCTTCTTCAGGATTAAGACCGATGTTATATATTGTTCCTTGTGGTAAATTTTGTGGTATTTCTATAATCATTTCTTTATCTGGTATACATGGTTTTGTATTTTGATATGATCCTTCAAGTGTTTTAGAATATTTTAGGGAATTACTAGATGATTCTGTCATATTCTTAAACTTAATGATCTAATCATTTCTTTAATATCTTCTAGCTTTTCATCGTTATTTTCATTAGATGTTGAAGGCTGACATTCTGAAATAGAAGATCTACCTATTATAGTTGAAAATGGAGGTTCTATAATTGGACTTCTTTTTATTAACGGAGTAGTTATTATTGGTTGAAAATTAGTTTCATTGAATATTCTATTATTAGTCATATTTGGTGATTCAAGGGATAATAAAGGGGTAAATAATTTATCTATATAAATTCTATCTTCTGTTTTAAATGTAATACTATGATGAGAATTTGTTAATGCATAATTTATTTGATATGTAATAGTAAATGGATGATTACCTTTTATCATAAAATTTTGTCTTAATAATTTATATCGTACAGTAATACTATTACTTAAATTTTTATCTTTAAGACTTAATCCTAATTAAGTATTGCTTGAGTTAATTTATTAAGACAAAATTTTTATCTTTAAGACTTAATCCTAATTAAGTATTGCTTGAGTTAATTTATTAAGATAAAAATTTAAGTAATAGTATTACTGTACGATATAAATTATTAAGACAAAATTTTATGATAAAAGGTAATCATCCATTTACTATTACATATCAAATAAATTATGCATTAACAAATTCTCATCATAGTATTACATTTAAAACAGAAGATAGAATTTATATAGATAAATTATTTACCCCTTTATTATCCCTTGAATCACCAAATATGACTAATAATAGAATATTCAATGAAACTAATTTTCAACCAATAATAACTACTCCGTTAATAAAAAGAAGTCCAATTATAGAACATCCATTTTCAACTATAATAGGTAGATCTTCTATTTCAGAATGTCAGCCTTCAACATCTAATGAAAATAACGATGAAAAGTTAGAAGATATTAACGAAATGATTAGATCATTAAGTTTAAGAATATGACAGAATCATCTAGTAATTCTCTAAAATATTTTAAAGCACTTGAAGGATCATATCAAAATACAAAACCATGTATACCAGATAAAGAAATGATTATAGAAATACCACAAAATTTACCACAAGGAACAATATATAACATCGGTCTTAATCCTGAAGAAGATAAATCAGTAGGAGAAAAATTAAACATAATTAATCAAAAATTAAATAATATTATAGAAGTAGAAAGTTTAATTGTATTAAAACAAATTCCTGAATTATTACAGAATTTAACTCAACAGAAAAATATACTTGAAAAATATTTAAAAATAAAAACTATTAAAGAAGAACCACATAATAAAAAACAGCTACTTAAAGAAAAACCACTTACTATTAAACGACCTTTCACATGGTAAAATAAAAATTATGAGTAATAAAACTCAAGTATATTGTAGTTACGATAATAAATATAAAGTTGATCTACTTAAAAAATTATGGAAAGATTTAGAAAAATCCACAAAACATTTAAAAGAAATTTATAAACTAATCCTAAAATGAGTAAAAGAAAAACAAATATTAACCCAAATAGTACCTTTATTACAACCAAAATACAAGAAAAAGAATTAGTTTCATATATAGATACAGGAGCTACTTTATGTTTTGGAAGAAAAAAGATATTAAAAAATTGGGAAAAATTAGAAAAACCATTAAAAATAACAATTGCTGATAAATCAATTCACAAAATTTGGTTCGTAGGAAGAGATATAGATATAGTAATTGAAAAGGCACCATTTAAAACTCCAACTATATATCATTTAGTTATAAGAAATAATTTCCTTAAATTATATCAACCATTTATACAAACAAATGACGATATAAGTCTCAATCATCCAACAAAAGGTATTATAAAAACTGCAATTATCAAACATTATGATCTTATTAAAATAATCAAACAAGAGGTTGGCTTTCAATTACGAATATTACTAACATTTGCTAAAGAAATTGCTGAAAAACAACTCGAAGAAGTATGTAGCGAAAACCCGCTAGATCATTTAAAAAATAAAAATAATCAAGAAATAATAATATTATTAAAAAACCCTAATGATGAAGTTAATGTTCCAAATAAAATTCCATACAGCATAAAAGATGTTTCTGAATTCAAACAGGAATGCATTGAACTATTAGAAAAAGGAATCATTCGACCTAGCAAGAGTCCTCATTCAGCACCTGCATTTTATGTAGAAAATAATAATGAAATAAAACGAGGCAAACGAAGAATGGTAATCAATTATAAAAAAATGAATGATGCTACTATAGGAGACTCATATAAATTACCACGAAAAGAATATATTTTAGAAAAAATAAAAGGAAATACACATTTTAGTACATTTGATGCAAAATCTGGATATTGGCAGTTACGTTTACATGAAAATACGAAACCACTAACCGCTTTCTCATGTCCTCCTCAGAAGCATTATGAATGGAATGTCCTTCCATTCGGTTTAAAACAGGCACCAGCAATATATCAGCGATTCATGGATGAAACCTTAAATGGTTTAGATCATATTTGTCTTGCATATATTGATGATATAATTGTTTTTACAAAAGGAAACGAACAAACACACATTGATGCAGTCATCAAGGTTTTACAAAGAATTAAAGAAAAGGGTTTAGTTTTATAAAAAAAGAAATCAAAACTTTTTCAAACTACAGTTGAATATCTCGGTTTAAAAATTGGAGAAAATGGTCAATTATCATTAACAGACAATATACGAGAAAAATTAAATATGTTTCCTAATAAACTTGAAAATAGAAAACAAATACAACGATTTCTTGGTTGTTTAAATTATATTGCAGAACAAGGATTTTTAAAAAATTTAGCAAAAGAAAGAAAAGTTTTACAAAAGAAAATATCAGAAAAAATACCTTGGTCTTGGACCAATACAGATACTATTTTAGTACAAAATATAAAACAAAACATTCAAGTTCTCCCTACTTTATATAATGCAAAAATAGATGATTTCTTAATTGTAGAAACAGATGCATCACAAGACACTTGGGCAGGATGCCTAAAAGCAATTATACATGGAAAAGTATTATTGGGACTAGATAACGAGGGAAACCTCATATCTGACCCATCAAAAGTATACAGTGATATGAAAGTATCACCAAAAGCATACATTGGTATGAAAATACCATCTGAAGTAAACAATGATAAAGTATACAGTTATATGAAAATATCACCAAAAGCATACATTGATACAAATGTATCATCTGAAGTATTAAAAACAGATAAATATGAGCAAAAATTATGCAAGTATATATCGGGAACATTTTCCCAAACGGAGCAAAATTATAGCACACATGAACGAGAAACACTAGCTTGTCTAAGAACGTTGAAGAAATGGAAGGTCGAGCTTCTACAAACAAGATTCGAGTTACGAACAGATTCCAAGTATCTACTTGGATTTTGGCGCTATAAATTACAAGAAGATTATTGCCGTGGACGATTGATTCGTTGGCAATTACAATTACATCAATTTCATCCTTATCTCAGATACATCAAAAGCGCAAACAATCATATAGCAGACACTTTGACAAGAGAATGGAAGCCATCATGAAGCAAGAACAACAACAGTTCAAAAAATCCATTCATGAAAGAAACATTGTGAACACCATTCATGGAGGATTAACATCAGCCATGACATAAGCAAACATTTTCAAAAAATATCTGTCCTTTCGAAGGCGGGAGGAATGGTGTAAGCAATGACGTATAAAGCCATTATTTATTGAAGACATTATTGAAGACACGTGTCCTTTCGTTGTGGAAGGATATATTTTATAATTTGTATATTATTTGTATTTATTGGTATTTGTCATTATCAGTAGATTAAGTGTCATATGTCGATAGGTTATATGTCACTATCGAATATGATGTCTAGTTTGTAGGATATGATTTAAAGTGTGTAACCCTCAATAGTCTAGGGGGCTATAATGTAAATAGGTTTGTCATATTGCAATCAAACGATTGCGACTCAATTATTGTACTCAGCTCCTTTGAGCCTATAAATAGGGCCTTTGCCCATATGGAATAAACAAGCTAAGTTTGAGTGTTTAAGATTTGAGTTGATCTCAATCTTCTTCTGTTGAAATAGCTCGTCTATTTCTGAATAGCAGAACCCTATCCAAACGCCTCGATAGAGAAAGACATAAATTTCTCTGGAAGGGATCTATCGATAGAGAAATCAAATATCCTCCTACTATTTCTTTATACCATCTTCCTACACATTTAAGATTGTGACATTTGTCATATTTAATAAAATTAATAAATATTTATTACATTTGTTATCATCTAAAAATGGTAGGAGGATGAATAGGAAGAAAAAGTAAGAGGATGAATATGAAGAAAAAGTAGGAGGATATTTAATTTCTCCTATCGATAATATATACAACAATCAATCAAGAATAAATATTTATTATGACGGAATTCACTATGCTCCCATCTTGATTCCAGAATACGAAAATATGAAGAAGAATATGTATTTTTCTCTAACCCTCAAATCTGTTTATGGTGATGTATATATAGGCTGCCAAATGGCAGTTAATAACCGTCTTCCCTCGACTAATTGCTAAAAACCTAAATAACCTAAAAATAATTGTTTTAACAGTTAAAACAAATTTAACAGATTTAATTATTAATATAACAACCTTTGACAAATAATTATATATTAATTTAAGCTATTCATTTTATTAAGACCAGCAAAAAGCTTTACATTGAAAGAAAATGTTTATTAAGACTAGCATAAAGCTTTATATTGAAAATGTTTCATTTTGTTTCCGATCGTCCCACAATGGTAATTTTCATATATAAACTTTCAAAAAAAATACTTTTTTGTAAACTAATATTTTAGGCAAGGTTTTTAAAGCATTTAAACTAACGAGTCAGTAAAAAATCCACCTCTCATGTTATATTTGTAACCGTGTTTTAACAAGACCTGTTGTTAAGATGACTTATACTTTTATATCAGTAGAAACTTAAAGAGTAGGAATTAGACTAAACTCGATAAATAAGATCAGACTTGGCTGTTCTCTAGTCTTTATCAAACATCAATGCAATTATGAAATGGATGCTAATTGTTTATAATATGCATGTTGAACAACAATGATGAAGTTGCATCTTCACAAGTATTTTTCTTTTAGTTGTTAAAAATGTTAGGATAAATTTTTATACTAGTTGACACACATCACCACTTCAAAAAGTTCATTAACACTTATGTAATCTAAAAGTTGTTGAAAGATGAAGCATTTACATCGAGAAATCATTGAACTGATGATCTAGTTCCTTTAACCGACGATTAATTGCTTCATACAAAATACCTACTTGATAGTGTTGTTCATGTGCATGGTCATTATTCCTCATACGAGCTTGAGCCCATCTACTAAATTTAAATGAAGATAAATGAAACATCCCAAAAATACGGTCCAAAAATTTCGTTTTAAAATCATTTAAGAAAACCATAATTCATCAACATCATAATAAAATCACAAGTCATGTATTCCTAAAACATCATATCAAGGTACTGTATCAAAAACCATGTGTCAAAACATCAGAGTCTAAAACATCCCAGACTATAAACTGTGGTGTGTGTCATGCAGTCATCCTGAAACCAAAACTGAAAACTGTAAGCACGAAGCTTAGTGAGTCCCCCCAACTACCACATACCATACACATAACATGCAACTATGAGATACGGGCCCCCCGCCCACTCTCATGGAGATTCGGGCCCCGCCCACACTCCGTTGTCTAGCATGCATACAAGTATCACACAGACAACAAGTATATCTATTTCTATCAAGCAGTCAAATATCTATGCTCAAATAATACTACGAGATTCGGGCCCCGTCCATACTCGGCTACTATGAGATTCGGGCCCCACCCACACTCACCTACTAACATATCACATATACGGGCCGACCTTGGTGCTGTAGACCCGTTCCTACTAAAGGAAACTCACCTCGCAAGGCTAACTGCTGAAATCTCGAGTGAGGAATCTCCGGCGGCTGCTCTAACGACTCCCCGACTATTATTATCACAATAACACTTAGTCAAAACCTAATAATCCTCTTTAGGGTAAAATAACCATTTTACCCCTGGTTAAAGTCAACACTTTGGTCAACGTCAACCTTCTGTTTGACCCAACTCGCCGAGTTGCTCCATCAACTCGTCGAGTCCTAGAATCCTGGAATCGCGATCTAACTCGTCGAGTCTCCCCCGACTCGTCGCGTTTCCAGGCTACTCATAATCACGATTTATCGAATCAACTCTTCTAGTCCTTTCACGGACTCGTCGAGTTCTACCTTAAGCTAAAAACGGGACAACACGATCCAACTCGTCGATTTCTTCTATGGACTCGACGAGTTCCTCTGTCTGTTTGGCCATCTTAACAGATTAAGCCTCTACTCTCCAAATCCAAAGTCCATACTTCATCTACATACTGGAAATGCCCTTTTAACGGTAAAGTTTCCAACTTTACCCGTTGATAACCCTTCTTAATGGGTTTAGCTAAAACCCTAGTTCTTTTAGGACATAGATCTTTGTCCAAAAGCCTTATCACTCCAAACCAAAGCATGAAAACCCAGATCTAGGTCCTAGATACCAAAAGGACGCGTAAAGCCTCAGACTTTCCTTCCATGCATGGCGTTTTGGGTCTAAAAAGGCCACATCAACACCTTAGAGTTTGCATGGGGGCTTCAATGGCATAAAGTTTACACCTTTATGCCTTAACAACCCTTAATGATCCCAGATCTGAAAGGATCCTGGCTTGGGACGTCCAAATCCCAAGGGTCAAGCTTCTTAGACCAAAACTCTCAAAAAGTGGAAATAAGAAGATCTAATGAACTAATAGCCAAGCTAGAAACTTGATTACTAGAAAATGAAGAGGATGGAAGGAAGTCTCTGGATCTACTATCTTCTCCTTTAATCCTCTAGCTCCTTCCTCTTCTTCAAGCTTCAATATCACACAAAAGTTACTCAAGAATGGCTCACACACTCACAAAATGCTCTAGGGTTTCAAGGATTAGGGTTTGGGACTTGGAGGCTAGAAATGAGGCCAAAAAGTGGGCATTAAGATGCTTAAATATGGTGCAAAACCCCGAAATTAGGGTTTCCCTCAGGCAAACCTACTCGCCGAGTCGAGGGCTCTCGACTCGTCGAGTAGCTCTAATAAAATGAATAATTTATGAATAAAAGCGTACCAGAAACCAGACATTACAATAAATCGAGGATATATATATATATATATATATATATATATATATATATATATATATATATATATATATATATATATATATATATATATATATATATATATAGGGGAAGGCTCATGCAAAAATGCAAAGAATATACGAAAATGAAAAGAACCAATCAGGAGATTACACATCATTGCTCATTTCTTTTAATTATAAATCATATTAATTATGTAAAAAGGTTATATATGTAATTTACATGAAAACTGGTATCCCCTCTTTAATCGGTTTTCATGTATTAATTGTACAAGAATAACTTCTTTCATAATCAACAATCAATAACTTTTGAACGTTCATGAATTCAATAAATAACTGAATCAATTTCTAATCGATATCTTTTCCTAATATAATACATTTGAATACCAATGTTATAGAATTCAATTAAAATAACTTATTAGCTATTAAATATGTAATTTCCATTCAAATATAATGAAAAACGGCATCAACGCCAACATACAAAATCTTTAACAACACTGGTAGTTGATGTTGATATTTGGAAATTAATTATGATTAATTAAATGCCATAAAGTAGCTTCTAGTTTACAAAAAATGCATGTTTTCTTGGTTATTTATCGAATATCTAACAATAAGTAGATTCAAAACTAAAGATGATAAGGTACCTAGTGTTGACCATATCCATTTATACATCAAAAACTCTTTCTATATCGGAGATATCACTCTCATCAAAACTCCCAAGGGGCTCTCACATATGTTATAAGAGAGAAAACCAAGTAATATACTATAAAAACACAATTTCTTTGGCATATCTTCCAAAGGATATCGTCACCACCATTATTGGCCAACAGCAACAACTTGCTTCTTATTTTCACCGTTTTCTTATTTTGCAAATTCATCCATTAATTCACGTTGTCTCTCTGTTAAACTTCTGAATAACACATCAATAAAAATAAATCAACAACATATAAAGCAATGAAATTCAACCATGTACATGGTTAAGCAAGAAAACTTACGTTGGGATGCTAACATTGAAGTGCACATATTGATCTCCATACGAATAAAAGGTTTTAGATTTAATGCCTAATATAGAAACAAATCAACAATACAAGTTTGTTTCAACACACTAACTATTAAAAAAATAAACACATTATTTCAAATATAATTCCAAATGAAACAACATTTTAAAAAAAAAAAAAAGTGACGTTATGATTAAGTATCATGATGACCCACATAGTATCCATTTATGTTATCAAATCTCGATCCATAATTTCAACAAGTATGTTATTTGTTTACGATATATTTATGAAATTATGATCCACTTGTTTTACAAAAGTTGTGTTTTGAAGATCATTTTGTTGTTTACTTTCAAAACACATGTTATCATTTTCAGCAAAAGGATCATAACTATAATTTCAAAAAAAGATTAGCATTGATTCTTGACACTTATAATTTCTGGTTTTTTAACCGGGTTTTCATGGACCGACTGTCATAGTAATTCCGGTTCGGCTCCAGTCCGGTTCCGGTTCTAAAGATCATCCCTATGCACAAACATGATGACAAATCAAGGTAAAATACAACTAAACATGCAGAATCTAAAAAAAAGAAAAAAAAAACTAGACAATATATGATCATTACCTTTTGTACATGGTGGGATGTCAAGTCCACCAAGCAAATTACACCATTTGTTTGCAAATAAAACGTAATATAATGGTAAAAAGGGGTATCGATCCTCGGGGAAATGGTTGTATTCAATCACCAATGCAATCTAATAGAACCGGTGAAAATAAACTAACTAACTACAATTAAACTAAAAGGGGGGGGGGGTGTTATGATTGCTTGAAAACTAAAAGACTTGAATAACTAAAAACTTGCAATTAAGCCAGAAAGTGAGATGCTCAAATATTGGAGAGAATTGGTAAACCAAGGCAGTTTAACACAATGAACATTTGTGTGTTTATCATTAGGATTTAACATGAAGCTTATCATTCACCCCAAATTGGTTATACCAATCATGAAGCATGATATGCCAAGATTTCTCATAGGTAGTATGGAGGTTGGGGAAGCCCACAACACACCTTCTTAATCAAAATCAAAGATCCAATTGAAGAAATTGAACCCAAGAAGTTGATTAGTGTTAAGAATGAAGAAATCCCTAATTCCTAGAGGATGTAAATGCTTACACATCCATAAAGGAGTTATGATTCATAAGCTAGAGATGATTTCTACCATCATAAAGCCTTTGTTCTAAGTAAATTCAATGATTCAATGCTAAACCAAAGAAATAAACCAACAACTTCTTATTAAAGTACCAAGCTCATGATCAAAGCACTAAACAAGCATAGGAAATATGAACTAGAATCATAGACATAAGATAAATGATAAATAAACATAAATCCTTCAAAAACCCACAAATATTCAGAGGTTTTAGCCAAGGTCTACCAAAATAGAGAGTTTAGCCACTCATGGCAATTGAACAACAATCACAAAAGTCTAATTGCATAAAGAAACTACCAATAACTTGGAAATATGAAAAGAAATGAGTCTTGAGCTTCAAAATCGCCTTCTTCAGCTCTCCAATGGTGTAAAATCGAGAGTCTGGCTGCTAGATCTGATCCCTCAAGGTTATGGTGTGCCAAATGACCAAAATGCCCAAACTGGGCAGTTGAGCGGGTACCCGCGCGACGAAAATTCCACCCGCGCAAGTGTTGTTGTATTGCTATTGGCTCCTCATTCCTCCACTCCACCCTTCCACTACAAAAGATTCCTTTGGTCCCCTCCATATCCATGTGATTTAAACCAACCAGTCATCATTTAGCTACAAAAATGGATACTCCAAGCCCAAAATAAAAGTTTATGACCTATGTTCACAAGCCCAAAATATCCAAGTCTTTAACTCTTAAGGCTCAAATCTCCTTTTATGGATCCGCCAAGCCCAACAATGCATCAGAAAGTCCACTAAGCCCAACTCCAGTCAAACCACAACCGCAATGAGCTCCAAAACCTTGCAAAATTCCTCATGCAAAATAAAAAAGTCTCTGATACGATCCATGATAAAGAAAATAAAGAATATACAATGCAATACTAATAAAAAGAGCTAAAAATCTAAAATAAACTAATAAAAATAAGGAAATAAAATAAGCTATCAAATCACCCCAAGCTTAAACCTAACTTGTCCTCAAGTTAGAACAAGACTAAAATGAGCTCGGGATGAGCTAAACTAAAAAGGAAAAAGAAATATACCATAGAACTTGGTCAACATCAGTCAACATGGTCAGAATTAGTCCTTCATGGACCCTACGCATCTTCAAAATGTTCTCCGCTTTAGAACCATAAACCACATTGTCAACCACTTGATGGGCGAATAGATCACGGCTGGATGTAGTCGCAGTGTGCAAGACAAAGGAAACAAAGGATGCGCCCAGTGGGGGCACTTTAAATCACCAATGTAGACCATAGTACATGAAGGAAAGGCGCCTCTTCACACACTATGATTCCTACATTTGTCAGACTAAAGTGTATAGTACGAAATAGGGTTTTGCAGCGCGGCCTCCGGGCAAACATCCGGTTTCAGAGGCTTCTCCCTTGTACTATCCTTTACAATCCACCATCTCATCGTCATAGCCTTTTCTCACCAAAAATCAAAAATAAAATAAAATAATAAAAATTCTACTCATCCTAAACCTAAACCTAACAACTTAAATCTTCAATCTTGAGCTTCCGTTATTTGGATTTCAGCCTCTTTGTAGCTCGATCTTTTTTTTTTTGAAGAAAGTCTTGAACTTGGATTTTTGTTCTTCTTTTTGTGTTGCTCTTTTTCTTCATTTTTCTTCTTTGTTTTTGCTGCTTTTCTTTAATCTTCTTGATTGTTTCTTTTTGTCTTCACTTTTCCAATTTCTTCATTTTTTTGTGTTTTCTTCTTGGAAGGTTTAAGGAATTTCACCATGTAACATAGGATGGAGGCTAACATGAACACCTAATGATCATTGACAATGTGTCAAGATCAACTAAAAAGAGTGGGATATGACTCAAAAATGGGTGTTACCGAAAAAACTTGGTCCCAAAAGATGTGAATTGGGGGACCCACTTCAAAGTTCATCAAGCACCTCAATGCAAGGTGTGATAAACAAAATCTATCTAACTATCTACTCTAGACCCCTAGAAAAATGATAACCTATCCTAGAAAGGTGGTGAGAATCTAACTAAGCAAGGCTCAGACGAGACTCGGGAGTACTAAGGGGTACTCACCCCAAAACCAAGATGCGAGTCTTCAATATCTTCCAAATACCTTACCGGGCTAATCTTTGCTCGCACACATCGGTTTGACCAACCACATCCCTCCGCACCTAGACCCAATCAAGCTACCTGCATCTGACCCCCACACAAGCGGTCTCAAAATGGTCTGTGAGGCTCAAAACGTGTCCCATTTATCCAATACAAGGAATTCCATATCAAGATCCGGGACCAATATATGATTCAATACTTATGACTCGGTGATATGGTACCTGTAGGGATGAGAAGACAAGAGATAACAAAAATGCATGAACTTAAACTAGAATGCATCTAAAAAGTATGAAAATTAGAAAAGAAAGAAAGAAAATATGCAATATTTTTTGGATTTTTTTATGCAATTTTTATGAATGTCCTAAATGACTTACTCTAAATGCAACAATATACAACCTAAATGCAATCAAAAATAAAATATAAGAATACCTCACCCCAAGCTTAAAATTAAGCGTTGTCCTCAATGCTTAAGATGAGAGTAAGGAAGGATCATAGCAGGATCAGGGTGGAGGAGCCCCACGAGGGGGGTAACCGCATTCGGGCCGAAAATGATACCAAATATCCTCCATGTAGTTGTTGGCGCGAGCTTGCTGCTCCTTGATGCGGCGAATGGCTGATGTATTCTGGTTGCCCTGGAGGCGCAATGAAGCAAGCTGACTATAGATATCAAGAGGGAGTTCGTGCTCGGGATCGGGCTCATTGTGTTGCTGATAAGAGTTGTTGGTGCATGGAAATGCTCCACAAATAATGAGTGTTTATTTGGTTGTATTTTCCCTTTATTGTATTTATGGTGTAAATACTCTCCCTCCTATATAAAGGGAGAGTTGGTCATGTATTACTATAGCTAGCTTATCTTTTCCTTAGTTAGAGTTACTTTTCTCACAATGTAATTCTAGAGAGAGAGAAAGTTGGTGGTTCTCCCACCCAGGGAGAGTTTCTCTCCCACCATGTTCTTCATGAAATATATTATTCTCTCTTTGTTCTTAGTCTTTTCTTATGAACTCATAATATGTTCTTCGTGTTCATACTTCCAAAAACACGATTAATCTCGAGATATCTTTCTTCCGCACTCACCGTTCGTTATAAAAATGGGTCTCTACAATTGGTATCAGAGTCGTACCTTGAAGATCTCACGATTATTTCAAGGGAACGACTCCCTTTCGGTGATTATCTTGTGATTTTTCCGTGTTTCTGCAAGAAAATTTTTTCGGGTTTCTTAACGGAATTTTTTTTATGAAGTTCGTTCTTAGTTCTATTTTCTGGGTGATTCTATCTTAATAAATAAATTGTTGCTGCTGCTGCTCGTTCTATTTATTGCTGGAAGAAGATGTTCTTAAAAGTTTATTATTTTTGCTGTTGAAGAAATGAAGAAATGGGAGAAGAAATTAATTTTGTGGTCTCCAAATTGTTGAAGAATTTGCTCCAGAAGTTCTTTTATTCTTGGATGAGAAGACACAATTAATGAGCTTATTTTCTTTGAAGTGGTGCTCTTTTTTTACCCAGCAGCTTGAAAATCTTCTTGAGGTATGAAGTTCTTTATTCCTCATTTTCTTGCTGTGAATCTTAAATTGAAGGAAAAATGAACGTAATATGTGTTTGCATAAAGCACTTTGTCCTTTTTGCTCTTTTGGGTAAAGAGTAATTCATTCTTATTTGCCTTCCCAAGCAAAAACCATGTGACATTGTCCTTTCCCATCACCTTTTGTCCCCTAAAAACCTCCTGCACACTCTTCCTTTTGCCTTCCCAAGACCACATGTTGACTTAGAATGCTTTATAAAAAGATTCCCTCATTAAAATATGAATAAATGGCCTTTGCGGTACCAATTTTCATGAAAAAATAGCATTTTTCGTCACCTGTTCAGCCCTTCTCAGCCCCCCGGACCGCAGCCAAAAACTGCTTACCGGAGTCCCCTTAGAAGCCTACCCGCAGCCATTTTTTAGCCTTGATCTGAGGTCCTCTCAGGTCCTATCCGCAGCCTCGGATGACTGCTGATGGACCGCATCCATCTCCCTTGCTGATGAACCGGAGTCAGACCGCAGCCATCCTTCTCTTGCTCGGACCGCAGTCTCGGACCGCAGCCTCGGTCCGCAGGCATTCCCTTCAGGTTCGCACCACAGTCAGCCCCTTTGCACTGTAGCTCGCATCCGCAGTTAGCTGCTCCATCCGCAACTCCTTGCTTTGACTTCGGTACCTGACTACCCCATCAGCGCCCAACTCACCATCCGCACCCAACCCTTCTTCGACCGCAACCACCTCCAACCCTATCCACCCTCTCTCATCCGCAACCACCCTAGAACCCTTCCATCCGCACCCACCTCCTGACCCGCAACCTTCAGCTTCCCTCCTCCATCAGCAGCCTTCAACCCCCTTCCCCCTTCCTCCTTTTCTTCCTTCAGCCCCTCCCCTCCTCCTTCCTTCTTCCTTCTTCCTAGGGATGTCAACGGGACCAAACGGGAGCGGAAATGGTTGCCCCCACCCCCGCTCCCGAAATCCCTTGTTGCCCCCGCTCCCGGTCCCGCCCCCGGATCCCCCGCTTACATAGCCCCCGGTCCCGCCCCCGGTTACCTCCATCGCCCCCGGTCCCGCCCCCGTTCCCCCGGTACTCCCGGTTTATAGTCTTAAAAATGGATTTTTTTTGCTAAAAAATTGCTTTGTTTTAGGCTAAAAATACTATTTTTAATAACTTTTGTATATAAACAAACATGTAAGCCCTTGATAAATCAAGAATTGATCAAACATAAAACATCACTAAAGTTATAAACACATATATATTTTTTATATAAATATAAACGGGGCCCCCGCGGGAGTACGGGACAGAAATACTCACTCCCGCCCCCGGTCCCGAAAATAGACGGGAGTTAATATCGCCCCCGCCCCCGCTCCCGCTCCCGAATTTTTTAAAAAACTAGTCCCGTACGGTATCGGAGTCCCACGGGAACGGGGTCCCGCGGGGGTTTTTGACATCCCTACTTCTTCCTCCTTATTCCTTCCCCCTCCCCCCCTCCTTTTTTTTCCTTCTCATCAGCCCTCCCCTTTCTTTTTAGCCCTCTTATTTTTTTTAAGCCCCCCTTTTTTTATTCAGTTTTTTTTTGTATTATTATTTTTTTTTCAGTTATTTTTTTAACGACAATTATTTTTTTTTAACACCAATTTTTTTTAACGCCAATTATTTTTATTCAGCTAATTTATTTTTTAACACCAATTTTTTTTTTATTTTAGCCAATTATTTTTATTTAGCCATTTTTTTTATTAAAACCAATTTTTATTATTACGCCAATTATTTTTTAACACCAATTTTTGCCACAACCGAACCTTGGATTGTCACATTGGTTCATTTCATGCCGGTTATTATTGGAAGAATACTCCTACCGCAGTCGGACTTCATATTATTTTTGTGATGCTTGCACCGCAACGGCGATTGATCAACAAAGTTGTTTTCGCATTCTTCACATTATGGGATTTTATGACTTGTCGCTCTTGATTTTTGGTTGACGAATCATGTATCTTGAGCATGTGGACTTTATTCTCTATTGAAGACCACTTCAAGTGTTCCGACACCGCAGTTTGGATATATTTTTGGCACAACAGATTATTCTCAGCACAGTTTCAGCAACTATGTCACCCGCCTCCTCATGACCGCAAGAGTATCTCTTTTACTCTGTCTCGTTTCTTATCGAGACCCTTCATACATCTAGGGAGAGCTTCTCTATTAGCTCTTGGTATCCGACACTCTCCATCCGATGATTTGTTGATTTTTGATATCCTGTCATTGGTTATCAAAAATAGGGAGATAATATCATCCGGATTTGGTTATTATGATTGTTTGAGTTTGGATTTTTGAAGATTTCTGAAGACGATTATTTATTTAGTGATGCGATGTGGCACTTCTTTTTGGTCTTTACGGATCAAAATTTTGGCATTACTCGATGTTTTCCGATTCAGATTATTTATTATTTGGACTCTACCACAGGATGATTTTGTGTTCGCATCCGGTTCAGATCTTATGGTTTCACGAGTTTGGATTTGTGATATGTTGAAGACGAAGATTATTTTGGCAATGTGACGTGGCACTTATTTTTGGTCCTTGGATCAAATTTTCGGCATTGCTAGACCATGTTTTTGGACTCACATTATTTTTATCCGGACTTCATTTTATGGATGCTTCATATTTTTAGCAGGTTATTCTTTGAAGAATTTCGGTGTATTATGATTCGAGAACTCGAGATGTTTTTCAGACTTTTGAAGCCGAAGTGTTTCTTTTATTGGATCTTCTACTTGCTCATGGTGACCTCCTTCTTCGGGTGATTATGACTGGTTTGAAGATTTGGATCTTATTTTTTCTACTTCATTGGTTGTGCTTTGAAGCCGAAGACCTTCATTTCAGAGATTCATGACCAGTTTCAGACTGCACAGACACTTCAGAGTTTCAGAGACATTTCAGCACTTGGTTTCATTTTATTACCACACTTGCTAGTCAGATTACTGTATTATAGCCTTATATCACTTATTGGATCTCTCATCATTTGTAAGCATTTAGGGAGAGAATGTTGGTGCATGGAAATGCTCCACAAATAATGAGTGTTTATTTGGTTGTATTTTCCCTTTATGTATTTATGGTGTAAATACTCTCCCTCCTATATAAAGGGAGAGTTGGTCATGTATTACTAAAGCTAGCTTATCTTTTCTTAGTTAGAGTTACTTTTCTCACAATGTAATTCTAGAGAGAGAGAAAGTTGGTGGGTTCTCCCACCCAGGGAGAGTTTCTCTCCCACCATGTTCTTCATGAAATATATTATTCTCTCTTTGTTCTTAGTCTTTTTTATGAACTCATAATATGTTCTTCGTGTTCATACTTCCAAAAACACGATTAATCTCGAGATATCTTTCTTCCGCACTCACCGTTCATTATAAAAATGGGTCTCTACAAGAGTGGTACTCATGTTGTGGCTGAAAGTGTGATCCCGAGGGCTGATCATAATAAGGTGGTGGCAATTGTCGGATCGGGAGGTCATAATGGTCTTCGGCCTCAAATGGACTACCAGCATTGGAATTGTCGACTTGCATTTCATCATCATCTCCTGCATCATCATCGTGTGAATCTTCAGGCAAGAACCAAGTTTCGGGGTCGCTGGTGGAAAAGGCGGAGATGCTAGGATTAGGCAAGATGTAAACTGGTTCCTTGACATGATTGAGCCAAGAAAAATGGTTATGACGGGTAGGATGAGGTATCAGTAATTCCATCTGGGTGAGAGCTATGCAGTCAAGGAGGTAGAGAGGTGGGTCATCCACTGGCACATACTCAGACTCGAGAAATTGAAGGCCCACACCCAAACGAATTAGGGTAATGAAACCTCCGATGCAAATATCGCCAGTAGTCTTTGTGCGGATGCTGTCACATTTATCCAAGAAAAAAGTGGCGAAACCGGGACAAGACCAACGCCGATTGCTCATGCAATAGAGGAAATAGAGCTCGACTGTGTTGATTTGTTCCGGCTCATGACGAGCAAAGATGGAAGTTGAAAGGATTCAAATAAGCTATCAGTACATGTTGAATGAGGGGCAGAAATTTGAGTTTTCCAACAACAAATGCCACTCCTGCTGCTAGAAGGTTTAAATTCCAAACAAGTCAATCCCTACATGATAATTTACCATTTTAGCCCTCTTTTTCATCAACTCAAATACTTAATCATGTCACAACACATGACATAACATATTAGACAAAATGCAACTTATGATTACCCTTAGTTAAGCATAATATGAGTTGGGTTGATCTCAAAATTAAATATATTGAAATAGGTTGATCATAATTAAGTTTCCCAATGAAAGAAAACGGAGTCATTGTTTGCAATTTGCATAATACATTTCAATTCATTCAACATAAGAAGCTCCATTTTTTTTGAATGGTTTTTTCTTCAAATACAAATTTGGATTCACGCACCTACAAATTCATTCAAATACTAAACATCAAAATCCATTTTAAAATGACACCACAAAAAAATCAACATCTTTATCATGAAAACAAGTTGGACCTGCAAATCTGCAATTACATCATCCAAGCTTTGTCTTTTTGTTCATTAAATAACTTAGTATTGAGTTATAAACCATGATAAAATAAATAGTAAGCTTACAGGGAATTCATAGATAACAAGAAATATATCCAAGTAGTTGATTGATAGATATGCATACAAGTGTCCAAAGTTGAAATGAGCCTGATCCTGCTCAAAGTCAAAAGCAACAACAAAAACTGTTAGCACCATAAAGATTGTAAAATTTTATAAATTATTAATGATTTTTTGTAATTTTCTTTGGAATGTTTATAAACATAGGGGTTACAATTGTTGTCCAGGTCCGCCAAAAAAAGTTCAGTAAATTTTAAAACTTATCAAATTTTCATATTTCATTTTAATATGAATTATAACATATTAAGACACCTTTGAACTAAAATTCAGATTTCAATAAATTGATTCTAACATATTTCATGAAATTGATTGCTGGTATTTTGAATTTTGTAAATAAACTCAACTATTCATGCTACTGGTACTTTAAATCACATCCACTTTCTCCAAAAACTCATAGAAATATCACTAGTGGAAACAAATTAATAATATTAGAATTAAAATTGCATTTTTTTTTACAAATTCTGCCATATACACATTTGTCACCAATGGAAACAAACTAATATGTTCTACTTGGCATTTTATTGAACACAAGGTGCGCAGGAAGGAAAAAATTCAAAGTGGACGGTACCACTTCTAGTTATATGAAATTGCTATAAGGAACATCAAATAAACTTTAACTTCACCACGATTAGAACTTCCAATAATGATTATTTCGGATTAAAACTGTGATAACCTTGAACAATATAGTCAAGAAGGGAACAGTTTTTATATGGAAGTAATTCTTTTAATCAACAATCGAGGGAATATCTAGAATGAATGAATAAAACCCGTAGAGAGAACCTATGGAGGCATGCACGACGGTGGCTTGGACAATGGTGGAAATCGATGATGGTGTAGAGAACCGAGAGAGAAAAAGACACAAAATGATCATTGATGAGGGTTTTAGACAGAGAAACTAGACCGGGGATAGCGGATGATCGGCGTTACTAATGTTGTTCTTTGATGGCCGTGCGGTCTAGTTGCAGTTGTAATGAGTCTGTGGTAGTCCGGTTCTTAATGGTGGCAACGTTAATGTCCATGGATAGGGGTGCCAACAGTGCTGAGAGGAGAAAATGATCATCGGAGGCAGTGATGGAAACGCTGGTGGTAACGTTGTGGCGGCTCGAGTGTTAATGGTTACGATGTTAGCGAAGGATGTGGTGTCGGCGGTAGCTTATTCTCCTGTTTTAAAAAAATCCATTTGATAGATTAGGGTTGCTTAAGAGCGGGGAGAGGGTTTCTACGAAGAGAGATAGAGTGCGTGAAAAAAATGTTTGATCAAGTCAAGGTTACAACCGTATGGAATGTTAGTGATTTTGTATCATCAATGTGTATTTAAGTGTAATGGATTGACTTGTTGACCAAAATTCAATCTTGATAAATATTAAAAAAGTAAGGAAGGTGTGGAGTGCACACTTGTTTAAGTTTATTCAAGATTCAAAGTAGACTGTCATTTAGGGGCGAAGCCCCTAAACGAACGGGGGTTCGGGGGCAACGCCCCTAGGAGCGGGGTCCAAGGGGTGGCAGCCCCTGGCCGGGTCCAAGGGGCAGAGCCCCTGGCTGTGGTCGAGCAATATTAAAAATGCATTAGAAAATGCATTAGAAATCTGAATTTTGGAAATAAACCCGGTTTTTGACTTTGTTTTGACCCTTATATAAATAACCCGGATTAGTGACAGGTTTCAGACATCAAACTGTTTTTGTAACAGTTTTCAGACATACAACTGTCTGGTGACAGTTTTCTGATGGAAAGGTTACTTGACTAATTTTTGGTCTTCATTTTGATGGTACACATGAAATTCATAACACCTAGATTCTCTGTTCTTGCTCTAATTTCTGAGTCTTATCGATTAAAGGTTGGGAGTACCACCCAAATATTTTAATCTGAAAGTGTATACACAATTCTCATAATTTCCAAGCCTTTTTCTATACCCCAATTTCTTACATGGAAAACTAAAATTACTGAAAAGCCCATAACTGTTTAAATGCATTGCAAAATGATAGTATTAATTAATAAAATTAAATAATATTAGGTGGCACACTCCTATAGGTTCTTTTCATTTTCACATATCATTTATATTTTCACGTGAACCTACTTATATATATATATATATATATATATATATATATATAGAGAGAGAGAGAGAGAGAGAGAGAGCTAGGTTCAAATGTTTATAGCAACTATTGTGTGCATGTGTACACCAATGAGAATTGAGGAAATAATAAATCATCAAATAAATCATTTAAGGGTATTATAGTAATCTTTGCATATTTAAATATGGTAGATAATTATTATGTTTATTATCCCTTTAAATATGGGATGTCAAAGTCAAAACCAGAAAAAACCCTACAATTGTCGTCTTCAATTTTCTTCCTCCATATCTTTTCAATTGTCGTCTGCAATACTTCAAATACTTCATCGTCGTAACCCTAATTTGTTTTCACGTCTCTGATTCTTCGAAATGTACAGAGCAATCGACTTCCTCATGTTTCGAACACCAAGAAGTCTGTTTATCGGTGGTAAGTTTCTTGCTTATTTTAATATATATCTGTGGCTAGTAGCAGAACAATCTTAGTAATTCCTTTTCTACGTTTTTGATTTAGTGCTTTCATCCACATCTTCACACAATTCCAAGTTTTGGTGTCTTTAATTTCTTCTTAGAAGGTGAAAAAGCATCTGGTGTTGAAGGTTTTGATTCGGGGGTAGGTAAGGGTATAATAGGCCCTGTAGCACAACCTGTAAGTGGAGTCCTTGATTTATTACAAAAACAACGGAAGGTGCAAATGCAATGAGAATGAAAATAGCAGCTGCCATAAATTCAGAAGACCTCCTTCTTCGCAGAAGAGTCATGCTCTTACAAGTATTATTTGTTATTAGTAATTCATGGCCAGCAGCTAAACAATCTTAGCAATTCATTTTCTATGTTTCTGATTTAGTGCTTTCATCCATATCTTCACACAATTCCAAGTTTTGGTGTCTTTAATTTATTCTTAGATATAACTAGTCGACTCAATTATTATATAAATGTAGAAAATAGCTGCAGAAAAAAAATATATGAACTTATAGTCATTAAACCTATAAACAATAGAAATTAAATTTCATTATAATTCTTGAATTGTGTTTCTATTTTCTAATCTTGGTGATATACTTAACCAAACAATTGTTTATTCTCCTTTTACCTTTTTACTAAGTTTAACAATCACAAATAAATGAAAATCTTACTTTCCTTTTCCTCTTAATTTTCCTCTTAATCGGTGACAGTATAACACCAAGAATAAGTCATTTTCAATTTTCATAGAAAACAATGTTTTTTTATTTGTTTTTCTAATGGGAGAAACAATTCACACAAAATCAAAGACAAACAATTAAAGTATGTTTTTTATTCATTTGTATATGTAAGTGATGGTATTTGCTTCAAAATTATTTTTTGTAAATCAATTTTTCTAATGCGTTTACTCTTGAATTTTTGTAATTGTTAATAATGGTGATGGGTCATTCTGCTAGAATTGAATCCAGTTCTATCAGAATGGAATCACGAATTTCAATTTTGTCGGAATGGAATCATGATATTTAATCACTAATTTATGCATTTTCTGCAATTCTTGGTTATGGATTTTGGTGCAATTCACACGTAAATCTAGGGTTTCAAATTTCATTCTTCTTACAAGTTAGATCTGTTTACATCACTAATTCATACCATATTGTGTATATACTGATGGGATTGATTTCATATGCCAACACAGTGAATTATCTTTTTTTTATTTCATATACCAACATAGTAAAGGTTTGATATCATATGCCAACATAGATTGGTGAAAGCTACTCATCTTGCTCGAGAAAATTGTTTAAAAAGGTAATTAATTTGTTTGTGTATTATTTTGGTTCAATTTGTGATTTTGAATTTCAATTTCTATTGTCCCTCGTTATTGTATATTTGGAATCTAAAATTATATTAGCAGTAAGTACGATACTTTTGAATGTATTCTATGTATTCTGTCAGAATATATTCTGCCAGAATAAAATCTATGTATTCTGCCGGAATGTATTCTATGTATTCTGTCATATTCTATGTATTCTACAAGAATATATAAAGTGATAGTTAATTGCAAGTAACATGCTTTTAACCATTATTAATTTTTGTTGTATTTGTGATAGGAATGGCAGGAAGAATGTGTTGAAGACCTAATAGGAATAACTTGAAGAATGAATAAAGTTTAATCATACTCACATTTTAAGAATGTTGTTATTTTTTAAAAATTTTATTCATTTTTTTTATATTCTTTTAGAATATGTATAATTATATTAAAATGTATAAGACTTTTAGTCTATAAAAATATGTATGAATTTGTAATTAAGTTCGGATGTATAAGAATATATTAGGATGTTGTTATTTTTCAACATTGGGTTCAAGAATTTTGTTATTCTTCAATAATATTCTAATAGAATAAAAATTTGAAAGAACATCATTCTAACAAAAAAATATTCTGACAGAATAAAATCGGTTATGTTTACAAATTACGTTAAAATTAAAATTGAATTAATTAAAAAAAATTCAGATTTTTAAAATTAGGAGAATTAATTATCCCTAAAAATCCGAAAATTTCTTTTTATAAATGTAGTTAATTGTCCAAAATACTCTTTTGCTAAAATTTGTGTGATTATATGGTACATGTTATCCCATTGTAATATCATACACTCTCAAATCATGTCCATTGATTAATTCCATCCGTTGGTCCAGATCTGTGAATTCTGGCACACAATAGTTACTAAAAACAAAATAACCTAAGCATATATATATATATATATATATATATATATATATATATATATATATATATATATATAATGACTTAATAAGATAAAACAAATCACCTCATCTTTTACTTTTTCACTTTTTTTTTTACAATAGCACTTTGGTGGATGCAACTAACCTAACACACTGAAGATATCTTGAGGTTGTATTTGTAAATCTTGAGAAAGTAGATTAGTGATATCCATTATTTTTTTCTCCATAATTCAAACGTAGTCATAGTCTCACAGTAACCGATCCAACCATATTCATAAGTGGGGTGCGTGAGTAAGGCTACTATAATCTCCTTGGGTCAATGAATTAAAAATAAAAAATATTTACAAATGATCTACATGAATTTTAGGGTAATTGTATGTCAAAGTGGGGTGCATGCACCCCACTAACACCCTCTGCATCCGCCAAGTCTCATAAGTCGAATCCACGTTTTTTTTTAATTGAGGAGGGCCATAATTAATAATTTTAAATAGAACTTCACACATCGAACTAAGCAATTGAGATTAAAACTGATTAAAATGAGAACACAACTGGTAGCCTACCTTAGCTTCTTGTAATGCTATAATTTACCAACCCAATTGAGATCTCTAACTCATTAGTAGAGATCAAATATGCAATTTGCTCGGTTTATGCAACTCTTACTTTGTACGTACACTTGAAGAAGCAGAAGCACGAATAACATTTATAACAAAATATAACTTAGTAAAAAACTTATACAATGCAATGACTCTTTGTAAAGCATCTATTAATGGTATATGCAATCAATGAACAAAACATTAAACATGCATACATATAGACATATGGAATTGTTAGCATATGTCAAGGGAAAGTAGATGACTTGATGATGTCGATTGTCGCATGTTCAATTTATAAAGTTTTAATTAATATCGATCGAATTGAGACCCAACATCCTAGGCCCTAGCTAGCTATTCATCATGCGTCTGGGTTGGTTCATGGTTGTGGGCTTGTGGCTCATCGGTCATCAGTCATTACCCAATCACTCATGGCACCGGTTCAAGGCTAATATAGCAGGCCACATGCTGGGTGTTGGGATTACGAGTTAGGAAACATATGCGGCCCAAATACTTTTCTCTAATGTACATAATCATCAGCCCAAAAAATTCTATTAGCCCTTTTAATCATATTTATATAATTTTGTATTGATTTAATAGTTTATATATATTTTATAAATAAAATTAGGTTTAACTATTTATTGAAAGAAAATACTACCCAAATATAATAAAATAAGTAAGTAAAGCAATTACAAAAACTTATAAAACTAAATGACTTAGAGTTTTTATATTTTAAAATTATTATTTTTTTTTTTTGTAAAATCGGAAAGTTTTATCTTTTATGTAAACCATTCAACGGAAATAATTTTAATTTATTAAGTAAATTTCATATTTTGGCTAAGTGTATATTTCTCTATATTTTAGGTAATTATTATATAGTTTATCGTGGATTATTATCAAAATGTAATTGTTACTTTGACACTTTAACACGATATGTATGTTATGAATTTACAATATTTACATACTGGACGTAGTTTGTACGTTACATTTAGTACGAGAATCTGTTTTGGGTTGTGAGTTTTGTATTTTTTTTTATCATTTAAGATAGAATTTAACTATGTTTGTCTAAAATATACATCATGGATATAAACTATAATATATATGTATGGTATTTTCTGCATACATTTCATTCGTTTATCATGTTTTATTCCCAATTTGCATTGGCTTTCATGCATACATTCCATTCATTAGACCATATTTCGGGACTTTGTGCATCTTGGTGCATTTGTTGCAATCTCTCGTTGTTTTAACGATGATCACTCAAAAAATAAGAGAAAAATCACCATCTATTCCTACTTGAAAGATTAATAAAAAAGATGGTCAAACAGAAAATATTGCATCTGCTTAAAAAGATGTTGCATTTGTTGTTGCGGCGAAGTCCTAGAACTTATTACTCCAAACATCATGAAAATAATGTTTCACTAGATATTCATGAAATATCAAGTCAAGATTATTATAAAATATTTTCAAACGTATTAAAAATAAGAATTTTTTATTAATAATACCAAAGCCCACTTCTTGTATTTTACAAAAAAAATGCAAGTTTTAAATTAAAACTATTTGTTCTTAAAATAAAAAAGGGTTTGACGGAAATGCTATATCCCTTATGTTATGTATTTTTGAAAAAAAAAATCTCGTAAAAAAGTTTGTTAATTAAGGGCACCTCACTTTATTTTATATAATTATAAGTTTTTATAAAATATAAAATTTTGTGTCGAGCTTTAAGGATGAGACAAAAGAATTAGACTTTGGAATATCATTTTAGAATATATTAAATAAAATCCCATACAAACAACTTTTTATCTTGCACTAATTAAAACAATCTAAGCTTTTTTTTTTTCTCGAGTTATGAGACTAATGTGATGTCCATTGATCATGTCTAGAAAATACAAAAATGCACCCAGTCACCTTTTTTTTTGTACGATCAATCCATTTCTTAAAATATACGATCATGATTAGTGAATGTTGGTGGTTCCAGTATATAAACAATGTTAACTTATTTCATAGGTTTTACTTGAAACTTTTTGACAGAATTGCTATCTGAACTCCATAGGCAAGCTTCCAAGTTGTAATATCAATATCTTCTACTTCATCACGCAAATTGTTTAATTCCCTCAACCTAAATACATAATTTTGTAGTATCTAGTTGAGTGGTAGCTTCTAGATGACCATTTTAACTGCAAGAGGGTGTGAGTTTGATCCCATTATACTAAGACAAGGTTTCAAGTCTATCATAAAGGCTTTTGGTGTTTCTTGTAGATTATAATTGAAAGATAAATCGATTAAACAAAGTAATCCATCGAAATAAAGTAAGCTCTCGATGTGGAGCTCAACCGTTATACATCTTTGTGTTTGTAATATGTTTACTTTATCTTTGTATCTTGACAGTTTTAAACATTTTAAATGTTAACAACTTGACTATTGGGACCTATTTTGGCAAATTGTTTTCTTAAAAATGTACTGTTTTCCAAAATACTTCAAATTATTATTTTAAATGACTATTTCAAATAACACACAAGAGGTGTTTGAGTAGCATGTGACTTATTGTTGAATGATATATACTTTTATTTAATTTTTTATTCTATAACACCATTGTTGGATGCATCGAAAAAAAAAAAAACTTAGGAGTTTTTATTAAGCTTAAAAGGAGTAATAGGGCTCATATGGTTTACCTACTGTTTTGGAAATAGTTTTTGTGAGATTATGTGTATATATATATATATATATATATATATATATATATATATATATATATATATATATATATATATATATATATATATATATATATATATAATGCATTTATGTGATTTTCATGTGTATTGTGAAATCTTCCAACATACTAACATATAATAGCTTAAAATGCAATCTAAACATGAGATTAGTTCACTTTTATGAAAACATAATAATGTTAAAACGTGGTTTGTAACATTGCATGCATGCACATAAGTTATACATGTTCCCGTCATGTCATTTACTCATGTTACATGTTTTAGATGATGAAATATATTGTTGGAAAAATATGTTTAGTATTTCATTATAGATGCAAGGTATGAAAATAAATGATATCAAACAGATACATGAATTATTTATTTTATCTTCAATTTAATGATCGGTTCACCCTTCATTTTGTCAATAATAACTATTTTAACACGTAAAAGTTGATTTTATGTCCTTAGAGTACTTAAAAGAAGGTAAAAAACCTTTTAAAACAAAATATAAGTTTGTAGGCTATATATAGCTTCATTTTCTGTTAAAAAAATACCATAAATAGATAGTCGTTAAAGGATGTGAAATGCTTGTTAAGAAATAGGTACATCAAAAAATATCCATGAAGCTGAGATAAAACACATTTGACATTTATATTTTTAGAAACTTTTAAATATTATTCCTTTCCAAAAATTATAATAGAATTTTCATTCAATATTTTTTGAGGGCCCCTAAACGGTGGAATTAACGGTAACGTCCCAATTCCGTAACGGGAAGTTAACGTTCCAACAAACTACTACCAGAAAAGGGTATGGTCCCGTCTGAGCAAAGTCACCCGATCACTACCAACATCATCTTCCACTACACAATACTATAATAATATCTATATCTATATATGTAACTTCTCCTCGGTGCTTTCAATCAATATTCATCTTCCTCCCGATTCCAGATTAAACCCTAAATCAAAATGCCAATTAGGAACTGGGGGTTTCTTCTTTTCGTTTTTGTTTCGGTTAGTAGCGTAGCTTTGTCTGTTTCAGACCCGATTACTCAACAGAAGTTGGATCAGGTTCTGAACTTGCCTGGTCAGAGTTTTAATGTCGACTTTGCACACTATGCTGGGTATGTTACTGTTAATGACGAATCCGGGAGAGCTCTGTTTTACTGGTTGACGGAAGCTGTTGAGGATCCTGCTTCCAAACCTCTTGTTCTTTGGCTCAATGGAGGTTAGCTACTTGATTTGATGTATTTATTTCAGGTATTCCTGTTTTAAATTCAGATTCTGCGTGATCATTGTAAATCTGGATTTGTATGATGTTAGGGCTTTGGATCAGCAATATTTATTGGTTAAAAAATTACAATAGGAATTCGTATTGATTGGAAGTGTAATATATGTGCTTATTTTAATATTCCTCTGATAATACGAACTGAGTTGCTGATCTAGATTGTTTCTATAGGGCCTGGATGTTCATCAATTGCATATGGGATGGCTGAAGAGGTCGGGCCATTTCATGTCAATAAAGATGGAAAGTCGGTTTACTTGAACCCGTATTCTTGGAACACTGGTGAGAGTTTACAAACTTTTTTACCAAATTTAGTATTAGTTTATTATTGAAAACTTACTTTTAATAATCGTTAACTATTTGCAGTGGCAAATTTGTTGTTTCTTGATTCCCCTGCTGGAGTTGGATATTCTTACTCAAATACCACTTCAGATATCTTGAACAATGGAGATAAAAGAACTGGTATAACTTCAAACCTTTAAGTCACGTTTGGTTTGCAGAGAAGGAATTGGAATGTGAGATTCCATTCCATGAGAGAAATGAATGGAATTGAACTCATATACTGTTGTGTTACAGCTGCAGATTCACTTCAATTTCTCTTGAATTGGCTTGAAAGATTTCCTCAATTTAAAGGAAGGGATTTCTATATAGCAGGCGAAAGCTATGCAGGTAACTTATTGTAACGTATAAGAATAAAAATTATTCATTATAATCTGAATTTGAGATTAAATAGCTACTTAGTTTGACCTCAAAAGTCAATAATATTGTTTCTTCTAGGACATTATGTTCCTCAACTAAGCCAAGCCATCGTGAGATACAACAAAGAAAATACAAAAAGTCCAATTAATCTCAAGGGTTACATGGTAATTTCTCTCTGACCAAATCTTGTTACAAAAGATATTGAAGTTAATCGTGCACAATTTAAAATCTTTTATTTTTGTTGTTGAAGGTGGGAAATGCCCTAACAGATGATTATAGTGATCATGTTGGACTTTTCCAATTTATGTGGGCAGCTGGCTTAATTTCAGATCAAACTTACAAGAAATCAAACGAATTATGTGACAGGGAATCTTTTATTCACCCATCACGTGAATGTGACCAAATAGTTGATATTGCTTATGAAGAAATGGGTAATATCGACGCGTATTCCATCTTTACCCCTCCTTGCACTGCAACTGGTGTCACTAAACGCCTTTTAAGAAGATGGCATGTGAGTATTTCCTTCAATTTGCCTTATAATTTGTGAGAAGGGTATTAATGGAAACATTTTGTTGTACTACAGAAAGTCGGGCATATTGGGCAGAGTTATGATCCTTGTACTGAACAACACTCCACAATTTACTTCAATTTACCCGAGGTCCAAAATGCCCTTCATGTTTTCCACAGCAACACATCAAGAAAATGGGAAACTTGCAAGTACTACTTTTACATAAAGATCATATCTTGAAAAATAACTTATTGAATATGATATCTTACATTTTTATGATTGTTTGTTAATAAGTTGAATTTTGTTTCGCAGCAATGTTGTAAACTTGAATTGGAAAGATTCTCCTATATCTGTTCTCGATGTTCATCAAGAACTTATAAGCTCAGGACTCCGCGTTTGGATATTCAGGTTCTTGATCGTTTTGAAATTTTAAAAAAGTACAAAATCCCACCAATTTTGTTTTCGATTTTTAATTTAATTTTTTGTTATAGTGGTGATACGGATGCGGTGATTCCCGTCACTTCTACTCGTTACAGCATAGACGCTCTCAAGCTTCCGACGGTTAGCCCATGGCGTGCATGGTACGATGATGGCCAGGTAATTCCCTTCATCATCAACAAACCTGTACGAAGATTTGTAGGTCCCACATGTTGGGACCCTGGATGTTTGGCCCATTGATATAAGCCAAACATCCAGGATATATGTGGTCCCACTTTTTGGGACACACATAACATATGTAGGCCATACAGGATCACATGATTATGATATGGGATGTGTGGCCCACATGAGAAGGTCTGATTGGTTTTGAATAATATATAGGTTGGAGGGTGGACACAGGGGTATGAAGGGTTAACTTTTGTATCGGTCAGGGGAGCAGGGCATGAGGTGCCTTTGCATAAACCGAAGCTAGCGCTTGTGCTCATTAAGAATTTCTTAGCGGGAACTTCCATGGCATCATTTGATCAAGTGATTGAGTCCAAAACTTCTGCTTCAGAACAAGTTAGCGGCTTCTAGAACCTTCTCTAAACTTTGACTCTTGTTGACAATATAAAACACGAATAAATGTTGTGACCATTTCCTTTTGGTCTTGAAAGAGCATCTAGTGTTGTTGTTTTTAGGCAAAGAAGTAGTTGATGTAGTTTGTTGAATATATATGCCATAAATTTGATGTTGTGGTGGCTTTTTTCAGAAAGAAAGAAAGATGACTAGCAAAATACCAAATTGTCATTGCAAAGTCTTTTATTAATACAGGATCGCAATTATCAAATAATTTAACTCCCGTATCCCATTCATGATTCATCAACTATTGACCTCTGAAACAATGGCGACGAGAAAAGCTGCATTCCATGCTGTTTCAAACACTAAACTTTGTTATGTTGCTACAATTTGCCGAATCTAACACTAAACTTTCAAGAATCTTGATCTTTTGGTGAAAGGTTCTTCTTTTTCCCCTACATTATTAATTGGTTGTTCAAGATTGCATTTTCGATAATATAAACATCAATTTGTATTCTCAATGTTCATCAAACTAAAGCGATAAAAAGCTTCACTTCAATCAGATCAACAGAAAGTGATGCACTCATAAATCATAATATTAATGTAGCAACACGAATGAAAACAATATTATAATAACTATAAATGCAAGATCAGACGATCAAAGACAAAGTCTGATCTTGGATTTATAAACTGTCGTGATTCTTGGATGAGTAGAAAAGATGTTGTAAGTTGGGATTTGGATCTTGAATTTGTGACTCTAAATTTTGTGAGTCGGTTACTATGGAGGTGATTTTTGAGTTGTAATATCTAAAAATAAAATAATTGTAACTGTTAATTAAGTTGATGTTTGAGCTGTAACTTCTGGAACTATTGGGTTGATGTTTGATCTTTGAGTTGATTAGTTGGAATGTAATAGGGTTTCTTGTCTTCAGTGTGAACTGTTGTATAACTTTTTAGACATAAGTTTTGTATATTATAGATTTTCATCTCCTCTTCTGCAAAGGGACACTTCATATTCATATAATTGAATTCTTCAACTAGAATTATAGATTGTTACAAGATAATACAAAATCCTTCACGATTTGAAATGATTCACATGCACCAATTCCTAAAAGACCTAATCCAAAACTAGTTAAAAATGATTGACGATTCAAATAACAAAAGTAACGAGTATGGCTACACCAAGAAACCAAACAACATTTTTTTTATTAGCAAGACTTCGATAAAAGAAAAAAAAAAGTAACAAACAAGGAGTATATATTACATCAAGGGAGAGCATTATATGCATGCTTCTTTTTTTTAATCTGTTTTGATAATATACGCTGCTTCTTCATTATGCGACTTGGTATTTCTATGGTTGGCATGTGAAGAAATTTAGCAAAATCTTGTCCTGTAACGAGAGCAGTAGGAGTAACAGGTCGACGACACTCATAATGAACAGCGTACTTGCATTTCAAGCACTTAAAGATCATTCTGTATTGCAATTTTTCACCACAGTGATTGCATTTACCATGGCACTCGATCCCTTGAGCAAATGTTAGACGATGTCGGTGACCTTTTATCACAATCGTCCCTCCAAACTTAACATTGACGAAATAGAAGATACATCTCTTATAGTGGGTATATACGGCTTGCTCACACTGAAAGATTAAGGGTGCACATGCAGTATGCATCGACTGAACACAAAAACTACAATGATAGAACCAAGATTCTGGGTTAAATTCGTCCTCACAAATTTCACAAAAGTAGTCGTTAGGATGGTTCTCGACTGGATCGTATCTTAGGGTCAAAGGATGGTCATCGTACTTGTGTCTAATCATTCTAGGCAACATAAAAGCACACTCTATATCCAAGTAGAAATCGCAAGAAGGGCAATAGAATGCGATGCAATTTATTAGGTAATAACCACATGCATTGCATGGTGTTTCCGATAGACTGGATGAAGCATCTATTCTTAAGAGAAGATGGTCAGGGTGAGCTTCATGCGTGATTTCTTTGGGTAAGAATGCACAATTCACATCTACATAATACTCACAAGTCTTGCATCCATATGCGAAACCATTGGAAGGTAACATGCAAATCTTACACCCAAATACACCAAAGAACTTTCTAGTAACATTTGGCATGAGAAAAAGTGTATGGTTTGGATGGCCAGGGTGGTCTTTTATTTTACCGGGTAGCCTAGCACACCACTCATGAAGAACAAACCCACGACATGGATGTCGAACACACATGTAAAATGGTATTTTTGTGATCGGTTTCACACATCCATCACATAATAGTTGAATTTTCTTCAAGGGGTTGTGAAGTAAAATCGAATTCTTATTGAGTGATGTTTGCTTGTCTAAAAGAACCAGTGGGTGATTATGAGTAAGATGTTTGAGCTTTTCACCATGGTTTTCCTTAGCTACAAAGTCCTTGTCATTCTTGATAAAATGGTGCTTGAGAAGGTTGTAACTTTCATCAGGAAATGGACAACGGAGAAGATTAGGATGGTCATCATCTTTGAAATTTTTACAAATCTTTCCACGACCTGATAAATATGACATACTGAAATTTTATCTAATAATCATGAGACCATGAAAAAAGTATATATATATATATATATATATATATATATATATATATATATATATATATATATATATATATATATATGTTACCTGGGTGCAAAAATTGGACGTACTTTGAAGTTGCACAATGAATATGGACATAGTATCGACATTTATCACACTTGTAAACCCAAAAGTAAATATAGAAACCCGTATCACAAATTCTACATCTGGGATAGAACTTGGCTTCTTGATCAATGTCCGGAAATGAATATGTAAGGGTAAGTGGATGAGAATGAGTAAAATTGTCATTAGTAGGCTGTTGGATAAGTAATTTTGTAGGCAACAAAGCGCAATCCTGATGGATCCAAAACCAATAACAAGTGGTGCAATGGTAGAAAGTCCCATCATGTTCATGACCACATGCATTACAACTAGATACCAATTTCTTTAAGTTACGTTGCAGTCGGTGATGGTGGCTTGGGTGGTCCATCTTCTGTTGAGACATGGTAGCACAAATTATATCCATATTGAATTTGCAAATGGAACAATGGTAATTGAAGAAGTTCTTCCGCTTCCGATTGCAAACACCACATGTCCATTCTTGATCAGAATGAAAAGAAGGATGTGGATCTTGAAATCTCTCAGACAAGGTAAGGTTGTGGTTAGGATCATGTAATGGATGGTCTTGTAGGGTTTTGGGGATTTCTGCACAAAATTTGTGTAAAGAGTAGTTGCAATTCTTGCAGGTGTAGTAACACAAATGAAATGAACAGATGTCTTCCTTACACATGTTGCATTGGCCAACATGGTGGTCTTCAACCACAAAATCATCTACATCTTCTTCTTCTTCATTATGGTTTGGTTGTAGTTGAACAAGGTTGAGTGGATGATTGTGACTGAAGTGCACAAATTGTTCCATTGCAGCTATCGATGAAATGTCTAGCTACACAAATAGATATAGCTAGCTGGAAACGTGAATCTATATTTCATCATCAGAAAACAAAATAATCATAGACAAATCTTACTAGCTGTCCTAAGTTTATAAAGTAAAAACTATGAGATTGAGGATCACAACTTGCACATTTAGTCAAGTGGTTTCAACATCCAAATATTCAAAAACCCTTTCGAAATATATATATATATATATATAGTTTGAAAATTAAGATAAGTGAAAGAAAATGAATCTGAATACTATACAAACTTGACCCAAGTCATTCAATTTAAAGCTGATAAATAACACCATTTTCCTATCAAATTAATTTAAAATCTTATACATCATATCAATCATGTGACAAAATACTCATCTAAGGCAACCAGATGATCAATTTCCTCTTGCTTATTGAATATCATGGATAAACATTCAAAAGACATACTTTTACCTAGTTAATAGTTATTCAAACTCAATTTCTCCGGACTTTCTTAAAATCGATAACTAAATATCACAATGCCCGTTCTAATAAAAAAAACAATAGAATCGCATATATATATATATATATATATATATATATATATATATATATATATATATATATATATATATATATATATATATATATATATATATATATACCATCTTATAAAGAGTATATGTTTGTGGGTCCTCAACTTTTAAGACATTTATCTTAAAAAACAAGGAGGCTAAAATTGGACCATTGGATCTAAGATGAATGATTATGATGTTGTTATTGGTAATCCATGAGAAATGATTTCAACCAATCACAATAGAGAGTGTAATATTTACTCTCAAACAAACACAGATAATGGAAAAAATGAAACCCGGTTGCCCTAATTTACATTTACCTCTCAATCCGCCGTCACACACATTCAGCCCCAATCTCCTTCTCCTCCTCTCGGAAGGCATTGAACCCAGATAACCCACAGAAATCGGAACTCGAAATCGACTGAATCCATCGTTCGCTCACCCTTCCTCACGACAGCCACCACAGCCAGCCACCTACAAACTCCTTTTGTCGAATCGTCAAATCATAGTTCCCATTGTCGTGTGTGTCCATCGATTTTAGCATGGCTTTCGATTTCATCTACTAGGGATCAAAACAATCTTGAAGTCTTCTAAGAGTGTACCGATTAAACAAGAGAAAGGTTTGGTTTTATGACTTCGTTTGATTTACATTTCAGAAAATCTGGAACGTAACATCCCAAGAACCTTGAACGAACCATCGTTGCTTTTGTGTCTTGGTGTTTTAGATCTTTAACAGGTTATAATTCTGTTAATTGTGTTTTAACTGTTAAGAACCCTAGACCATCTGACCATGTCCCATATGCTTTTTGCTGTGAGTTTCTTTTGTGTTTATGCATAGAAAAAAAATTCTCCGAAAGAAAACAAATCGTCACCATGAAACCAATTACCATATGCTTGCTGTGAGTTTTTTCTTTGAGTTCTGATGTTGATGAGTTTCTTTTGTGGTTATGTATATGATTTTTACAGATCTAACACCACCAATCGCTTGAAAATTCGTAGGAACCCCTAAATGCATTCTTCACTATAGAGGTCTCTCTCTCTCTCTCTCTCTCTCTCTCTGATTTTGATTTCTTTAGTTTTGATGGCAATCTTGGTGGTGGCTCATAGTGTGAAAAACCGCCAACAGTTCAGAGTTGGAGATCTGGATCTAAATTCATTGGTTAAAGGGATGGAGATTAGGTATCCTTTGGGGGCGTGGGTGGTATAAAATGCATCGACCTGGTTGAGCTCGATTGTTCGACTTCTTTACACGTAAACAAAAATAAAAAAATAATAACAATCTTTTTTTAATTTAATTTTATGTTCTTTAGTTTTTTTATGAAGTGAATGACAGTTGTTAACCGCTTCATTAGAACTGTGTTTGGAGGTGGAGATTAGACAACGCCGACATTATGTGAGAACGAGATGGAGACGAAAGTTGCAACAGGGTACTATGGTTTATGCAAGGCCATGAGTTCAGTTTATCACACCTCTTCTCCTTCTCTTCGTCTCTTTCAAACCAGATGAAGGTAAATCTCCACCTAAAGCTTCCATTTCCTAAATAGTGTCTACAAATCAGAAAATGGTGGCGTTTTCAAAAACACTTTAATTTGCTCATTTTTAAGTTAATTTGGTTTATGTATACGACATTTTAGTTTTAAACAATGACTTAAACTGTTATTTTGCAGCTGTTAGAGATATTGCATCAAGGAAAGGCTTCAAGTAAAGACATCATTTTATATCTTAACACATCTTAAGTCTTTTTGTTTCCTCTTGAACCCATTGATTTGTAATGTTATGATGAAGTTGAGTCTTATTTTGACATTTTGTTTGTAGGATTGTTTTCGACATATGTTATTTGACTGGATTTAGGTAGATTTTAAGGGAAATTTGGAAGGAAGACGAAACACACTATGAAGATAGACAAATGGGCTGGATGTATAACTGGAGGAATCATTTTGTGATGTAGGTTTTTTAATATAATCAGGTGATACAATGGCTCAAATGCTTGATTTTATATACTTTTTGTTGTTTTTCCATGGAAATAAAGTTGGGCACTTTGTAGAATCTTATTTTTCTATTATGTTTTGCAGGATGTGATGGTTACTGATTCAATATTATCATTTTTGTAGGGAAAAGTTATCTCATGGAGGATTTTAGCTTTAACCGGTATGTAGACTTATGGAAAATCAACGAATGTTTTAGTAGAGGTGCAATTTGTTTGTTGCTTGGTTGCAGGTATTGTATGAAGGGTTATTTGGGCAGAACTGAAAAGTGTATTGATTGTTGAATGAGTATTGGGTATGGGGAGGAGCTCCTGTGTGCAGGATGATTTTGTTTGCCGGGGCTTTTAAAGGTAGAATTCATGTTCCACATATTTATGATGGGGATGAAAATTTGAATAATAGGATTTAGTGAAATTGAAAAGAGTAATCATAGAATGAATTTCTTTATCAACGAGTGTTTTAATGGATGTGGAATTTGTTTATGTTGTTTTATTATTTATTATTAGATAGACAAGTTATGAAAAATCAGAAGGCTTTGTAATATGGAAAGTATTTGTTTAAGATAATTTTATTATAAAATGATTTGGTTTATATAATGATTTTAGAGTTTTGAATTTGACCATGAAATATATTTTTTTTTCTTTTTGTTATTTCTGTTTATATTATAATGATTATAGAGTTTTGAATTTTTTTATGTTATTTCAGTTACATGTTTTGACAATAAAAAATAATTTTTACTATTATCTTAACTTGTAACTTTTGCAATAAAGGTCATACACTACAATGAATTTGACTATGAAATTGTTTATAACATCCATAAAAAACTTGCAAAATCGTAATTTAGAAGATGAATATAATAGTCAATAATAAACTAAGTTGGAGATGAACAATGTAAACACAGTGGTGAATTAGATTGGCAAATGTTGAATAATATTTTAGATATAAAGCAATTTATAATTTATATAAGAATCGTTTAAATTTTTTGATTTTTGTATTTCATATAATATATACCGTCCGATCCGATGCTTTTATTATTTTAATTTATTTAAAGCATTAATAAATTCCTTTGTTTTCTAATATTTGAGGAAATAAGATAAAAAGAAATAAGGTATTTAATAGTAATATTTTAGATCTGAAAAGCAATAAAGAAATAAAAAACTAAGAAATGATAATATGGAAAAAGACATGTTTTAGTACGAAGAAGCCTGGTAATTGAAATGCCTTTATAGCGGGTTATGTGACACGAAACAACACACCAAAATACTGAAACGAACAATCTGACATGAAAAGGAAACTAATCACCACATGAAACTATGAGTCATAAGGAACTATCTGGCGTCGCCGCATCGCGCGGGTACCCTACTAGTATATATATATATATATATATATATATATATATATATATATATATATATATATATATATATAAGCTTAGGTTATTGTATTCTAATTAATTATTGTGTAGATGTAGGGATGAATGTAGGGGTGAGCACCGGAACAGGGTACCCGCTTCCGAAACCGAAACCGCCTCGGAACCGCCGGTTCCGGTTCCTAAATTATTGGAACCGCCTTAAGCGGTTCCGGTTCCGGTTCTCATTTTTTCAGAACCGCTACCCGCCGGGTAACCGTCGGAACCGGTTATATATATATATATATATATATATATATATATATATATATATATATATATATATATATATATTGGAAACTGTCAATTATCTTTGTATAAACAGAATTTGTTTATTGTTTTTAGAATCTGCAACAATTAGTGGATACACATAGTATTTATTTTACCTTCTGTGGTTTGCCTCCTCACAATATTGGCATAAAAAAAGTCGATTATTCTCCTTCACTTCAAATGAATTTATAATATGGGCCATGTCCAGGCCTACACTACATATAATGATACAAACAATAATACATGGGATAAAATGCATGTACACAATAAGTAGAACTCAGTAGAAGCTAAAATGATTACTTGTTCTCTAATTGTCTTAAGAAAGCGATTTGTGAAACTGTGGAGTCGCAAATAATTACTCCACAAAATCTCACTAGTTTTTAGTTACACCATTTACAACAATAATGAAATTTATTTAATGTTAGAATGCATGGAATTTTCGGAACGTGTCAATTTTTTCTAATTGCAACAAAACATCCTTATTTTATTTAAAATATACCAAAAGTCTCTAAAAATAGTTTTATAATATAATTTTTGTGATTCTTACTTTTCAAAAATTAGATGCCGGGTACCCGGAACCAGAACCGGTTCCGGGAGCGGTTCCAAAATCTTAAGAACCGATGTAACCGGTTCCGGTTCCGGTTCCGGTTCCAACATCCTAGGAACCGCCGGTTCCGGTTCCGGTTCCAGCAAATTCGGTCGGGTACCCGCCTATGCTCACCCCTAGATGAATGTAGACCAATGGTTTTAGTTATTTTAAGTAAAGATTTACCTATCTTTAAATTAGGAGACACAAATTTAAAGTAGGAAACACATGTTTAATTAATGAAAATTTCGGATTTTAAGAGATATTGATTCTTTTAATTTTGAATTCTGATTTTTTTAATTAATTTATTTTTAATTCTAACATAATTTTTAATTTTACTCGATTTTATTCTTTTACAATTCAATTCTGTTAGAACGATATTCTATGAAAATGCCAGAATATATTCTGATAGAGTACATATATTGATTGAAGTAACTTCTTGTAGAAAAACAACATTCTTGAACCTTCAGTTGAAATATAACATGATCCTTATATATTCAAACATTGTAATGCAAATATAGATTCATACATATTCTTATAGAATAATAGTCTAAATACCATCCTTAAATATACAATTATTGAACAAATAGATTTGATTACTAAAATTAATTAATAGATAACATTAAAAATTTACCTTATTTAATTAATTCTTAAACTATCTTGCCTAAATTAAAGGGATTAATTAAATATTTATTTAATTACTAAAATTAATTAATAGATAACATTAAAAATTTACCTTATTTAGGTTTTGAAATGATTGACTCATATTGATTCCTACATCCACATAATAATTAGTTAGAATATTTGAACTTAGCTCTCTCTCTCTCTCTCTCTCTCTCTCTCTATATATATATATATATATATATATATATATATATATATATATATATATATAAGGCTGAGTTATTGTGATAACTTAAAGATTTGTGAGAACTTGAGAATTCCTAATCTGCACATCATTTTTCAAAACAAGACCACAAATATTAACGAAATGCAACGTCTAAGTCATATCTAGACTAAAAAAAATATTTGATGATATATATATATATATATATATATATATATATATATATATATATATATATATGAAAAATATTCATATATATGCATGCATGCATATCCGTCCCCGCAGTTCATATAAGTACTGATTCATATATATATATATATATATATATATATATATATATATATTTATATGTATATGTATATATGAAAAATATTCATATATATGCATGCATGCATATCCATCTCCGCAGTTCATATACCTACTGATTCATATATATATATATATATATATATATATATATATATATATGTGTGTGTGTGTGTGTGTGTGTGTGTGTGTGTGTCCGCAGTCAATGTAACTGCTGATTATCAAACATTACTGTGGATAATTATGCGTCTGCAGTCCATATAACTGTTGATTGTCAATATTACTACGGATAATCATATATGTGTCCACAGTTCAAAAATGCATGTATGCATATTTATGAGAACATTTTTCAAAGACAAAATCGTCAAATCTTTTTTTTGAGCCTATATATGACTTAGACGCTGCATTTCGTTAATATCGATGGTTTTGATTTTGAAAAATGATGAGCGGATTAGGAGTTCTCAAGTTCTCACAAATCTTTAAGTTCTCAAAAGAACTTCCGCGCGCGCGTGTGTGTCTATATATATATATATATATATATATATATATATATATATATATATATATATATATATATATATATATATGTATATATATATATATATATATATAATTCTTAAAAAAGCCCCTTAACAGTACTTTGTGGTTCATGATTCTCAAGCAATGATTTCACAACAAATTCACAAGAAAAGATCTCTTAAAGTCATATTTGAATCAAACATTTGAATGAAATCCAACTTATGTTGTAGTTTTTTTTATCATAACTTGCAAAACCATAGTTCTCTTTGATGTTTTATTATATTTCTACATATATAATAAACTCAGAATGAAATAGAAAAAGACGTACATGTTGTATTGCAGATGAAATTTGATCCTTAAAATAACATATCACATAAAAAGTTGAAAACAAACAATTGTGTTGGCGATAAATATGGTATATGAACCAACCCTTTTGAAGGACTGGAGAAGAATATGTTTGGTTACACGTAAGGAACTGATTATTTATAAAGAAATCTAGACTTTGATGTGTTGGAAATAATTAAGGGAATAACAAACTGATTATTTTCTTTGATCCCACATTTGAGAGAGAGAGAGAGAGAGAGAGAGAGAGAGGGGGGGGGGGGTTAAATAGGTTTAGAAGGCTTCCTTTGCCTTTTAGTCTTTAAAGGCTTTAGTGAAGGTAAATGGATGAGCCAAGCCCAAACGCGTGCGTAGCAGGTCGTGGACACGAGTTTGTAAAATAACACGATTTATGCGCACTTCGCGCTGCGGTGTTGACCAAATGTTGACTTCATGGATAAACTCCAGGAATATTAGAGAACTCTCCAAAAATAGGATAAACACTAGGTTTGAGTTTGGATAGCCTCTAGGGTTTTTTGAATTCAAACTGTGATAGGATCATTGTTTAATTTTCCCTGGGGGGGGGGGGGGGGAGGGGGCACTAGGGTTTTTAAGTTTAGTATAAATAAGGGCTCTCAGGTCCCATTTATTATGTACTTGGTCATTCAATCCCTTTGCTCCCCTTAGCGAATTTTAAACATCAAATACTAGTTCTTTTAGGTTCTAAGTAATCAACTTTGTGTTTATCGGTTCTTCCATAGTTGTTGAAATAGGTAACCTGCATTAAATCCTAAGGTTGTACACCGAAGGTTACAACATTTGAGCGACGTAAATACTTTAAGGACATGAGTCATTTCGTACAGCTGCCAACAGTCAAGATCAAATATCATATTGGTTTTAATATTATGTTACACATTTTATTTCATCCCGTAATGGGACATATTGCTTTTACCCTTCCTTACAACCAAATCTGATCATATAAGATCAATCTGATATCTGGACGAAACTCGGTAACAACAATAATAATAACTGGATTTATTATTTACGACAAAGTGACATATATTTCTCAATATTATTTGTTGGTTTGTTTGTGATGTATATTATAACGATTCGATATTAGTTCTTAATACTAATCGTTGGATTGTTCATTATCTTCGTTGAAGTATAACATGAAGTTGCAATAGAAAGCCATACTTAATTCCATTCTTAAATTGAATCCAAAGCAAACTACACTTACAATTGTAATATTCTCTCATTTTATTTTGAGAATAATTATAAAAAAACATTTATAACAAGATACTTATAAGGGAGTCGAGGAAATAGCTAGGAGGACATAGCAACAACTAATAATCTATAATTTATTGATAAAATATCAATTAAATTGGTTATGCTTATAAAGTATACAAAGTTGAAATGAAGTAGGCGACAAGAAAAGTATATGTTGAAAAGATATAGAGGAATGCATTTCATAAAAACAGAAAAAATGAAAATAAGATTTTATAACAATAGTTTAAGCCTTTTATTTATGGAACTTTTGCTCAAGTTAAATAACAAGTAACACATGCATAGTAATACGGTATTTGCTTATTGAAAATACTATATTAACACCCGTAGAAACCACAGCTAAAAAAAACATTATATATAGTTCGGAATATCCGATCTATGTTTTGTATGTGTAAACATTTGATAAAATTATGATATTATATGATGCAATATAAATTTGAATATAATAAAAAAAACAAAATAAATAATAGAAATGACATTGTTATACAATAAATTATAAATAACGGTAATGTAATAAATATATTACGTACTTATCATTTTATAATTTGATTTATTCTTAAAACATAATCGATGTAGATTTTAAGGGTGAATTGTAAAAAAAGAGATTTTATGTTGCTGGAATTAATAAAAATCTGGAGGGCATAAAGATTGGAGTAATAACGTAATTTAACTTTCTTATGTATAGATATGTTTTGTGATTGAATTTTTAAAAACATGTTTTTTTTTTCCTTTTATATCGCTGGCACAAAGATTTAATTTTCACGTGGCTTTATAAAATTTCATGAATTAATATGTTTCTAAAATTAAGTTAGCCGCTAAAAAAAGTGTAAGTGAGTTTTTTCATTACTAGAAATAATTGTTTCCAAAACTAAGATACAGAAATTTAGGTGAATTATCGGATTTAAATTAATAAGGATGAACTACAGCCCCGCGGCCGCAGCTATCAGGTGGTGTCCTCCCTCTTTGAGGTTGAGGGTTCAAGTCTCATCATGAACATATGTGAAATTAAGTGTTAGTTTAGGAGTAGATTGTATATTTATATCTGCCGGTCAAAAAAAATAAATAACTAAAAAGGATGAAGGATAAAATAGTAATTCAATTTTGATAGAAAAATAAATGTAGGAGATGTCATGTGAAAAAAAATTGTAGATAAGGTGCAAATTTGTTAATACTGTAAGTAGCTTATCCATATGAGCATTATGTTTTTTTCATAAACATTTTAATAAATTGATCTGTTGTGTTGTAAAATTTAATCTCAATTTTAATGAATCATTTTCAAAGCTTATTGTATTTGTTTCCGATAACCTATTAATTCAACATTTTGACTATGTACATATGGAATATAACCAAGTATATTAATTTTATATAAATAAATTGAAATTGTGTATGCTAATTAAATTATTATTAATACTAAGCACGGTACGTCGATAACCACCGTTATGATCGCTTCAACTTTTCATCACAACCGTTCTAAATCGCTATTTACAGTTATTATGCGGTTCGTTTATACCCAGCTTTGCAGAACACGGTCGTCTCCTTCCAACGTTCTTCAACCTCCATAAAGATTGATGCAAGAAACTACAGAAGCCACGACTTAATTGCGTGTTGTGGCTTCTTTGATAGGAGTGTGCTCCCATCTAAACCGGTAATTGCACATGATTTCCATTCCCACCTATATAAATCGTATGATCAATCATGGAGCACAGTCGACTGAATACGTTTTTTCCTTTGAAGAAAATCCACCCAAGGTAAATTTCTTGAACATATGTATGTTTTAATTCCTGTGTGCAAATTTCAAGGTTTTTTTTACATCTGAATTATAATTCTCGGAACTCTGTAAATTGATTGTATCGTTATATAAATCAGCCATATAATCTGTAATTCCCATGGAATTGGAATAAAGTTTGGTTGTGATTGTAGTACATCAATACAGGTTAGCCTTGTATCACTATAGGAGAGTCCTGAGAAAGAATACACAAGAAAGAGGTATTACTATTTTCATTTGAACGTAGTTTGATGAAGTTATGTAATGGGTCAAACCAAATTAGGTATTTAACATCCTATATTTGACTTCATTTTATTAGTTATATACAAAATTCTTGATGCTTTTGGGTATTTTTGCGATTCGTATCTGTTAGATGTCTTACCATCATTTTTATGTTAATCAAACACTCAAAGCCATCAGGATGGTGGACAAAGGACACTATCGTCATCATGTTCATTAACAACTTCAAGACTTACAAGAAAAGTAATCACCAAAACAAATCAATCACCTGTGAGAGCACGTGGTCTATGCTCAAAGGTAAAAAGAGACATTCCTGTTTGTGAAACAGCTCTAACAAATCCCATGTTAGCAGTTAATGTTGGAGAATGCCAATAATCTCCTGTCCCAAAAACAATCTTATTCTTCAATGCCAGTTTTCTAGTGGTTGGAAGACTCATCATTCGTGTTGAAGGACTATCTTTAACAACCACCACATGTTTTAACAACTCACCTGCCCTTAACTTCTCATTAACCCCTCCACACATCAAAACCAAATCCTTAAACTCCTCAAAAACACTCTCGCATACAATACCTTTTCTCCCAAACATAACCTTACATATATTCACATGTATCGGATCCTTAATCTCAGACATAACCTGGGAGATCACAAACTCGGTGTTCCCTTTAAACCGGGATCTTAACTCGTCTTCAGGTGTATCCAAAAGCTTTTGTGTTCCACCATTGCTGATACCCGATACAATAGCAATCAAAGCTGTTGTATCAAAGTTTATGTAGTTTTCATTATCTGGTGAACTCATTTGTGAAACAAGATCGCCAAAAGAGCCTTGAAATTTGACATCACTAGGTTTTACCAAAGGGTTAGTTACAAAAGGCTCTTTTATGACAGGTGGAGAATCGAGCTTTATTTCAAGAACAGATGCATGCTGATATGATCTTGAAAGAACATCTATCCATCCATCTTCTAGTTCTTTGGAGAAATTAATGTCAAATTTTGAAAATGATGATTCGAGGTTAACCGGTTGAAATTCGTTAAGAAAATTCTCGAGTGTGAATCTGTCAAGTCCGTTTGAGAAGAAAAAGATTATGGAAGTAGGTTTTAATGCTACAGAGGCGTGAGCTGCTTCAAGAAGAAGATGGATTTTAGCCTGTAAACCCTTGTTTTTTAAAGATTCGTGATGGGTGTTCCATGATATATACTTTGGGTTTCTATCGGATACAATAAACCAAACTGGGTTCCCATTGAAAGTGCAAACTATATCAACATGCGCACCTTTATGAAGCTCGTTGTGTCTTGTGGGTTGGAATTTGATTGTTTTGCAGACACGTGTCACGCCAGATATATCTGGATGTTGAAGGACGTGAACTACTGCTTCAAAATGGCCGATGTTGACAGAAATCGATGGGTCGGAATTTGGAGTGAAGTCATTTGATGAAACGCGAGAGAGGAAAGAGAGCTCTGATTGGGTCAATCTGAGGAGAGTATGCTTGCAGGATGGATTCAAGGATAAGGTTTCTAGTGTACTCATCACAGCCTCGCATCTCTTTTTTGCTTCTTCGACCATTGCGCCTAGAACCCTAAAAGCCCCATGAAAATGTTGTAATCAGATTTAGGATCTTACATTAATCTCCGCCAAAAAAAGGACTTGACTTGTTGATTTTATTTCCAACACGAATGAAAGCTAATTAACTAGGTCATCAAATTCTGATTGATTTCGAATTTTAGGGTTCCACAAAATGAGCTGCTATAAGTAAATTGAATCTCTAATATTTGCGACACGAATGAAAACAAACTTCTGATAAGTAGATCATCAATTTGGTGTTAAGATCAGATGTTTGAACTCACCGGAGGTCAATCAAGAAGATTCGGTCCCTTCACTAATTTTCCCTGAAACAAAATAACACAGAAACTCTAATCCGGATTTCATCAATGTACACATGGATGGAGGACAGGGTTCATATATTTTTTAATTCGATTTTTTCTATAATTAAAAATTAAAATCTCTCAAAAAATATTTACCAAACACACCTTTGAATATCAATAATAAATTTTATAGATTTGATTTGGTTAATAAAATTCTGTTTTTCAATTTTATGGTAAAAATACCAAAATTGAAAAAAAATAGTGTAACAAAATTGATTTTTATAAATAGATATGAATTTACTTAAATATATTTTAATACCACCATAATTCTTTTTATTAGCTTATTTTAGTTTTCAAACTTGGTACTAATTTGTTTACTTAAACAACCTGTAATAACTCTAACTCTGTAATATTAGAACTTTGGTGGTGGAAATATAATAACTAGACCATGTTGGACTATTATAAAAAAGAGTCTCTGAAAATGCCATAAAAATCTTTAAGTTTGTTAGTTTTTATCGGTTTTTATCTAAAGTTGTATTTTAGGTTTATTAATGTCTCAGATTTGTAAATTTTTTTTTTCAATTTTACTATTTTTGTAAATTTATCCCATAAAACTGAAAAATTATGTCAAACTTAAGAGCTTTAATGAAACAAAAATCAAACTTAAGGGCTTTTATGAACCAAACCAGAAAAAAAAATAAAACCCAACAATTCTGTCAAACGTAGGAGCTTTAATAAACCAGAAGGTAAAATTCAAAAAAAGAAAAAAAAATTACAAACATCCACTTTTAATAAACTTAAAATCCACAAAAAGATAAAACCCATAAAAACTTGACAAAACTGCACAAATGGTCCATGTGGTTAGCTGAAAATTGTCACTTTGGTTCAAAAAGGTTTGGACTAGCACCAGAGGTCCAAACTTTTCATTTTGTTGCGAGTTTGATCTAGTTTTCTATAAACTTTTTCATAATGACTATTTTGCCCTTATTTTTTTCTTTTTCAGTTTTTTTATTATATTAAATACTTTTTTTTATTAAAAGAAATAATAAAAAAGAAAATTTGCATTTCCTATTTTATTTTTATATTTTTTATAACAAAATAAAAAAAATAAAAATGAAATCTCTCTCTCTCTCTCTCTCTCTCTCTCTCTCTCTCTCTTATTTTCCAACACCACACAACCCTCCAACCTGCTGCCTTACCTCTTCCCTCTTCCCCTCCGACGACCACTGCCGACATAAGCAAAAAAAAAAAGCAGTCGCTAGGCTGCTGGGCAGCCTCCTGCCACCATAGAGTTGCTCTTAGTCACCACCATCGACCACCTCTGTTATGCTGCTGCTGCTACTACGTAAGTCCCCATTGACATTTTTTTGTGTGAATCGCAAAGGGCCAAACCGAGGAATCAAATGACCCGTCATTTTTTTTCTTTCATCATCTTCACTGGAGAGGATGTTCAGTGGCGATGATAGCAATGAAGGGCATGTTGCAGGTACGCTATCATTGTTGCTCCAATTGAGGGTTTTCGAGCCCTAATCACACCTAAATCAAAGTTTTCGGGGCAAGCTTCAATATCTGGTAAAATCACACCGCAAAGAGAGGGTAATTCAAACCCTAGAATGTAGAATGCTTTAATGGAGAAAGATGGAGGGCGCATTGCTTCTATCTGTTTGTTGAACATAGTCCTAAACCCTGAAGATTCTTGAAGTAGGAGTGGAATTGGAGAAAATCGAAAGAACAGAAGTTGGAGATGGTGGCTGTGACTGGTGATGACGGAGTGGGTGACGAAGGCAGGAGCTGCAGCGACAGCTTGTTGTATGGTTTTTTCTTGTGTCCGACCATTTACCACGATGAGGGAGGCAGCAGATCAATACAAGCTTCATTTGATAGAAGAAGAGGGAGAACAGGGGTGGTGACAGAGTTGTGGTGGTTGCACGGTGGCCACACAGTCGGTGGTTTTTAGTGGAGGGTGATGGCAGGTGAATGCTGGAACGAAGGCAACAGGTGCAAGGCAGCAACGACATTGGGTTGTTTGATGGCAATGGGTCACGAGAGAGAGAGAGAAAGAGAAAGAGAGAGATTCTTTTTTATTTTTCTTCTAATCATAAAAAACATTTAAATAAATAAAAAAATAGAAAAAGAAAGTACCAAGGGTAAATCCGTCATTTTAAATATTTCTAAATCAAATTGGACCAAAATCGCAACAAAATGAAAACTTTGAACCTATGGTGATAGTCAAAACCATTTTAGACAAAAATGACAATTTTGAGCGAACCATATGGACCATTTGTGCAGTTTAGTCTAAAAACTTACAAACTTTTTAAAGTGGAGGAGGTGCACAAAGAAAAGTCGAATACGACAGCGTATGGCTAAACTATTGAATTTGCAGAGCACACACAGGTATATATAGACACGTATATATAGACGCTCTCCCCAAATTAAATCATTCACACCGGTAAAGCCCTAGAAATTTCAAGAAGGCGAAAATGGCGAGACCTGCAAGGCAATTGGCAACGACCACCACTACCATAACCTTAGAGAACCCATCTCCGCCGCAGACAACAACCCTAACATTGACGCTCAATCCAAGGAAGAAGAAGGTGACATGGAAAGAAGGCACCGTCGATAACGAGTTTCTCCAAAAGAAGAGCTCAAAAAAATGCTGCATCTTCCATAAACAAAAACCTTTCGATGAAGATTCCAGCGAAGACGAGGATTGTCACGATGATCATCATGACCATGATTGCGGCGGATCGAAGAAGGATGACGACGGAGCATCGACGAGCTAGGTTATTTCTATCCGCTTTTGATACTATACGGTTTGTAAAATCTATGGGTTTTTGCGAGGGCTAAAACTTCTCGAGAAAATTTTGTGTATATAGAAACCTAATCATGATTCCAATATATTGAATCGGATGCTCTAGATCTGATTACGTATTGGAGTTCGATTTGTGTGATGTTCCAGCATATTGATTGGATTTTGTATTCTATGTTGCTGTTGAATGAATTTTGATTTCTAGATGCTCGATTCTACTGTTTTTTACGAATTGGTATTCTAGAAGCCTTCATTAACATTTATATCATATGAACAAATTATCTCTGTTTTGGGTTTTCTTCTATGTAAGCGGATATGGGTGCGAGGGTTTCAATTGTCTCTATAATTTGTTATATATGGAAGAATGTGGTATATGATGTTCGTATTGATGATAACTTGATTACTTGGTATTGATTTTCTTTTAGATTTATGATATTGCTTGATCTTAATCTGCAAATCACTGAATTTAAAGATCTAGAGAAGACTGTAAATACTACTATAGTAGTAAGACAAACTATGGATTATAAGCAGGAAAAAAATGAAAATAATTTTAAGGAAATAACAACATACTTTTTCACTATAATGTTAACTGTAATAGCAATGTATTTGTAATTTTCTATGGATTATAGCATTTTTTTCTTTCAATTTTTTGCTTATGTGGCATACTGGCATCATTTCAATGTTATGTGACATCCAATAATGCTTACGTGGCAGATGAAGGGGAATAACCCATGTCAAGATCTCACGTTTCATATTGCCCAAGCTAGATAATTAAAAAACATTTTAATTTATCATAGGTGAAAGTTAAAATATAGTGTGCATATTGATGGAACAGGCAAACTACGTTGCTATTTTTTCTTTTTGGAATTTGTCTTTTATATATTTAAAACCAGCTTTTAGCTTTTAGGTCAGCTAGTTGGGGATTATTATGATGTTGACCAATAAGATTAAAATCAGTATAGATAGTCATTTTGAATAAAAAAAGAATGTATAAAATAAGGAAAAAAAAAGTGTCCCAATGCAGTTTTTACATAGGAAAGCAATGAGATGGGGTGGAACGAATATTGGTGATCACAGTCACATAACTGACTATAAATTGTAATCTTAAACCTGTTTTCATTCCACTGTGTATTCGGTTAGTAAATAGATACCGAGTTTGCAGGTATATTTGGGGGTATTAGGTATCCCATTTTTATTTTGAATGATTATGTAATCATACCAAGCCTATGACAATAAATATAAATTATTTTTTTATTTATATGTAACAAGAATTTTGATCTCTTAATTTGGAGAGAAAGGGACGAAACGGCAATAGTTTTATAATATTGCCATTGTTGTGTAAATATATGATAATTACAAGCATATCAATAAAAGTAAAGTAGAGGGGGGAACATTATTGTAATCAAATTTTATAAAAAATTTCACACCTTTGCTTTTCAAATAGGGAAAATGACATAAAAGCCCTTAAGTTTTCACAAAAATGTCGGTTTTACCCTTGGACGTGTTTTATGTCCAGTAAAGCCCGAAGTTTTGTTTAATTTGTTCATTTTTACCCTTATAGCCGGTTTCCAGGTAACCTACCGGTTACCTAGGTTACCTAATGCCAGTAAAGCCCTTGAATTTTAAAAAATGTTCGGATTTACCCTTACATTGATTGTTATTATTATTATTATTATTATTATTATTATTATTATTATTACATTTTTAATTGTATAAAAATACTTTATACATACATTTTTAAATGTATAAAAATATTTCATACGTTTTTAATACATTTTTATACATATTATTATCATTATTATTATTCTTATTATTATTATTATTATTATTACATTTTTAAATGTATAAAAATATTTTATACACACATTTTTAAATGTATAAAAATATTTTTACTAATATAAATATATTTTTAAAAATATATATACTTGTATTTAATATTTATATATACATTTGAAAGCCCGTGTATTCCTATAGAAATGTATTTATATATTAAAAATGTATTTATTTGTATTTAGTAAGTATAAGTATATATATATATATATATATATATATATATTTCATATAAAAATATATTATATACATATAAATATAAAAATATGTATTTATATGGTTTATATTATATAAAAGATATAATTATATGTATTTGTACATATTACCAAGTATAAATATATATTTATTATCAAACATCATACTAAATAGATAAGCAAAATAAATAATCATTAATTAAAAACATAACGTAACAATTATAAAACCCTCGTAATTAGAAAACCTCAATAAAAACAGTCGATTACAGATAAGATTTACTATAAAATTTGAAAAAACCTCTCTTATTCAACTATATTAGGTTAATAGTTAGTAGATAACAATAAATGATCAACAAATAACACTCGTAAATGGAAAATATACAGAATATAATTCAAAAAAACCTCGACAAAAACACTTGATCACTGTAAAAATTAAGTATTATCAACTTAAAATCATTCATTAACTGTTTTTATCTCAAAAATTGATAACGAAATGTCAAATACGAGTGTAAACTTCATTTATGATTGTTGTAAGTTCACAAAAAAGATCACGAAATGCATCAATTTTTATATTGATCTGAAGCATTTGTTTTTGCAAAATCAGTCATTGACGACATTTTTTACTTTATCAAGCTTTTTCTGTTCGATTCAACAATTATAGATGAAGATTTAGGGTTTTCAAATGTATATAAATACTAAATACAAGTACATATATTTTTAAAAATATATTTATATTAGTAAAAATATTTTTATACATTTAAAAATGTGTGTATAAAATATTTTTATACATTTAAAAATGTATTAAAATGTATTAAAATGTATAAAATATTTTTATACATTTAAAAATGTATGTATAAAATATTTTTATACAATTAAAAATGTAATAATAATAATAATAATAATAATAATAATAATAATAATAACAACAATCAATGTAAGGGTAAATCCGAACATTTTTGAAAAATTTAAGGGTAAATTCAAACATTTTTGAAAATTCAAGGGCTTTAATGGCATTAGGTAACCGGTAGGTTACCTGGAAACCGGCTACAAGGGTAAAAATGAACAAATTAAACAAAACTTCGGGCTTTACTGGACATAAAACACGTCCAAGGGTAAAACCGACATTTTTGTGAAAACTTAAGGGCTTTTATGTTATTTTCCCTTTCAAATATCATAAGTAAAGATTAAAAAGAACAAACAACATAGAATCTACCTACCCTTTTCCACATACAACAAAATCAGAATCACAACTTTTTCTTTGTTTTCTTTCTTTTTTACTTCTTTTTCTTTATCTTTGCCTCCCTTTTTATCCCCAAAAAACCATGAGAACATCGTGTAAAGGTTGGTTGGAAGTCACTAATATAGGTGCCAATCAAATCATATGAAAACAAACTAATCTGAATTGTAATTTATTTACAACAGTCAAACCCACGATAGAAAAATAAAATAAATAAATAATACCAACTATAAAAATTATACTTCAAGTATCTTAAACAGAATCAACAATTACACTGCAAGAATTCATTTAGTGTTATCTCAAAATACAATTCCACCACTATCGAGTCAACTTTCACTGCAACTGCGACTTCAAAAATACAGTATGATATGTACAAGTATATATGCCATAGGTACAAACAAATCTAAAAAGCCACCAACCAATCAAATCACAAGAACCACTCTCACTTTACACACCAAACCTCGTAGTTAGAAACATAAACACTTACATGGTAATGGTAGCAGCAATTAGGAAGATTGTTAAATCACATTACAGCCAAAAGTGCAGCATTGCCTGTGCATATATATATATATATATATATATATATATATATATATATATATATATATATATATATATTTCAACAAAAACATACTTATTAGTTATTCCCAATAAAGACCAAAATTACAAGAGAAATCTTTTAGGGACCAAAAATGTAATTAACTCAAATTTCCCATCAACCAAACACACACAAGTGAAAGTGAAAGTGAAAGTGAAAGATAATAATACCTCTGAAAGTTGAAGCATTTGCAAGTCATAGCTCTGAGACAATTTTTCATTTTTCTTGTTTCCATTTCTGATCTCAAATTGTATCGAATCCAATTTCTGATTTATCTCATTTAACAATCTCAACACTTCTTCTTTTCCTGTAATCCCAATTTGTTCATCTTCTATATCATCCTCTCTTCTTTCCATTCTTCTCTTCACTTGTTGAGATGACCCTTCAACTGGAAAATCAATCGCCATGTGGCAATCCACAACAATATTCTCTCTAGGCAAAAATACCTCCTTTTCTTTCTGTTTCAAAAGTAGCATTTTTTCGTATGATTTTATAGCCTCTTCAGGAAAAATCAAAACTTTTTCCAACTTATTTTCACTTTCCAAGATCAATTTCCCATTATCTTCCACCTCATTAATTTCAGGTACTTCAAAAACATCATGCACACTTAAAGAACAAGTATCCGAAGGCATCTCATCGTTTTCCAACTTTTTGACACTTTGATTTTCATCTAATTCATTTATTTGAGGAAACCCAGATGAAGATTTTGAAGATTTGATCCTTAAATTCACATATTCATCATCTGCCATCTCTTCAACTATCTTATCCAACTTTCGAATCTGATCCCAATAACTTTGTTTCTCTAAATCAAGACTTTCATCTTCCCCTACATTTTCATCCAATGTTCTTGAATTTATATCAGAATCTGGACTTATGGATCGATTTTTTTTCAAATAAGCAAGTCTCAGAAGTTTTGGGGGTGCAGAGTTTCTTCTCAAAAGACTTTCATGGCTTGTTTCATTGGCTCCAATATCTTCAAACCCTAAGCTTGCTAGCTTGTATCTGTAGGCTTGAAGTTGACAATCTAATGAAGCAATTTCCATTTCTTTTTGGTGAATTTGTTCTTCGAATATTTCAATGGATTCCTCTGCGTGACACATTTTTTCTTCTGCTAATCTTTTGTAGTGCTCGGACTCCATTTTTACAGAAGCTTTTTCTCCTTGAAGACGAAGAATCATTGCTAATGCTTCACTAGCTGCTGAAGAAGAGGCTTCTCTTTCTACATCTAATTCATTGTAAAGTTTTTGAAGGAGTTGTTGTTGAGCACGAAGAGTTTCTTTTAAAGATTTGCCAGTTTCTTCTATTCCCATTATTGAATCTGTGTTGTTTTCTGTCATTTTAAGATTGATATTCACTATCCCATAACATCAAGCCTCTAATATATACCAAAGATTCTGCAAAATAAGCATGAAAGGTTTATATTATTAGTATAAATATGGGTAGTTGAAGAACTTGAAAGATTTACCATTATCATTTTTAAGGTTTCTTGTGATTTAATATGGAATATAGATGCGGATTTAAGCCCTTCTTTAGAAAAGTCGACTTGAAAGTGTTTTGGACTGAAAATTAGGAACCTCGAACAGCCCAGGTCCAAGAACATAATTATTAATTAAAGATAATGAAAAAACAACTCAAGAACAACGCCAAAAGGCAAAATATATTTTACCCAAACATGAGAAAGGAGAAGAACAGATGCAAAAACTTCTCACAGACACTTCCACAAACAGTTTGTATGCATTCGAAATAGTTTACCTTTGCACGTCAAAGAACATCCAAATGTAAAATCCACGCAAACACTTCGCTGATCGGAAAGCCACAGCGACTCATCAACGTCCAATACTTCAAATTTGAAAATGAATCAGTAGATGTTCAGATAAGAACCCTGGGGAAGATTCGATCATGGAATCCGATCAAAATTGTAAAGAAGAAACCGATTCTAGTAAACTGTATACAAAAAGAAAAAGAAAAAGAAGGTGAATCACAAGATTAATCCCACAAATCGATGCGTCTCGTAACTGTTTGCTGTTTTGTCTTATCGAAACGAGAAACAGATACCGATTTTGGGGTTTAGGTTGTTTGGATGAATAAATTTGTTTGTTAGTCTCAAAGCCTAACTATATGGGTGTTCAATACGACTTTTGAACTGTAGTCATAATTGAAGTACATATAAATACATATTTAAGCATTATATTCATATTTATTATGGCTATAATCGCTTTAATTAAGTTTAATATTTTCAAACATGCCGCTTTTTGAATTTTAACATCATGAAATCTAATAATACCAGATAAAATAATTAATATTAGTCGGTAGGATTTAATTGTATGATTATGATGGTCAGACCTCTTAACATTTTCTTAAAATAACTTATATTAATCGATCGTGAAACTTGGTTGATGTTCTTTTATAATGTATTTAAAATACAATTTATTTGATTTTATGACACATGGGGCCACATTAATGAAAAGGTGGCAGAAGAAAATAAAATAAAGGATTTAAGAAGTCGTTGGATCCCATATTTCCCGGCCGTTCTGCTTAAATATGATCATATGCTTTTTCTTTCACAGTTCACACCTCCAACATAATGATCCTTTAAGCAGAAAGATCTTTTGAAATAAATGTGAGATTTATTTATAATATATAATTCTTCGAAAAATATATGTTCCTTTTCGAAAATTTGCTTTAAAGTTCAAATTAAAGGTAAGATTTTGACGAGTGAACTATTTTTACATGCTAAATCATTGTTTTTACTTTTTATATTGGGGTTTTGTATAAGTATCCCCTTCCTATTCCAATTCCACCCTCCTTGATTTGACTTTTTGTCTTTTATTGTTTTTTTTTTGTTTTTTTCCTATTTTGTTTTTAAGTCTTTATTATTATTATTATTATTATTATTATTATTATTATTATATTTTGATTATTATTATTATTATTATAAATTTCACACAAAATTTTAACATTCGGAAGACATTATAAATTCAAACGGCTATATAAAATCGGTTTTTAAATATTTTTTATATATTTTTTAATTACGGACAAAAAAGTCGTTCGAATTTTATAATGTCGTGCGAATTTATAATGTTTACCGAATTTTAAAATGTCATCCGAATTTAATAGTAATAATATTAAAATATAAAATAAAAGGAAAAAAATCAAAAACAAAAAGGAAAAAAATAATAATAATGTCAAATCAAAAGTAAAAAATTGATTTGATTGATGTTAGGGGGGTAAAATTGGTTAAGGGGGTACTTATAGCACAACCCTTATTTTATACTAGTTTTAAGATTTATTACCCTTATTAATTCACAGAGCCCATTTGCTTCCAAGTAAAATCCATTTTCAACAAATAGGGTTTCAGCAAACACGAAGTTGCTTTCGGCTGGAAAAATCCTATTTTTTGTATCCTGAGTGTTGAGGGGCTTAATAGCTCGATCAAACCGGAGATGTGAACGACGGCAGCGGAAACGCAGACAGAGAAGAAAGAAGAGGAGGTGAACTAAGTCAAAACTCAATAGCCAATCAAATCATTGCAGCCCTTTCTCTCTCTTCTCGCTTAGCCGGTAGTGACAATCCCTTAGCGAACCTCCTGGCGAGGGCCAAGGGGCGGTGTACAGCGACTGTAGTGAGCCATAGCGAGGGTCGCGTAGCGCACGACTCCGTCCAGCCTAAGTAGGAGAAGATGATTATTATTTAAATGCTAAACTATTTAATACAATAATTTGATAATAATACCCCAACACAAATTTTAAAAAATCTTAAGTCCATATATAATACATTAATACTAGAATTGATTCAATGGCAATCTATTTGAATAGTAATCTATTTAATATGCTTGTCGTTGTTTAAGTTTTTTCATATAAAAAAATTTAACTTCTATCATTGGTTAGGCTTCATTGGCGATTAATTTGTCTTCTGTGCTAGTTTTATTTTACTTTTCTTTGATTGCATTGTGACTCTTTTTAGCCCTTTTTCTGATATAAATTCTTCAGTCAATCAACTAAAACATCAATGAGTTAAAAATTAAATATCTTATTATGTAATAGATTACATATAAAAATATTCATATCACTTTTTAGAACAATGTATTTTTCGTTGCTTACATTTTATAAAGATGCATTGTATTTATCAATAAATTCTAATATTTATAGTTAACCAATATTAACCGATAACTATAATCATAACTGACTTAACCATTAACCAAAAGCAATTTTAACCACCATCCACTGCTTAAGAAATGTCTTAACCGAATGCTTAGGTTATGATTCGATTTCGGCTATTAACCACCTCAAACCATCCCATACACACCCCTATGCCATATGGTCGTACAAGCAATCATTGACAAAGTAATCACATACTAGAAGTTTGTGTGCAGCGTTACAGTTCGTATTTATTGATGTTCTAGTCTTCTTGATGACAGTTGATTTTAGCTTCTTGAGCTAACATGATGATTGTCCTTTTAAGGAATGTATGCAAAACATATCATTATCATCTGAAGATGAATATGAATATGAAAAATAGTTCATCTTTTAGTTGTGTTTGTCTAGGATGTTTAGAAATGTAAAATTGTCTTGATTCGAGAACAATATTCGGTGACAGATGAATCTCCCATGACAATGTTGCGGAACTCATTGTCGAGTCCAATCACTTTAGCATCCTTGTTGTCCCAGAAAAGGTCATCAATGCTCTTCCAAATATGGCTTGTGATTGCACTCTTCTTTAAGATCATTTGAAGTAACTGTTGTGATAGGGTTCATAGATCCAAGAACTGACAATAAAAGTTGATTTGAGTCTGTTTCATATGTTTGTCATTAGCAATCACACGGTGGTCACACGCCCCATATCCAATGCAATGCAATGCAATGAGTATTGAACAATTCACGCCAGACATCATAGTTCGACCGTTCAAGATCAAGTGTTAATGGGGCGGCTGATTTGATATTAGTAATCTCATACGGTTTTTTGATAGGAGCAACTATTGATGGATAATGAAGAGAAAGAAGGTAGAAGAAGACAAGAGGAATCATATTGTCAATAGAAAGGAACCAAATGAAAGGGATGATCAACGGCTAGCTAGGGTTGGAGCCAATGCTCTGATACCATGTTACAAGATATTTTCCCATAATCAGGATTTGCACTATACTTAGAAATATATACAAAATAGCAAGGTCATGGGCCAATTCATACCAAAAATATACATGGGCTAACTAATAACAACATACAAATATAATTAAATACAAGAGACGGCTAATATGAGCAATGTTAGAAAATAAGGTAGAAATAGAATTGGTAATCACTAGATTCTTCAATGACCGTGTTGGTTCACTTTCCGAATTAATATTTTTCCTCTATGTTTGGGTTACGAAAAAATCGCATTGGATAATCCTTAAATGAACAATCAAGAATCTAGGCACAAAAAATTGATCAAGAACAAGAGAGAATACGGTGCGTGTAATTTTCATATGTTTCAAAAAGAACCAGGAATTAGATAATACATGATTCTAACCCCATAAAGGGGTGCGCCCCCCTTGGTCACCACTCTTTTGGTAGCAGACTAATACAAGTGTGTACTCTGCACCTCCAACCTTGTATTAAAACTAACATATAAACCCCTATGAAACATATATAAATCTCATTACATAAAATGAACCGGTGATAGTAACATCACCAAAAAGTAAAACATAATCTAAATCAGCGTATCGAATCAAGAACCGGTATACATTGTGCCTCCATTGTTATACCCCAACTCATTCATCAATATCATCTGACTTGTGGTATGAGAATACACCCACATCCACAAAATCAACATAGTTCACCCTTTCATCCATATAACACCTTCTAGGACACTTGGTGAACATTCCACCACACACAATATTTGTAATTTTGTCTTGAAAATATGATCACATAAACCTGTTTTAATGTTTTCAATACATGATTTTGACTCAACAAAGGTGAACCAAATCAGTAAAACTCAAAAAAGACGATCATTATATATCATCCAAAAAGATAGTCATTATATATCATCCAAACAAACAAAGTGTTAAAATTCTTTATAACATTAATGTATAAATACTTTGAGTTTGAGCTATCATTTTTCAGTTTTGACTTCAGCAAGAGACTCAATGGGCTTGTTGTTGAGTTCAGCAAGAGACTGGATGGGCTTGACGTAGACTCCAATAGCATACACTAAACCATACCAAACGGTTCCATAAAAACCTGCAAAAGAGGACCTCGTTCCAAGTTTATAGTTGAATTCGCCTTCTGTAGATGTGGATGTCTGTCCAAAGGGTCCATATTTACGTTTGTTTGTGCCAAACACAATAGAAGTCAATCGATCATCATCATTATAGCGACCACTTACAGAAGTTAAATACTCAGACGGATAATCAAATGTCACCTATATTGTTCAATGCAAATAAAACTGGAACACTTAAAAGAAGTTAAATGTGGAGCTAGCAAGATAGTATGTACCACCTTAATTATATGTGGTATATTTTATAAATAGAGAATGTAAATTTAGAAAAACAGTCATTCAAAGTCGTATGATAACGATAATTAGATTCTTGTAACAAGGCAAGTAACATTTAAATGAGCAAATAACTTTAGATTCTTGTAACAAGGCAAGATTCTTATGAAAAAAACTTTTTATGTACTTGTATGCATCCATGTGCACACAAAGACATGCATATTTTACACAAATACACAAATACAAATAAAGAACTTTGATACAACAGAATATAATAACTAGTTTATTCATCCAAACAAACATATAGTTAGGCTTTGAGACTAACAAACAAATTTATTCATCCAAACAACCTAAACCCCAAAATCGGTATCTGTTTCTCGTTTCGATAAGACAAAATATATATATATATATATATATATATATATATATATATATAATAACTAGTTACAAAATATATTTTTTTGAACAGCAATGAGTTACAAAATAATGATGTTATAACTTATAACATTCATGTTTACACTAAAACTGTATGATGAAGTAATCTCTTTGAAAGATGTTTTACGACAATCAAATACTTGAAAGTAACTGGAAGCATTTAGCATTTGAAACAAGTAAAGAATTGAAAACAATCGTACTTACTGCATCAAATCCCACGCGACAGTCTTGTCCATATTTTTTTGAATGCCGCACGCCACCATTTTGAACGTATGTGAACTGGATCGAACAGATCCTGTCGCTGTCATATGAAATTAATATTTGCACAATTTCACTCATCCCACTTTCCTCCCAATTATTTCCTGATCGCAATGGTCGTGGACCCAATTTCATCATTGTTTCCAATTTGTCAGTGGGGGAAAGCTACTTCAAATATGTATGTCAAAACAATAAGGAACCAAACAACCTGCACACAAATATATATATATATATATATATATATATATATATATATATATATATATATATATATATATATATATATATGGAAAAAGTTCAATAGAGAACCATAATTATTATTCTTCAAGGAACCAAATCTTTTTTTCAATTTCTAGAGCTTATTCTTTATCGAAAAAAAAATCTAAAAATATCTAAATTCATATATTAAATTGTGAATGTGAAAAATATTTTTCGGATTCACCGTGTTAATCCGGATTCACATTGTGAATTTTCAAAGATTCACATTGTGAATTTTCAAAGATTCACATTGTGAATTTGACGTAAAAAAAAAATCGAATTTGATATCATTGGAAAAAGGATAAAAAGTTATGAATTTCTGTATTTTTAGTTTTTTTTTTTATAAAAAATAAGTTCTAAAAGTTGAAAAAAAGATTGGTTCCTTGGTCAATTATGGTTCTCTATTGAACCTCACCATATATATATATATATATATATATATATATATATATATATATATATATATATATAGTGCATAAACTTTATATATATATATATATATATATATATATATATATATATAGTGCATAAACTTATCGGAAGCTTAGGGAACGTAAGGGAATTGAAACGGTGCTTGGTTAAGAATATTGGGAGTCACGCTCCACGCATATTATAAAAAGAAAAACCCCTTTATTTTATTTTTGTTTTTTCCTAACATCAACCGAATTTTATAAAAATTTACCAAGCAAAGCTATGCCGTAAATAAAAAAGAAAAAAATAATAATAACACTTGATTATTTGAAAGATGGGAAAATGATTCATGACGGTTACAAACTCTTGATTTTGTTCGGGTTTAGTTATTTTTTTTATTTTTATTTTCTTTACATCATATACTATCAAATTTGTTGAAGTTATCATATTTATTTTTATGACCAATTGCAAGTTACAAAGGTAATATATGAACAGTTTCTACTAGTTAAATAATAATATATAATATACAAAAAAATGTATTGAATGTGAACAAAAAATCATTTCATAACCAATATTTGTGTGATAATTTTTTTTGGGCCAATTTTTTTCAAAACCAATATCACCACATCACCCATAGTGCATTGTCTAAGTCAATCCCATCATGATAAAAAAAAATACGTTTTTTGTACTGTGCATATATGCACATTTATGGTTTTCATCAGATTTTTTTTATATTGTTTAACCTACAACTGCCTAGGCGGTGTTTGTTAAGTTATTTTTTGACAGATCAATATTTCATAATACACTTGTAATGTTGGTTTTTGTTATTCTGATTCAACCAAGAACCAAACAAATTCAACCAAGAACCAAACAAAATAACCTTACAACCGATATATCCAAACGTAATTTGGTTTGGTTTCTGTTAATATTTTAGAAGTAAAGAAAAATAAAAAAAAACTGATTAAACCGAATTGAATAAACTGATAATCAATTAAACGGATGAATAAAACTCATACATACAATGATAACCTAGTCTAATAATTAGACTTGTCAATCGAGCAAGATTTGATCCTTATTCGTTCGAAACCCGTAAGAAGTTTACGGGTTTTGATTTTAATTTTCGCTTCGTTATTTGTTTACAACCATAAACGTTTACCATTTTATTAAATGGGTTGGATATAGATCATTGTCGATTTGACTCATTTATAACCCGCCCTATATATATATATATATATATATATATATATATATATATATATATATATATATATATATATATATATATATATATATAACACCAAAGTATACAACTCTATGTCTAAGTAAAATGTAATTCTTATTGTATTGGATTTGGAGTATTAAGTAATGTATATACTCTATATTATTTAAGTAGACATTTTATCTTTTTGATAAATATTACTTTGTGGCACACATCAAAATTGTGGAATTATAATATTGAAAAAAGTTCGGGTTAATGAGTCGGGTATTAGTTGATTCGGTGGATACAAGTATGGATTCGATTATTTAAAACCCTGAGGGTTATTGGGGCGGGGCTGGTCATATTTTTAAATTTTTTAAAGAATTTGGTTCAATGATGATTCGCTCCAAAGCTATCTCATTGACAGGTCTACTAACAACAAGAAGATGACCCCCTTTAATAATTTGCTACCCTTTTTAGTTTATTTCTGTATGATAAAATAAATTAGAGCAAAAATTAAAAAAGTTTGTATTCTTTTATGATTTATGTGTTAAACGAACCATTTAATTCTAAACTATGAAATAAGAAAAACAGATAAAAACTATAAATGTATGTATATGAAAACCACAAAAAAAATCGTTTTTTTCGTTATAGTGTGATTGATTTAGACGATGGGCTAGGGGTAACGGGTGTTGGTTTTGAAATATGCTGGTCGGAAAAAATTTTCTCAAGTTCTCATGTAATTATCGGTTATGATTTTTTTTTTGTCTTTACATTTGGTCCCTTCTTTTTGTACATTATATACCCTTTAACTTGTTGAAATTGTTCGCATATTACCCTTGTAACCTGCATCATACATTTGCAATGGTAAAATGTGAACAACTTCAACAAGTTGGATGGGTATATAATGTGCAAAAAGAAGGGACCAAATGTAAGAGTTTGAACTCATATTTTTTTGTTCATTATTGTTTGAACATAATCTTATTCACTTGCCCTAATATATATATATATATATATATATATATATATATATATATATATATATATATATATATATATATATATATATATATATATATATATGTGTGTGTGTGTGTGTGTGCGCGCGCGCGCGCGCAAAACATAGAACATATTTTCAGGAACAAAATCTTCTTTAGCATGGATAGCCCCATTGATATCTCTTTTAAAAATAAATGTGATCGTTTTATTAAACACATCTCTTAAGACGATGTGACATCCCTATTTTCAGGAACAAAAGAAAAAAGAAACTTTTCTTAATGCTTTTAAAATCATAATATCTTTGTTTGCAAAAAATCTCAATGTATTAAAACATTTTGAGTACAGATGATTGTTTCAATATATTAAAACCCTAAGTTTGTCATCATAAATACGCAACATAAGTTACAACGTAAAGACCTAATGTTCATGATTACTCTTGCATGCCTTTTCTTCAATCATTCAACATCATATTCAAGTCTCTAACAGTATTAACACTGCTACTTGTGATGCATATAAATTGAGTGAGTTAGGTTGAGAAGCCTGATGAGATACACAGAATTTTCAATCACACAGTATTATTCATGATAATAATTCATAATTAAAAAACCTGCAAAACAAACTGTTACCAAGCACTATATAATTCAACGAAGATATTTATAAAAAATATATCTTCCATACCCTGCCCAGTTGATTCTCACGAATCCTTATCATCGATCATCTGGGAAAATCACCTTACCTGACGAATCATTTAAAACAAAATTTTGACTACATAGTTAGGGGATTCGTTGGCCAGTGTGAGTAATAAAAGGCAACCCTGAGGGGGGATGGACTACAAAGAATGAACACACAATCCTTTCTCATGGATAATATGATTCATTAACACTTACAGGTAGCGAGCATGCTAGTGTTCCACCAGACTGTCTAGAATGGTTAGTGGTCGTCATCTTACTCCGGCAGATGAGTCGTACGAAACCTGCACTCGGGCTCGTGATAGTGGCACGGAAACAAAACTCTACTCTCTGTTCCAATCTCACACACACCCCAAAAATCTCGCACTACCCAATATCCAAGTTATTAGATAACTCTAGTATGTAACATGTACCCTGACACGTGATAGCGCCATAGAACATAGCTCTACTCTTCGTTCCAATCTCACATACACCCATTGTATGATTACTACTTATTTATTCAACTTACTTTGAACTAAGCATCCTTTATAAGTCTTACTTTATCACTAGATGAGATTATGATGCATGTAATTAACTATTGGAAAATTGGTGTTAACCAATTTATAAAAATGGGGTTTCCCCATTTTTGAACACGTCCGAAATAGATTTAAGATGAATGAAAATTTAATCCTTAAAGTAAGGATGTTGGAAGAATTAAATAAAAGAGTTTAATGGGTGGAAGAAAGAAAAGAAAAGTTCAGGGACCTTTCTTGCAAATATTTCTTTCTTTCGTAACTGAAATTATAATTAATATTGCAGTTTAATTACATATTAATCTTGTGATTAATAGAGGTGTTTAAATGGGAGGTTATAGAATGTGTAGTATACATATCACTACTCTAGAGCCATTTGAAGATCCAAAATATTGGAACAAACTCTCTTCTTCCCCACTTCATCTTCTTTTTTTCTAGCTACATTGAATGTTAATACATAAAAAGTGAACCTCTAGCAATCCGAGCCAAACCAAGATCCGAAGTCAATCCTCAGTCTGAGATGTGAAGAATTCTGAAATCAATCACTGTTCCGAGATGAAAACATTTCCAAAGTTAATCTTTTGATGTGATCGAGTCTGTACAAGCATTAAATGCTTTTTGTTTTTTTGTTGATTGAACAGTTCTCAGGACCAAATCAGTAAATCTTTTAAGTGTCAAATTTGTCAAACACTTAGTATTATCTAGTCCATAGAATGTTCTCGGTTTGTACTGTGTCTCTCATTTACTATTTAAGGAGATGATGTTTCATGGTTTGAAAGCAAGAAATAAAATTATTCTCTTCACATCAATTTAAAACTCTCTTGCAAGTCAAATCACATTCACTTACATTCTACTTGTTCTTAAATTGTCTTTACTTTTCTCATACTCATTTTACTTTACTTAAATATTTTGTTGAACACTTTGTTGAATATCATCTTCAAGTCTTGCCTGGTTTACCAAACTTCACTGGGCCAATATATTAGCAACAGACATTGATCTTAAAAGTTAATTCAATGTTTGAGTTTTTAAACCTTGTCCGCGCACTGAATTTTGGAACTCACGTTGAAGGTATAATGTATCCTGGGAAACAAACATTCGGTAGCGGGCGAATTTGTTTTAAGGACAATGTGTTAAACACATGCCTCAATTTTTCTGTTTTCTTGTTTGCTTTCGTATATTTTCGTAATATTTTTCCTACATTAACTTCTAAAACCTTTTACCTGTTTTATGAAATACTTTCCACCCTTAAGTATTCGCTATACCTTAAACCTTTTTAAGTAATAATGCTTGTAATATGACTGTCACGTTGTATAACCAAAAATACTTTTAGCACTTTTTTAATTATATCTGGATTGCACATAATGTTATATAGTATTTAAAGTTAACATGTATCATATATAAATTATATTATCAACATAGAATACAAATAACAAACTTTCAATATATATTTAATTCTTTAAGTATTCAATACTTATATTCAATCATGCTCATGAAAGTAACTATGTACTCACTTGATTAAGGTGGAAGATCCACGAGAAAGTTAGCTCATCGACTAACACTTCAGCTTTTCCCCTTTTAAACGACATAAATATGAATATTACTACACTTTAGTATTTGTTCGTATTTATAAAGTTATATCAAGTATTTTCGGATTATTCAATAATCCCAAGAAATACTGAGTTCTATCAAATAAGAAATATTCAGGTAAGATCATATCGGAGATAAGATCCGTTTGGTATACAGAGTATACTGGTTGAAAAATCTACTTTAAACACCTCACTAGATCTAACCTAGGCATCACTGTCGTAAGTAGATCGATTAGTATCATGACAGGAATTACAGACAAATCTTATTTATATGTTCATAATAATGACTATGAATATAATTATAAGTTACACTTAAAGTGTAGTAAGTGCATCTTAACTTACATAGTTTTCTAACAAAAGTTTGGAAAGTCGCGGGAAGAACATCAACTATGAATACTGCTTTTCTTCGGGATCTCGAAAGCTGCAATGCTTTGCTAAATTGACCGGAAGCTCGAAAATATCGAGCCTTGGGGTGTGGGAGAAGGCTCCATAGGATTTGGTGGAAAAGTTTTGAGAAATGGTTGATTTTCGAAACTATTTATAGGTTGGAAACGAGGACCGTCGCGCCATGGTCAGAGGTGCGCCGCGTCGCGGCGTGCTGGCTCCTCCAAGCTATTGAAACATGTCGTACGTTCATTGGTGCTACGTCGCTGAGTCGATGGAGAGATTCGTCCTTCATTGGCCACATTACACGCTCTCGAGCCTCCACGTCATTGCTAACAAGTAAAATCCCGAATCTTCGAAAAATCTTAACTTTTAGATATAAGCTCCGTTTTCGACGTTCTTTATATCCTTAATTTCATATCGACGAGTACTACAACTTTTATTTAAACTTCGTCGGCTAGTTCATATTCTATTTTTATTTTACAGTACATGAGGATTACACTGTAAAAGACTTTGCGAAATTAACAACTTCTTTATACGAACACCGTTTTTTATGTTCTTTATGTTGACATATTCGTATTTACGAGGACATCAACTTTCGTTTAGATTGTTTTGTCTAACAAGGAACCGATCTTCATTTCACTTTTTATGACACACATTGTTGTATCAGGTTGAAGGCGAAACTTTGAAAAATCGTAACTTATTCATATGAAAGCAGATTTAGGCGTTATTCATACTCATGGAATCGTCATCACGACTACTACAACTTCCGTTAAAACTATTTATCCTAAATAATCATTTATTTATAATGTTAATGTATCACTCGACGATAAATTAATAACAAGATTTTCTACAAATATTATATACTCATAATATTTGTCCACATAACGTGTATACAATAAATAAATATTTATATAACCTATAACAGGTATAACGAATAATTATCATATTCGAGGATTTAAATTATTCAATAAAATGAATAGTTATAACTCAAATCACTTAATCGTTTAGCCCCAACTTGCATTACAGACGGTATCATGCGGGTTTGAGCATATGACACACCATTGCCACATTCTACATTGCAAAAGATTGTAGTTGTGAAACCTATTCCACTATAGTTATCATTTCAACTCGTCTCTAATAAATTACGTTAAATGAGAACAAAGAAAGGCATAACCAAATGTGAAATACTTAAAACTCACAAAATACAATATTTGTTCTTTTAGGAATTAAACTTTAATTCTTGTGTAAGTTTACCAAAAGCTCAACTCAGACTAATTTATTATCCAACAACGAACTCTTATTTACAATGTAATAGGGTAGGGCCACCAATCCACATAAAACCGGGTCGGACGAGTAACCCGACTTGCCTGCCCGGAGCACAAGCATCTACTTAAGTGTCGAGCACTAAAGAAGAAATCAACCTATCACGTACATACATGAAACATGGGAAAAGCAATACTATTTTAATAGAAAAGGAGGCTCACTATCTGTGACAACCGTCAAATTCTGGTCAAGTCAAAGTCAAATAAAGTCAACAAGTCAAACCGGTCAACTCTAGTAACTCTTGTATACTAGGGTTTACATTATGTAATTACTGTACAACTCGCTATTCTAATGAGAAATCATCAAATGAAAAGTTCGTATATCTAGATTTCCTTAACCAAAAACTGTGGTAAGTAATGAACCAAAGCGATAAAACACTATTGCATACTCATCGGGAGTGTGTAAGATCCTTAAACATGGCTTAACGGGGTTTACGGACCTTGCGTTGCGAAGCCGGACACTCAAAAAGGTCACAAAAGAAGCCTCTCCCAATCTCTTTCACTCTATCGCTCCCTATCTCAAATCTCTCCTAAATCTCTCCAAGTATGTCGAATCTCTCCCAAATATCTCCAAGTATGCCAAATCTCTCCAAGTATGTCGAATCTCTCCCAAATCTCTCCAAGTATGCCAAATCTCTCCAAGTATGTCGAATCTCTCCCAAATCTCTCCAATTATGCCAAATCTCTCCAAGTATGTCAAATCTCTCTCAAATCTCTCTCAAAACCTCTTTTGGTTTTTCGTAATCATTTGGGGCGTCCCGACACTTGACTTGGTGAAAAACCATTCGAAACGGGATGATGTCTTGGAAAATAGCCTTTTAGGGCCGAAGTCCCTCTATAGGGGCCAAACCCTCCTTGATTCGAAGCCCCAAGAAGCAAGACCGGAGCCCCCTTGAGTAGCCGCAGCCATCTAGCCACAGCCACCGAACCGCAGCCACCGAACCGGAGCCATCGAACCTGGAGCACCGCATCCGAACTCGCCTACGGTCCCTCCTGACGAAACCGCCTGCGGTACCTGCTCGGACCGCAGTCCCCTCCCCCTCGGACCCAATTCAGCGACCAAGCCACCACTCCGGTTCTAAGGCTGCTAAGACCCGAAACCAAGCCTTGACTTCGGATTTGCCACTTTCCACCCGGTTTTCGACCACGACTTCGTTTTAGGCCCATTTTTCATCATTTTAACGCGGGATTTTCACCCAAAACTTTATTTTAACAACTAAAGCCCCATATTTCATTAATCCCCACGTTTTTAGTGCCAATCATATCCAGGATTTAGTGGGTGAAGTACAAGGGGGTGGAGTGTTGACTTTTCTTTGATTTATGACACAAGCAACCACCCATACCCACTCCATGACCAACCCACATCCCTCCCCACCATACCTAGTCACTTCCTTGTACTTTTCCATCAATCTCCAGCCATTCCCACGTCCTAAGAGCTGGACAACCCACCCTTTCTCCTCACACTTCCTTCATTCTCTCATTTTTCCTCCAAGGATCACACTCCAAATTCTCTCACCATTCTCTCTCAATTTCGAGACTTCCAAGGCTGATCATCAAGCTTTCTTCCACTCTTGGTAAGTATAATTCATTCTTCTTATGATTATTACACATCCTTCTACTCAAAATCATAGGAATCTTACACAAACATCGTCACCTTCATGTTAGGTTCTCGATTCATCAAGGCATCTTCTAAGTGTTCTTGAGTGGAACACTTCTCTTCTCCAACATCCATCCTCTGAGAACACATAAGGTGAGTTCATACCCCTATCTTTTCATGTTTTTCTTAAGTTTTAAGGGGGGGAATACAAGTTAAAACACCAAGAACACAACTAAACTCATTTAACAGCCTTCATTAGAAAAGTTCATCTCCATTCACGGACTGTTTTGGTCCACTTAAACATTTTAGTTTTCAAAACTGTATTAGGTGCAAATAGTTCATGTTCATACCTTTAAAATGACTATTTTCACATCTCCATAAGATTTTTCTACAATTTATGGTGATTTTTACAAAACTGCCTGTCATTTCAAGAATAAATCCGGACCAGTCTGTGATTAAAGACTTTTTCACACAAGTTGGAGGTCACTAAAAATCATAATAAAATTTATGAACAAACTAGACTCATTTTCCAAACTCTCTGAATTTACAGATTCTGATTTTGACCCTGGATGATTTTTCTATAAATTTTCTAAAAACAGTAATAGAAATGTTAATACTAGAAAAATGCTATCAATTTCATTTGCACCTTGTAACTTGTTGAGCAAGGTGTGTATCATTATGTGAATATATGTTTTTACATTATATGTCATTTCGTCTTAGTGTACTGACATACATCAGAAAACAAATGGATTTTTACCTCTACAAGTATGGTAATTAAATTATTGTTTAAACAAAGTTTATATCCATAGCATACAAACATTTTGATAAACTACTGTAAATATAGTTTATGTTCACTACTACCATTATTTGATAAACTATAATAGGTATAGTTTATGATACACTTACACAACAAAGTTCATTACTAAAGGTTTCATTTACACAAAGATAAAGAGTTTTCATTCACTACACGCAAATCCGTTAATGACTAAATCGTGAGACACTCGCTTCATGTTACTTAACAAGTAATACACTTTAAGTCCTGCATTGTAACCAGAGTCTCTTGTAGGGAGAGCGTGATAGTTGTATATAGATCTATATTGGGATTGACACCCCACACCTTGCTGTTAGCTATAGTGGGACCTCGAGGTCTACGGGTGACAAATGTCATCACGTTTCCGACGCTTGAAGAACGTCGTTTCAGGCCATCTAGGTCATAATATGGTTATAATAGCTCACAAAAAGTATTAACAACACTTAGGATTTACGGGGATTTCATTAAATCAAACGAGTTTATGACAAATTTAAACTTGCATTGTTCTACTATAACCATGGAAATTACTTGTACATTTTGGTCTTTGGATTTAAGGCTGAAATTCACATTTTAAGGAAAATATTGGATTTTTCTGGAACGAACATACTTTTAAAAAAAAGGCTTTCATCACTACATTCAAAAGCTTATGAACTCACCAACTTAATTGTTGACACTTTTTTTTTCAAAACTACTTGTATTCTCAGGAAATCAACAAACAGGTGAACGTGTACTTTTGAGGATGGGACGTTGAGGCGTCAACATAATGTAATTGATTTGGAAACATGTAAACTTATACAATGATGTAACTTTTTCAATTATATTTATGTTGGTTGTGCTTACTTTGATCACTATTGCATTTGTTGTTATGATACTATACATGAAGTCCTCCACCCCCGGACGTTTCCGCCATCCTTGGTTTGGGGGTGTGACACCATCGTGACCTGAAGATTAATGAAAAACCCAAAAGAAGAAGCCAAGAACTGTTCCAAACCTTTGCTATAAGAACGAGCCTTCGTTGAAAGATAAGGAGAAAACATTCTAAGCAATTCATATACACTTAAAGCTTTAAACATGACTTCTAACTTAGGCAACAGAGAGCAATATCGGGGGTCCGCCCTCGGTATGGCTTTCTAACCTATACTTGTCACGTACCATACAACATGCTACTTGGACTGCTCATTGGAGAAAGATCTAAGAGAGACTACCATGAGCATGCGAGAAGCTACGTAGCAACATTGGCTCCATCCGTATATAACTATGCAATAAAAAACACAATCAACTAGGCCAAGAAACGAAACACCATTTAGCCCAATCAATTTAATCCTTGCATTCACATCGACCGCGTTAACAGCCAAGGTCACTTAACCACAAGTACACATCACACCTTCACGCCAACCAAACACACTTATTGAGGCAGAAAAAAGTGAATGGGCGGCGGGACGAGAAAAGAAAGCCAGGCAGGATAATTCAATCACAATTGAAAATGGTCAGTGGCTCGAGTACGGCAGGCGCAAGCACACCCAGAGAACCAACCAAAATTACAACGAAAAATAAGGAAGCGACAACACAGTCATTGCCAACTTTGCTACAGCAACACTTCGTTGGAAGTATGATGGCCAACCACAACATACAACCATACACACCATTACTGCCACCTTTCCCATTTACACATTACCAGGCTTACTGGCCGCCCTAATACCAACAACTGTACACCTTGAAACCCGCCTTAGAGGGACAACCAACATCCCAACAACCACCGAACACACAGATTGAGCGAAACAGGAACAATGACACCTCTATCAGACGAGTTTTACGATAAGATAATTCACCATTAGTAAGAAGCATCAAGGAATATAAATTACCAGCTGAGCCAACATACCTGAGATCACAAAGTACGATGGGACCGGGGACCCCGATGACCATATAGAGAACTATATATGGACGATGGACACCTATTACCTTGATGAAAAATATTGGTGTATTTTCTTCCCAACTACCCTATCGGGAGCAGCACAGCTATGGTACAAAATCTTACCAGCAGAAAGCATACACGATTTCAATCAATTACGAGAAGAATTCATTGGCCATTTCGTACAACAAAGAAGGTACATGGAAGACACACAAGCTATCTTGGGATGTAGACAAAGAAAAGATGAATCTATCGATGCCTTCGTTCAAAAATTCAACAAAGCCACACTCAACACCCCAGAGAAATCAGATAGGATGGTAATTGTCGCTTTTACATACTGTTTGAAACCATGAGCTTTGTTCAAAAAACTAGTAGGGAAACAACCATCCTCAATGAAAGAAATTATGGAAAGGGTTCACCGGTACATGAAGCAAGAAGAAGCAGCATCTGAGAAGATAAAAACCAATCACGAAGAAAGAGTATCCTGAGCACCATACACTAAAGGGAACACACTAGAACACGCAAAAAGCCAGGTCACGAGACAAGCTCGCTTTCATCGTCTCCCGCAGACAAATCGTAATGCACTACCACACCGGCATAGCCCTCGGAATGATGTTGTCGCAGTAAGCGAAATCAAAAAGAACATGACAAGCAAAAGTGGGGAGAAGACGAAATCCAAGGATCAAGGGCGATATTGCAAATTCCACGAATTCGTGGGACATGATACCGTCGAATGCACTATGTTACGATAGGAGTTGGAAAACAAGATGCAATCAGGACAACTTACCGACCTGATCAAAGGCCTTAGGTCTAAACACCTCAAAAGCATTGCACCGGTAGAACCAAAAGTACAAAATGCAAGGAAAAATGAAAATTTTATGCTACAACACTGTGACCGGCAAGCACCAAATATGGAGTGGGAGGATTGCACCTTCACATTCGACGAATGGGATTATATCCATGAAAAATATTGGTGTATTTTCTTCCCAACTACCCTATCGGGAGCAGCACGACTATGGTACAAAAGCTTAGCAGCAGAAAGCATACGCGATTTCAATCAATTACGAGAAGAATTCATTGGCCCTTTCTTACAACACAGAAGGTACACGGCAGACACGCACGCTATCTTGGGATGTAGACAAAGAAAAGACAAATCTATCAGCGCCTTCATTCAAAGATTCAACAAAGCCACACTCATCACCCCAGAGAAATTAGATAGCATGGTAATCGTCGCTTTTACAGACGGTTTTGAAACCATGAGCTTTGTTCAAAAAACTAGTAGGGAAACAACCATCCTCAAGGAAAGAAATGGTGGAAAGGGTCCACCGGTACATGAAGCAAAAAGAAGCAGCATCTAAGAAGATAAAAACCGATCACGGAGAAAGAGGACCCCGAGCACCATACACTAGAGGGAACACACTGGAACACATAAAAAGCCAGGTCACGAGACAAGCTCGCTTTCATCTTCTCCCGTAGACAAATCGTAATGCACTACCACACCGACATAGCCCTCAAAATGATATCGTCGCAGTAAGCGAAAGCAAAAAGAACACGACAAGCAAAAGTGGTGAGAAGACGAAATCCAAGGATCAAGGGCGATATTGTGAATTCCACGAATCCATGGGACATGATACCGTCGAATGCACTATGTTATGACGGGAGTTGAAAAACAATATGCAATCAGGACAACTTACCGACCTAATCAAAGGACTTCGGTCTAAATACCTCAAAAGCATTGCACCGGTAGAACCAAAAGTACAAAAGGCAAGGAAAAATGAAAATTTTATGCTAAAACACTGTGACTGGAAAGTGCCAAAATACAGAGTGGGAGGATTGCACCTTCACATTTGACGAATGGGATTACATCCATGACCGCCATAGAGGAGACGAGTCGATTGTCATCATCGGCCTATAGGGAAAAGCCATACAAGCGATCTCTACGTAGACAATGGACGCTCTACGAATGTCATATATAAACACGTCTTCAAACAGCTACCCGGTCACGTATGAGCAAGATCAAGTCCACCAGAAAGTCACTTGGTCAGTTTTGCCGACAACAACGTATGGCTGGAAGGGATAATCACCCTATCACTAACCCTTATCAATTATCCTCACTGGAGGAATAACATGAAAATAATATGCTTCGTCATAATAAACGCACCTTCACCTTACAACGTCATCTTTGGGCGTACAGTGATGCATAAATTCAAGATTATCGCATCAACGTTTCACGGAGCTGTCAAATTTAAGACAAAGTCGGGTGTCAGGACAATATACACCAAAAGAAGAGTATAACAAGGTAAGAGTTCTGACAACGAGGATCACCTGGACAACGTCCCAATTCGATTTGAAATCCAAATAAATTACCCAGCAATGAAGCAAGGGGTTAGACAGAGCACCACTCCACAAATACCACACGACAGTCAAGGGCCATCAGATGTACAAACAGAAGACAATGTATGCCTTAAAGAAGCGTTACAACTGCTCGCGACTAGGGCATCGTGGAAAATAACAGAAGGCAACACATCAGTAACTGTTAAGAAACACAAGTAGACAATAAGCATCGTGCCGGCCAACACAGAACATGCACCAACAAGGCGAAACGAATAAGTTAGTGAAATCTGAGATGAAGCAAGAAATCGCACGAGAAGCATGTATAAGAAAGCACAATGCGGACCATCTGGGGCAAAAGAAAGGCAAAAACAATCCAAGTAGGATAGAACGACCAACACCAAAGGAAACCGACAGAAACGCAAAGCCACGAAATGATTAGCGGACATATATAACTTAAGCAGAACAATGATTATACAACCCTCGTCAAAAACCAAAGGGAAGAAACGATCACCAGCTGTGATATTGATGTGGGGAGTCAAGAAAGTGAGAACAATAAGCTGGGAAATAGTACCGCCCACGATGGTCCATGAAAGTAAGTAGAAAGGCGCACAGTAGATGTTCATGTTCACAATTAAGTGGCAACAACCTACTAAAAGCATGTTGTAGGACAAGCGACTACGGTCACCGTGGTTATTTCATGATAAATAAAACCAAGGGTCGAAGTTCACCACCTCGACCCCGATTACCTGCTTAACCCAAGAATATCTTTATTCTATTTATATTTTGTAGCTCGGTCAGCCGACTACAATCTAACAAAGGTCACGTTCAACACTTCGACCCTAGCTACATTCTTAGCCCAAGAATATCTTTATTCTATTTATATTTTGTAGCTCGGTCAGCCAACTACAATCCAACAAAGGTCAATTTCAACACTTCGACCTCGGTTACCTGCTTAGCCCTAGATTGTCTTTATTCTATTTATATTTTGTAGCTTAGTCAACCGACTACAATCTAACAAAGGTTAAGTTTAACACTTTGACCCCGACTACATGCTTATCCCAAAAATATATTTATGCTATTTATATTTTGTAGCTCGGTCAGCCGACTACAATCTAACAAAGGTCAAGTTCAACACTTCGACCCCGACTACCTGCTTAGCCCAAGAATATATTTATTCTATTTATATTATGTAGCTCGGTCAGTGACTACAATCTAACAAAGGTCAAGTTCAACACATCGACCCCGACTACCTGCTTAGCCCAAGAATATCTTTATTCTATTTATATTTTGTAGCTCGGCTACAATCTAACAAAGGCCAAGTTCAACACTTCGACCCCGGCTACCTGCTTAGCCCAAGCATATCTTTATTTTATTTATATTTTGTAGCTTGGTCAGCCAACTACAATCTAACAAAGTTCAAGCTCAACACTTCGACCCTGGCTACCTGCTTAGCCTAAGAATATCTTTATTCTATTTTGTAACTCGGTCAACCGACTAAAACCTAATAAAAGTCAAGTTCAACACTTTGACCAGTTCAAACACTTCTACCCCACTTAAAAGCTTAGCCTAAGAGTAATTTCATTCTATGAAAATCATGTAACTCGAACAGCCGACCACAAGAGCATGACAAGGCAAAGGTTAAAACTATCTATTTGGCCTTAGAAAATCCTCAACCTTTTCCAAAATTTTGCGACTCGATCAGCGGACTACAATCTCATACACGTCAACGTTTCAAAACCCCAGCCCACACTACTTGCTTAGCCAAAACAGACATTCCTATTCTAATAATGTCGCCTTACGAGACGGTACTCACGACAAGCTTAAAGCTTTGGAATAAGGATACAAGCCAAATTGAAAGCACGCCAGCAGGAGAACAGAGAAAATGCCAACCGAACGATTATGATTCACAATAGAAATATGGGGGGAGGGACATGAAAGGATTACGTACGCAAAACACGACATTAATTTTAGGAACATCATACAACCAATTCGTTTTACATATTCAAATATCAAGCAATATATGTTGCAATACATATTACCAAACACCCTGGTTACATCAATACCATCATCCCAAGTATCAGCACAAATATCAAAGAAAAAATGACTAAGCACCAAAAATATATAAAGAAAAAAGGAGGAGAAAAACTTGTCCAAATTCAACAAACCCACAAACTAACATTTGTGATTCAACAAATACCCACAACCATACCACCAGCCTCATCCACACACCATACCTTTCAAGACTCGTTGTGCCCACCATGACCACTTGTAGAAGCAACATTACCACCAGCACAATATACCAATGTGAACAACTAATCAACACTTGTTAAAGGAAAGCCAAGCTCAAATAAAGAGTCATCACAAAACAAAGTTGAAAATGCTTCTTCTATTTTCTGCACACAAGAGGGGTCATATAACGAAAGATCAGTTTCATGAAGGCCCATCTTAAACTCAGTGTTCATCATCTCACAGCCTTCTCTCCTGCCGATTGAGGAGGTTTGTGTCACAGGGGAAGTATGGACAACGTTTATATCATCATAAGAATCGTAAACCCCAATCGAAGATTTAGAACTCTCATCCTCGCCGTCGTGAGAATTACTGCCATTGCTACCACTATAGGTAAAGTTATCATCAAGAATTGGAAGGTCAAAATCTTCCAAACCCAGATCACAGGAAGCTATTCTTCCCTCAACAAAATCAGATAAAAGGAAAGGCAATTGAGTTCCATCTATATGTGTCAAGTATTGGGTCAATACACATAATAAAAAGCAAGAACTCAAAAACGTCTTGTGGGAAAAAACCTGCACCGAGAACAAATAACGACGGAACAACGCCAAGACGCAGCCAATACGGACTCCTACTAACTTGCCACAACAAGGCCTCAGGGAGTTTCTTCATCATCACATTCAAACATGAGATATTTTCTATATCCTGGCTTAAGTCATTAGTCCTAGTAGGATTTTGGTCTTCCATCGTCTTAGGAAGGTGAATTTCATTTCGATAACGGAAGCATGAAGCCTTTAGCCAGATAAATTTATTTTTCCAATTTTTTATCGAATCCGAAAGACCTTCAGTAAAACTATGTGCCCTCAAATGAAAATAACAGCAGGCCCCATTACTGCAAATGCGAAAAAAGTATAAGAACAGGGCAACAGTAGGGACGACCAAGGAGGCATGACACAGAAGTTCAAAGCAAATAATTTTTGAAATGGAATTAGGTTTCAGTTGGCAAGTATGGATCTTGTACGCCTCAATAACTGAACTGAAGAACGCAGATAAGGGAACTCACAAACCGGCCTCAAATAGTAAAGATAAAAACCAACCTAACCTGGTGTGGTTGATCAATGACGACGTTCGCAGCGGGAAGAGCAACATCTTCTTCTTCAACAAGTTGATACTTGACAGTAACCTGGTTAAGCTGCTCATGGCTGACAGTCGAGTGAACAATGGGCATCATCGAGCGAGACATTCTTTCATAGAGTGTACAAGGATTCAGAAAGGAGAAATGGCGAAGGGAATACGGACGATCAAGAGAAAAGAATACAAGGACGCAACTAAAAAAGATTTGACAAGCATTTATGAATTAGAAGGCGGGAAACCAACTGTTACTAGGAGGATCTCAAGTGCCTATAAGCCTAAGATCAGTCATGGGCAAGCGAATAAACCATCAACTGGGTCGAATGAAAAAGCAAGCAAAAATAACTCACTTAAGCCCAATTATTATACATCGATAGCGCTTCATAACAATTAGGTCGGGGGGGGGGGTAGTAGGGTAGGGCCACTAGTCCACATAAAACCAGGCCGGTCGAGCAACCCGACCTGCCTGCCCGGAGCACAAGCATCTACCTAAATGTAGAGCACTAAAGCGAGAATCACCCTATCATCGTACATACCCTATAAAGTATCTCCAGGAAACACGGGAAAAGTAAGACTATTTTAATAGAAAAGGAGGCTCACCATCGTGACCTGAAGATTAATGCAAAACCCAAAGGAAGAAGCCAGGAACTGGTCCAACCCTTTGCTATAAAAACGAGCCTTCGCTAAAAGGTAAGGAGAAAACATTCTAAGCAATTCATATACACTTAAAGCATTAAACGTGACTTCTAACTTAGGCATCGGAGAGCAATACCGAGGGTCTGCCCTCGATATGGCTTTCTAACCTATACTTGTCACATACTATATAACGTGCTACTTGGATTGCTCATTAGAGAAAGCTCTAAGAGAGACTACCACAAGCATCCGAGAAGGTACGTAGCAACATAATATATGTGTGTATGGGGAGTAAATTGTGGAACGTAACGATATTTTGGATATGCAAAATTTAAACCTTTAACATCTTCTATGTAATTTAATACCTCAATCGTTAGGATGTGACAACTTGCATTTATAATGCCAAACCCTAAAAGACTCACCAAGGAAGCAGTTAAATATTAGAGTAAATTACATTCTTGGTCCCTATGGTTTACATGATATAACACTTTTGGTCTAACTTTTGGCAAAATAACACCAACGGTCCATATTAAGGGTTTGGATAACACCAATTGGCCTCCTAAGTTAACCCAGTCTATTTTGTCCATCTTTTCATAACAACTGCATACAATAGATGGGTAAATTGGTAAAATGATATCTAAAACCCATTCCATCATCTTTCACTTCAATTAAAACCACCCCTATTTTATTTAGATGCATCATTAACACTATCTATTTGTTAAAATTTTTCCCATCCAATTGTGTTATCATTTAAATAATTGATATAGTGAAGCATCTTGTTGACATAACTAGTCTCAGGTATCTGAATCTCACCCGACCATCTAATCTGGACGTCTAAGAACTCAGACAAAGTTTTTACACCTTTAACAGGAGTCCAAACTTTGTTTTTTCTCTTTTCTTCCACTAAAGGTTCAATTATTTACTGATAATAACATAAACTTTAAGTGCAAAGCATAATAGCATCCAACACGAACTCATACACTTCAATATAACTAAACCTACTTCGAAAACCTGCATACATCAGACTCATACTAAAACCACCATGTAGAATAAGAAATTAACAGAAGAATGAACGAATCTAAAAGAAAAACACTAACTGAAGCATTTAAATTCAACGATTGAAGTATCCAATGGTAACCAGAGTTGGAATTGAAAAGGATAGGTTCAGGAGGTAGGTCTTTAGTCTGACATTTGCCACATTATATACAAATCAGTTACTGTAATCCTCTAGGAACTTCCTTTCACAATGATTAAGGCCACGAGTCTCGGGCAGAGATTGAGTTTTCAACGGTTGAAATAGATTTTAGAGTTGGGGCTTGAGGGTTAAAGGATGATAGTCCGACGACTTCTCGGAATCCGATATGAGATTGATTGATCAGATGGCACTTTGGAGGGCATTACGTGCGTCGATCCACATTTACTGAGACCATCCCCTATTTTATATATATGCCATTTTACCAATTTACCCATCTATTGTGTGCAACGGTTGTGAATGAATGGAAAAACAGACAGTGTTAACTTGGGTGAACCATCAGTGTTATCTAAACCCTTATTAGGGACCATTAGTGTTATTTTTCCAAAAGTTAGATCAAAAGTGTTATATCATGTAAACTAGGTATGTTATTTGGGTCGGAACCGGACCGAAACGATCCGAACCTGAATAACCCGAAAACTGAATAAGAGTAATTGCATGAACCGAAAACCGAACCGATTAACCAATATGGGTTCGGTTCGGTTCTGGTATTAATCGGTTCGGTTCGGTTATTACCCGAATAACCCGAATAACATGTATAAGATGATTAGGGACCTAAAATAGCCAAAACAAACCGAATAAACCGTATTAGGATTCTATAACCCGAATAACCCGAATAATAGAATAACAATGTACTTTTATACAGCAACATAAAACATTTAAAGACTAACATAACACAATAACACATTGAAAGAATACATTTACATAGTAGATTAACATAATAAGAATTAATTGCTGACTTGAGTTTCTTGAGTTGGAGCCCAAGTTTCCATGACTAGAAAAAGTAGGAATTTGTGAATCCTTAGAGGTAATAGGAAGGGTCGATTTTTGAAAGTCTGAAACAAGAGGAATGATCCACAGAAGTGATTTCGAGTTTGGAAATAGTTGAGAAGATTGGTTGATTTTGAAACGATGAGGATGAGCGTAGGTCTTATTATTATTATTATTATTATTATTATTATTATTATTATTATTATGAACGATGAGGACAGAAGTGTGAATCATGATTTTGATTTCTGTCGATCAAAGAAAGGGGACGATGAATGTTTATTCGGGTCGGGTATTTAGAACCGAATAAGCTCTTATTCGGGTAACCCGAACCGAATAACCTGAGAACCGAATAAGCATAATATAGATACCCGAAACCCGAATCGGATTGCTTATTCGGGCCTAATTCGGCTCGGTTCGAATTTTCAGGCAAAATTCTCATCCCTAATGTAAACCACATGGATTAAGACTGTAATTTGCTCTAAATATTAAAATTAAAGAAACAAAATGCCTAATTTTTGTCAACAATCATAGCTCTCAAAAGTTCAAGAGAGCTCGTGTGTCCACAAAACTTAAAACGAAGCCTCACTTCTAGCTTTGATCAAGTCGATCATTGCTCTTCACGGACAATTGTCATTTTGAGCTGACCGGTCCGCTGGTTCATTCGATACCGCCTGATCGGTCCGCCACAACTACGTGACCAGTCCGTCTGTCTTGTCTGTTTTTAGTTTTGGTTTCATTCGACTTGCTCAGCTGCCTTGTTTCGTATTTAGCTTGATTTTACAAGTCAAATGACTGTTATGGTTTTTCCGCTGACAAAAATATAAAGGTTTTCTTATCATTAACCCAATAAAATTATATCATAAAACAAAAGGGGGTACTTATAGAAAACCCCAATATAAGAGAAAGGGGGCATGAGAATGGCCCGGTCAATTTTCAAGTCCAATTCCACATATTAGTAATTGTTTCCATTTTTTTTTTAACTATTTTTTTCTTTCTTTAGAGTCTGTTTTAAAAAAAATTAAAATTATATAGTATAAAATATTTATGTATTAAAAAATATAATTTATTTAAGTTTAAAAAAAAACAAGGAATTCTAAAGATGCTACCACTCCCTATAAAATGTTAAGAAAAAAATACTAATGATGTGTGATACAAAAAAATGACATGACAGTCAAAAAAATGACGTGGCAAGTTGCTAAGAGTGCTACCACTCCCTATAGCCTTATACCATCCATATAAATACAATGTCAACTACTCTTCAAATATGTCACGTTAGCTTTGCAATAAACTTCTACATCAATACAATATCCACTCATTCATAATCGGTCTCACTTGACACATCATCAACTATTTTAAACATATTTTTTATTATTTAATAAATAAAAACAGCTTAAGTTTTAAACATTATTGTTTAATTTATTAATTTGTTATTTCATTAATAGAAAAAAATACATTTAAATCGTTTATGTTTATTACTCCGTGCAAACATAAAGTTATGATACATATTCTTTTAGTTTTAATATAAATATATTTTATATACATCGTTAATATATTATTATAGATATAAATATAGCCATTAAGGTTACCTATACAATTTAATATAAATATATTTTATATACATCCTTAATACTATAGAAATATAGCATTAATGTTAACTATGCAATTTGTTATGATACGATTTCGTTTTAAAAGAGAGGTTAAACAATTATCTAAACAATATGCTTGGTATTAATTAGTGGCCCCACCAAATCACCAATTGCATTTGCAATGCTTGCGGCAGTTGAAAGGAAAGTGTGACATGGCTTTCAATGTGGTCTATGTGGCCAATTGCAATTCACTTGAAAGCACGACGTGGGTCCTCTTACCCTAACAAAAGAGTACCTCTAGGCCACGTGTCACATTTGCTTGCTCTGTATTTTACGTAATGTAGTACCGTTTTTACCCTTCTCCTTTAAACTCCCGCTTAGATTTTCAGACCCGTTATCATATGATTTTATCCCAAAAAATCGTAACCCTCCGCCTATTTGAATTCGATGGACTAGGCAAGAAATCAAGAACATAATCAATCCCTAATCAAGTAGGGATTTTATTGAGCTTTTCATTATATCATTGTTAATTTAGGTTAGTATATCAATTTTTCATCGCCCTCAAACCCAAATGGTCAAACCTTTGAACGCTTACAGTGCTATGTAAGATTGGGTTGTAGCTTGGCGACAACCAAAAATGATGATGCATCCATAGTTCCATCACTCTCCTCCTTGTCCCCGTACACTTGCATATGTAATCGTCTCATCCAGAAAAAAGGTAAGGAACTTCAAAATTAATGTTTTTGCTTTAATAGTTTTTTCTACCTATCTGATGCCCTTTATTTATATATTAACCTACGTCATCCACGAGCTAAGCATATTTTTTTAGTCCTGAAAGTGGCATACTATTGTTATTTTCTGATTAGGTTTCATAAAATGATGCTTATACCCTTGAATACTCTTTTCATTTGAGGATGTAATATATAATGATTAATCACACATATATTGTTCAATAGACAGGTGCAAAACATGTTTTTGTTGTGGACACATTTGACATTGCTGACTATGTTCAAAATCTCATTATGTTTTATAATATTTCACATATTTTTTTGTTTGTTTTCCAGAAACACTCAATTGGAAAAACATCATGTGTTGTCATTGATCTATAACTTTTTTTTGTTTCTCAGCTTCTGGTTTGATTTGGTAAGTGTTAAGAATCGTTTGATCTTCCTGGTCTTCAAAATTGTTTGATTTGATACACATAACTTTTATTGATATGTATTTCATCCAAGTTAAGGGTAATGAATCATTTGCTTTCCTAAGAACATCTCCAATGAGAGTTTTTTTTACAACTTATTACTATGCATATTTTTCCTTGACCACTTATTACCATTGGAGTAGATGGCTTGTTTGTTTTTTTTATTTTGACCACACAGTATATATTAAGTGGTCAATTTACTTTCACAACTAATACCTTTTATCCGTTATACTTTAATCATATTTCAATTTTCCTCTTTAATTTTAATTTAGTTTTAATTTTATTTATTTATTTAATAATTAATTATTTCTATTAACTATTTAACATCTTATTTATAAATATAACTTTTATAATGGTAATATATTATTTTTAAATGTTTTTAAAATATTATTTGTGTTTAAAAATAGACTAATAAAATGAGGAAATTTTATAAAACATATTAGAAAGAAGAGGGTAATTTGTTAAATTTATGAAAAAAGTTATGTAAATAAGCTTAACCATTAGAGCATTCATTTATTTAGAGGTCAAGATTAAAAAAATGATGATGTGTAACTTATTTTAAGTCATAACATAGGTTAACCGTTCGAGATGCTCTAAGGTCGATTTTGATTTTACATCTTTGGATTTGATCTGTCCAGGTAGCTACTAACTTAATGAAATCATAACTTGAGTGTTCGTTTTTGTTTGGAGCTATTAATCCTGTAGCTGCCCTAAGTTTTGTTTTTGGTTTTTTTTTTTTTGGAAATATGTTATTCTGATTTATGGATGATGATGATGCATTTTGAATCAAGCATTTATCAGTTTGTGATGTTATACACCTTTGCTCTGTATTGATCCTTTCTACTCTTCCATATGATATACTTAGCTTTTATGCTGTCATTTTAAAGTGCTCTTAATTGTGGGCAAGATTTCGAAAATAAACAAGTGCAAGTGACTGACCAAAGGTAAAACCAATATCCAATTAGCTAGGTTCAAAAAAAATTACAAACTTCTTTATGGAGAAAAAAATTTACAAACTTTTTCCTCAATCTCTCTTTGAATTTTACAATGTAGTTTGAAAATATAACTTGAATGATATAAGGGTAAAGGTGAATCCGAGGACACAGAGGTTACATGTGACATCCGAAATTTAGGTTTAAATTTGTAAACAGTCAGTTCACAGCGAACCTCTTTGTAACTTGACCTATTGCGCTTTAATGCGTATTTTGGTAAATATATAATGTCATTATAATTACGACAAGATATGAAATGGTATATTACTTCCCGTTGTGGGAAATCTCAAACAAATCACAAACACAAACTGTAACCCAAGTTAATACGTCTAAAAAGTTGAAATTTCGTATAAAGCGTTTGTGAGCGAAACAAACACTCTAGTCTCGTAGTTCGCTTTCACACGAGTTTGAATATATAAAGAACGTCCAAAACGAAGTTCGTATGCAAAAGATCTGACTATTATAAGAAACTAAATCGGTATAATACTGGTTTTACATGAATTGTATAAATCGTTTTAATTCGTTGAGGCATTTGCACACCTCAGATGGAAATTCCGAGAGCGTTTTTGGACTCAGACTATAGTCTAATATTTAATTTCATACTCGAAATATTTTTAGTAAATATATTTATAAAATTCGAAAAATCGGACGTTTCAGACCAATTAAACGTAAATATTTAAACGCGATTTCCCGGAGTTCTACAACTCGAAAAATTAATCGTTCGGTTTTTTGGAATCCTTGAATTAAAATCTATTATTCACTGCCTTCGGAAAAATATTTAGATGTCAGGAACTGGACACGCAAATTAAAAGCTATTTTTATGACATTTTAAAGTTTCATGGGTGACCACCCATTTTTAAAATAATAGAATTGGGACCTAATGCACACTCTTCTACCTTCTCTCTCTCTCTCTCTCTCTCTCTCTCTCTCTCTCTCTCTCTTTCTTTCTTTCTTTTTTTCTCTGTCTGTCTCTCTCTATCTATCTCTCTCTCTCCCTTTTCCTCTCTCTCATGCAACCCTAAAGTTTATCATGGAGTTCGAAGTCAACTCCTATACCCTCACACAAACCCCAAGCTATTGAATTATACGGAATGTCCAGAGACCATTTTCTATAGGTCACTCACCTATACTAGGATGCATAATCTAGTGGGCTAGCATTGGTGCCTTCGAACCATAAACATAGTGAGGAAAACTCACCTTACAGTCTGAAAAGATAGTTGAACAGATCACAACTCCAACTGTTGAATCTACAGGTCACCTATACAACAAACAATAACCTAGTCTCAAACTACTGCTCAAAATACCCAAAATGCCCCTAAGTCAAACTTGGTCAAAGTCAAGTCAAAAAGTCAAAATGACTGAGTACACCCTGCATACTCAGTCACTGTACTGGTCGTAGTCGCTACTCACCCAAACCACGGGGTTCTAACTTAGTGCGTGCAGCGTACCTCTTAGTACAACCAACATACTCCGCCTGGGTCCAAATCTTCTTATTACGTGCTTAATCCTTAAAGACATTTCATCCAAATTCAGATCTAGACCCAAAACATCGTTCTAAGTCATAAAGTTCCCACCTTTATGACTTTCCATGGATAGAAAAGGTCCAAAAGCTAAAACCCTAACTTAATAATCCATTAAGACATCATAACTCTTGCATGAAGGGGATAGAAGGACCAAGATCACATTTTTATGGTTCCTAATAGCTCTATAATAGCTAAAGTTTCCAACTTTATCCATTAGGATGGTCCAAACAACCAAGATCTAGTCTTTAAGTCCTTTGACGCATGTTCTCCCAATAGTGCAAGTACTGACTTGTTCGTAGAAAAGAAGAGTCCTGACTAGTATACCGTCTGCTATTCTTACTAAATCTCAATATTGAATTGGAAGTTGTACAATTGAACACAGTATGCGAACTATACAAATTGAACACAGTATGGGTAGGAGTCAAGTGGAACATAGAATTGTTTGTAGTCAAATTGAACATAAAATTGTTTATTGACAAGTTTGTGGGTATGTGGTTTTTGCATTTCGTTCAATAGGGGGAACACGAGACCTATAAAGAAAGGGGAATACAGATAAATGTTTTTTAGATTTTGACGCATGAGTAGGATTCATTCTTTTCCTCTCCACAGATAATCAAAGGGACCAAAAATGCATCTTTCTCAACTTAATCCATTAAGTCCAAGTCTCCAACTTTTAGATCTGAATCAATATGATGTTTAGATGGATAAAGTTTCCAACTTTATCCATAACATGGTCACAAACTTTCTAGATCTAAACTTTATTGACTAACATGACCAAAAAGTTGACAAATATGAAAATTAACAAGATGTATGAAACTAATGAGCAAGTTTGAAGCTTTTTACCCACAAAGGTCCAGAAATGATGTAATCTTGCTAGATCTATGCGTGAATTCTTATTCCATACACTTTGCCACCACCTTATTCTTTAAGATCCCACCTTCTAATGGAAAATTAAGCTCTTAAATGATGCAAAGGCTCAAAATAAGTGAGAGGAGGCTGGGTTTCGAGTTAGAGGCTCGGGAGAGTGGAGGCTCATGATAGGAAGGATCCCAAGGGGTTATAGACCTTAAATAGGGCTCAAAACTATGAAATTAGAGTTTTAATACTGCGGCAACATGCCCAACGTAACACCCTAAAAATGGGTCCCTTCATCCTTGTACACCCAATGTACTACCCGGTGTACACCAAACATACTGTCAGACTTTCCTTTTCCAGCTTAACTTCAAACAACCATAACTTCTTCGTTTTGACTATGTTTTTGGCGTTCATTATATGCACGGAAAGGTATTGAAGAACCCCACAATCCTATATAATTACTTTTGACTCAAAACATACCGAACTAAAACTCTTAATTCACGATAGAAGTCTGAAACATCATTTTTCCCATTTTACCCTTTGACTCCAAAACACAAACTAAGAGCTTGGATCACATAACCAATATTATCCACATCAAATCGGGTCTAAACCCTATTCCTTGAAGCCCAAGGCCTTCATTTGATCCATTTATTATCCAAAATCCTAAAATAAGAACTTCTCGAAATAAGATGTTACAATATAGAGAACGTCTAAATCTGACTTCATAAGAGGAAGTTATGATTTTCTAGGATTTACCGCAACATTGTGCGCACCGACATCAAATTTTAGAATGGTATATTATTTGGAAAAATAATCTAAACGAGAGTTGAAGATCTCGTTAATAGGAATCCATCGATATAAAGAACATCGAGAACAAAATCTGTATGTAGGAGTTATACTTTCTACAACATTCTCTAACAGGCTAAGCCTATCAAAAATATAAATATTTTGACAGAGTGAGAATTAGCTATTTGAATCTAAAAGAAAGTTGTATATCTCGTCGAGAGCTTTTAAGGGATATAAATAACGTCGAAAATGGAACTCGTATGAAGAAGTTATGCCATTTCGAAAATCAGGAATACCGGGCGCGCGAAGTGCCTGTCGCTCACTGACGACGTGGCAGCACTGGAGAGCGCCACGTGGCTAGTCTACCATTCCCCTCCTCCAAGAGTCAAGGTGATGTGGCACCACAAAAATCATACACGTGGCACCACAGTTTTGTGCCACGTGTCACGTTCTAGAAGGCGGTGAGGTGGACCACCAGTATCGCGACACGTGGCAAACAACCAGAGGAGCCAACAATGCTGACGTGCCCGAAGCGCACCATGCCTTTCCTGGTATGTATTTCCATGTCCTATAAATAGATCTCATTTGCATATAGGTTCCTTACATCCAACCCTATAACTTCTCTCTCTCTCTCTCTCTCTCTCTCTCTCTCTCTCTTTCTCTCTCTCTCTCTCTCGATATTCTCCCCTGTAGAGACATTTTCCCTTAGTTTTCGGCCTGCGGTGAATCCCTGCAATTCCCCTGAGTACGCATCCGAGTAGTAACTTTCGATTAGGATATTCTGAGTCAGTATTCTACCCGTTTATATTCTGGTCTTCATCGAAAATCTCTATCACGTCGAGGGAATATCTAAGGTGTTAAGATGAAGCGTTGCCCTAAATTTGAGTCACCTGCCTCTGTCAAGTGAGTTCATAGTTACCTTCGGCTTACACATAGATATCAACTATTTAATTATCCTAAATGCTTTATGTGCTTATTATCTGATTTTCTGATATCTGTGTTATATGAGCTAATTATTTTTCTAAAATATAATATATATGTATTTTACCATACTCATAATGTATTGGGTAGGAGGGGTAATAAGAGATAATAGAAATGAGATAACAGTTAGGGACCATAAGATTAGATATAACGGTGAGAGACCATAAGAGAAAAGAGATAATGGTGAGAAACCATATCAGAGATAGAATAATGGTGAGAAACCATATCAGAGATAGAATAGTGGTGAGAGAGCATGATAGAGTTAGGGCAAAGAGATAGTGGTGAGAGACCATGCTAGAGTTAGGGCAAAGAGACCATGCCTAACAGAGATCAGTCATCAAGCAGAGTATTGATGGCGACCACATACTATTCTAGACAGTCCAGTGGAACACTAGCAGATTTGCAATCTGTAGGTATTAATGAAATCACACAAACCGAGAGTATGGATTGTGGATTCATTTGAGTACTCTATTTTTCCTTGGTTACCTTATCAACACGTAACCATTAGGATAGAACCCTTGAGAGGGGGAGACAGGGAGAGAGAGAGAGAGAGAGAGAGAGAGAGAGAGAGAGTAACGGGAAAGGGTAATCAGGGTTAACTTTTTGGTGTGAATTATATAAAGAGATAAATTATATTATTGTAGGTTGAAAACCCTATGTACTCGCCAGGTTTCCCAACCTAACCCACTTAGTTTATTGTATCACAGGTAATTATATATGATGATATAGCTATTTGTTGAAAGATTCCAAGGAGAAATAAATTATTATTGTAAAGAGATGTTGTAAGTCTTCGTTTATGCTTATGTTTCTTGTGTTGACGATGACGTCCCGAGTTTATAAAGAAAATGAATTTCTTGGATATGTCATGATGATATTATTATCATATATTTGGGACAAATTCCGCAAAGTAAATATTTTTAAAAGGATACTCTAATATAATAAGCATAAACAAAATAGGTCTTTTCTGGTCGTAAAAATGAGAATGTCACAGTTGGTATCAGAGCATCAGTTTATGCGAACTAGGAGTAATGATTTATTTCTAGACTTGAACTTAGAATTCTAAGCAATGATTGTAAGATGAGTGTCTATTATATTTTAGGTAGTACACCTAAATTGACACTAGAACTAGCTTACTTTAGGATTAGATGCCTAATTTGCTTTCATGTGCTAAATGAGTTATGCTATATCATGCCTTTGGATTGATTATCTAGGATGCTATAATTAGGTAGAATTTAAGGTTTGTTGCCGACCTAGGAATTAGGAAATTTTATGTGTTCAGATTTCTAAACGTTTAATTACGGTATTAAAACTGGCATATAACTTGTCGGAGTGATAAGGAGATTTTTACATAAGGTCTTCCCTATCTATATTCTCGTCAATGTACAATGAACGCCTGCTTCGGTGTATAGAACGTCATGGTAAGGACACATAGTGGACTAGGAGACGATAACGGAAGTCGTTAGCCTGAGCCTCAAATAGTTGAACGTGTACCTGAAGCAGTGTCGGTAGGTGAACTTGTCACGATGGCAATGGTTAGGGCTCTGTTAGCCGAGAAAAGAGAGGAAATGTGACAACTGATCTGGTAGAATGGAACAGAGCCTACTGCACCCGTCGTACAACGTGAGCTTGAAGAGGAGTTGTCGAAAGAAGGAAACTATAGTAGAACTGTTAGTCGTGTTGAACCTCAAGTAGTAAGGAAAAACCACCCTAATGGAGGAGACGAAAAGGATGGGTATAAGTATAAGGACTTCAAGAGTGCCAAACCACCAAGTCTTTCAGGAAGCCCAAAACCAGTAGGAGAGAGATGCAGATGGTGTTTGATAGTTGCGACTGCAGCGATAGACAAAAGATGATCTTTGCTGTCAGACAACTAAAGACTGGCGTGTTGAGTTGGTGGAAGCTATTGTGTAACACTCCAAATCAGGTATGATCTTGCAGTCCTTGAAGTATTTATATTATATCATAAGATACCCTTAAGTATGCTTAGCGTACTTGGTGAGGAGAATCGCGGAGCGGCAGCACGTACGCTGGGCGTACGTGCCAGGATGTTCAAACCCTAAAATCCTGACTTGAGGCCTATATAAACACCCTTAACTCTTATGAGCCTCTCCCTTAACAGCCTCCTTCACCTTCAAGCGCCTCTGAAAACCCTAATATAATTTGTGAGTGCATTTTGAGCTTTAAGAGTGCATTTTTGGTCCTTTTAGTGTTCATCCAAGAAGAAGAAGTTGTCAAGGAAGCATGAAGTGCCATTTGGCTTCAAGAACCTGCATATTGTCGACCTTTACGAGCTTCTGGAGGTATAAAGCTTGCACCTTTCTATCTTAATCACTAGATCTAGCTATGGTTTTCTAGTGTTGTCCCTTTGGTTGATTTTGGACCTCCTCTTGTGAGTTAAGCAACTCCAGAGGATGGAATTGGCAGATCTGAGGCCCCTTAGTCTTTTTTTTTTCATAAAAATCGAGTGTTGGTGGGTGTTTTGACCTGATGCATGGTTTAAGAGCTTTAAAAATGTAACGACGTGAATTTCAAATCAAAATTTTTCATTTTTAATACTCATAAAACATATGTCTCATCATTAATTCTCAAAATCAATCAACAAGTTTTCAAAACAATTATTTAAATCCAGGATCCACAACATAGCTCCATAACAAGGGTGTGTGTGTACAATCACGACGGTGCCACCCCGCGATCCTGAGAAACCTGAAACACATAACACATAACACATAACACGGTAAGCACAAAGCTTAGTGAGTTCCCCAAAAATACCACATACATATAACTAGCCACTCGAGGCTATAGCTCTGTAAGACCTTCCGACCAATGTGTCTCAGTGGACCTTCCGATCCCACAACTCTGGTAGACCTTCCGGTCCTACCATGATGACTTTCCGGCCCTAACTCTGTAGACCTTCCGGTCCTACTCTGTCGACCTTCCGGTCCAAACTCTGTTGACCTTTCGGTCCAAACTCTGCAAGCTCAGGACATACCATATACGTATCACATAGATAACATCCATCAAACTCTATTGACCTTCCGGTCCAAACTCTACAAGCTCAGGACATAGCATATACATATCACATAGATAACATACATCTCATAACCCTTATAACCACATAAGACCTTCCGGTCACACATAATTACCACTTTAGGTAAGGTATAGTGAGAAGACTCACCTCGGTTAGCAGGTAACCAACAAGCACTTGGAAATCTTGGGCTAGCCTCCACCTAACACATAAGACAAGCATCTCAATCATTATCCGCCTTATTACTCTTTATACTTTAAATCCTCTTTTGACCCTCAGGATGGGTAAAAGACCATTTTACCCCTCCTTGGCCCCACCTGCCCCCTTACTGGTCCACTCATGAAGTCAAAAGAAGTCAACCTGGGTCAACATTCTATGTTGACCTGACTCGCCGAGTGCACACCTGTGACTCGCCGAGTCCCCTCGAATTCTCCATGATCTTCCTAGGGTTCACTCAGCTCACTGAGTTGACTCCCAACTCGATGAGTCAACACTGGCCAAGGCTACTGGGTCAAACCCGCAATGACTCGTCGAGTCATCCCATGGACTTGGCGAGTTGGCTCCATCAGATTTCTCATTCAGCCGCTTGAGGTCAGATCTGCAACTCTAACTCATAGATCTAACCTCCTAATACTCAAAAGTCACATAAAGGTCCGATCTTGATATCCATGCATGGTATATTTCGCTTTATATGTCATTTAGACTCCATTAAAGCTTCCTAACTTCAAAGCCCCATGGTTGCACCACAATGGCTTCCTACTTTCTGACTCTCTGGACCTTACAAGGTCCAGATCTATGGCATACCCAGAAGAGGGGGGTTTGATGCACCCAAAACCCCACCAAAGGTGATATGAGCCCTAACTTCTCATATTCAAAGGATCTATTCAATAAAACAGGAAAGGTAAGGACTTCATACCTTGATATGAAGTTGAAGATGGGGATGAAATAGATCCACAAGATCTCTTCTTGATCCTTGCAACACCCTTGATCTTCTCCCCCAAGGAATTGTTGGGTTTTGAGCATTCTAACACTCCTAAGGTGTACATGCAACCCTAATAACATTGGATCTATGTTTTCTCTAAAATACATGCAAATAAGAATTTCCAAGGTTTACATCCTAACTAGCATAGCATGGAAAACTAGAATCGTAATACACTAGAAGAATGACATACCTTTTGATAGTGATTGATTGCTTGGAGTTTGAGAGCCTAGCACCAATAGTGTGAATGCCTCAAGTGGAATCACAAATCACCACAAACTTTGGAAACTTGAGAGAATAGTATATGTGCTCTAGAAATTCGGCCACCACTCTTGTTCACACACTACTAGTGCCATTTCAAGCATCATAAGCTCCTTTATATAGTGTGGAGGATTAGGGTTACATCCATGTAAACCCTAATACCCATGACTCTTCCTTTCCAAGGATCCATGGGTTAAAAGCTCCATGGACTATCCATGGACTCCCATGCATGCCAAGCCCATTCCAAATGAGTATTAGCCCACACTACATAAAATACAAGAGCCCATATTTAATTAGTCACCTTTTTTATCACCAAATTAATTTATGATCAATACTAATTAAATAATATGATTTCATATTAATATATTATAACTTATAATATATTAATAAATCATGAACATACTATTCTCAAAAGATTATCCATACAAATTGTTCGGGTGAAGTGCAACCCAAATGGACCATGCCGGGTCGGGTCAAGTGCATCTCAAATAATGTTATGGACTTAGACACCTTATCCAACAGGAATGACCTCCAATGAGTCTTTTTCCCTCTCTTGATCACAAATGCCCCTAGGGTTTCTCTCAAATGACGAATGACACCGATAGGGGGTGTCAAGGAGGTTATAAGTGCCTTTAAATAGGCCCAGGCCCGAAAGAATTAGGGTTTCCGCCAACAGCGTTGACTCGGCGAGTCATCTCTCCGACTCGTTGAGTCCATTCATTAACCACGTCACCAAGTCGCGACCCTACTCGACGAGTTAAGGCACCAACTCGTCGAGTCCCTCCAAAATCCTTGAATTAAATAATTAAAACAATATACCTGGTAAACCGGATGTTACAATTCTACCCCACTTGAATTAGATTTCGCCCTCGAAATCGCTCCTTAACCACACATAGATTGAATCCAACAGCCCGAAAGGAACTACCGAAAGAATCTCATACTACATCGATATCTTTTTCCATGGACACCTGAATCCACACAGAAACTCCTAAGTCCGGAACAAAACCAACCCCTCTGCCACTAGGATACCCCTTCCTAACCTTCCCAAAATCTGAAACTCTAGTGGCCTGGCCCGCCGCCATACCACCCACTCAAGATATTACCATGATATTCGCTCCTCGAATATCACACCCAGATAACTCACTGCTCCTCAGACTCTCACAAAGACAAAATCCAACAATCGGATACTGATCACTCATACCAAACATACTAAACGATCTGAATCACGCCCCAAGGAACGAAAGGGTTCACATCCCACCAAGGGCTCATCCACTGAACTACTAACAGAGCCCATCCGAACCATAAACCTTTACTTTCTCCCAGATATCTCTTTTTAACATTTAGCACCTGGTCTACTCTCGACCCCACAGTAGGACCTCCAAGGGTTACCCACTACATGCTTCAAAACGTCTTGCCGCCTTTCTTCTCACAACAACTATCTCGGCCTATTGTGACACACAAGTCACGGAGTTCTCTTTACCCCAAGCGAATACTACAATCCCAACTGAAGATCGACTCACCCCCGACCTCTGTCGTCTACTGCTCATTAGTTCCATGCATCTCGCGGTACCTCCCGTACCCGAGTACTAACCTACACAGGTCTAAGACATCAGATGACAAACAATACCCCTCAACATGGAACCCACCTCAGAATCCAGAATCTCATCTCGTCTACCCAACACACCACCAGAGCCAAACTCAAGCTCGAGAGTTTGGTATGACCCAAAGCTGGAACCACTCGTCCCAATGAAATACTCAACTCATGACTCATGACTCGCAACCTGCACGAATACCACTTCTCCAATTTCCATTTGGTTGCGACAACCACAACTCAATTCAGAATATAACGACTTCCGATCATTGAGGAGACCCCAGTCTCTTTCCTGATCTGACCACCAGGCTCCCGAATACTCAATCCAATAAGGCTACTCAAGCCTAAGAACTCTCGTACGTCATGCTCTGACTAACGAATATCGCGACTTCCCACAGCACCGCGACACCCTCTCCTTGGCTAGTGAGTACTATAGCTCCCCGCAGTATCACGACACCCTCTTACTGACTGGTGAAAGCTATGGATCCCTGCAGTTTCTACAACGTTCTCCCTCTGTTTGGCGAATACTACGGCTCCCCGCAGCATCGCCACACTATCTCGCTATTTGGTGGATACTACGGCTCCCCGTAGTATCACCACACCCCCTTGCACTAACTCATGGAAACTACAGCTCCCCGCAGTCTTACATGATTTGCTCTTACCACTTCATAATCCCATCCTCAGGTCGACACCATACTGCGTCCCATACTCATGATCCGCGGACCAACATAGATAGGTGCTCACACTTAACCAAATTATGCATCACACTATCCGACGACAATCGTCACGACCAAACCCCTTTTCTCGCTGCAATCCAAATTCTTAAATAACCTCGCTTGCTGCCACTAGCCGGAGGGCTCCCACTGGAACCATAGATACTTGATACACCACTTGCCATCTCAAACTAAAGACCCAAATAATCCGAAATTCAAGGCATTAACTTGGATACCTCGGTACACCATCACAGAACCTCACGATGACTTACCTCAGCCACTGATCTCCTACTTACGACATCATACTCTGATACGCAATGCATCCCTGCAGAATTCTTTTCACCACTGATCTTCCTGTCACACCACCCGAACTTTCGGAATATCCCAAATCTCAATTTGAAACACGGAGAAATGGTCAATGACTCGGTAAAAATGTTGACGACAATCCGAAACTCCCTCCTATAATGCTCAAAACTCATGCAAGCATACTCATAACGACCCGGAAGTTGCTTGCCTAATCAACCTCTGCCCTTCCCAACTGCATATACCAGCCTAGGGGTGCAAACGAGCCAAGCTACTCGCGAGCTACTCGGGATCGACTCGTTAAAAGCTCGACTCGAAACCGGTTTTAAACGAGCCCGAGCTGAGCTCGAGCTTAATATTAAGCTCATTTATTAAACGAGCTCGAGCTCGAGCCTATGTCACTAAGCTCGATTAGGCTCGAGAGCCTAAACGAGCCTTTATATAATATAATTTATTATTATTTTCATAAATTAAAATAAAAACATATTTGGGAAATAATGGATTTCGGGTATTAGTAAACGAGCTTCTTAACGAGCTTGAGCCAAGCTTAAGCTTATTTAGGCACATCAAACAAAAAACGAGCCTGGCCCGAGCTCGAGCCGAGCTTGTATAATTCTTAACGAGCTCGAGTCGAGCTCAGTAAAAGAAAGCTCGAATCGAGCCGAGCTCGAGCTCGAGCCTCGTATAACTTAAACGAGCCCGAGCCGAGCCTGGCCAGGCACGGGCTCGGCTTGGCTCGTTTGCACTCCTATACCAGCCCATACATTGCACCAGAAATTCCCAACCGCCGAACTAACCTTACGAGCCAACCCCCTCGAAAAATTCTTATCTACCACAAGGCCTCTGACCAACGGCCACCTGCCGTGCAGACACTTATCCTTTCTTGAATGCGTACAACATGCATTAACTCCCTCTACAACTCACCTCAACCACCAATAACCCTGGTCTCATGAATCCATAGTGCATGTCTCTATCCAGTTCCCTAACCGCTCTTGAACAAATCTCTAATCCTCTCGATAGAATACCCAGTTCTCCCCCACTCAGGGTTCGAACCATCACCAATTGGCGCACCAATAATCTATTCCACAGACTATTTCCACCAGGAACATCACACTTACTCTTGGAAGGTACTACGCAATGCTCGTTGGTCTCCCCGATAGAGACCCCGCAACTCCAAATACCCCGAATCTCAGATGAAATCCTCAGAAACTTCTCATCATGATTGCCTCTAATCATACAGAATCTCAAACCATCCCATTACCAGACATCTCAACTATCCAGTAGTAACTCTGACTCTTAATCTGAAAATAATGAACTGTCATACTCCTCATCCTCGACTCCTCAACCAACGTTCCATCACGTGGGTTGTAATAATAGAGGAGACCTTATTACCACACTCGATACTCATCATAGACAATAAGAGCCACCGCCCCAAAATCCTCTTCTTGATCGTCCGCTGCTGCAGCTAATACATGCCCTACTATGCTCAGATAGGGTGTATCATTGTCCTTAACCATCTCAGTCGCCACTGACAACCTGCTCATGCTCTATCATTACCTCTCGGCAGACATACTGCCCAAATACTCTGATGGAAGGTCGCCATCAGTGCTAACCCGCAGGGTTTTACCCCCAAGCTCAGAAACCGAAATCTCCACACCTCTTATGTTTCCCACAGGAAATGGAAATAATACCACCCAGGTCACAGAAGGTGACATCTCCACTATCGGCTGATTGCTCAACTCATGCTGCAATCCTCCATAAATGTCATCTCTACTCATCCTTGAGCCTTGGGACTTCATCTGACATCTCACCAAAAATACTTTGGAATCATCTCGACTTCCCTCACAAGGGATGCTTTGCTGGAACTTGTTCCACATGACCCTCTGACCTCATAGTCTATAGCATCCGATTTCGTTCTAACAAAACACAATGGAATAACTGGTAGAACCAGTAACACTAACCGCCACGGGTCATGGTACTCGAACCATGTGGCCACCTCTCGATCTGCTATAAACCATCGTACTCGATCCATGTTATCTCCTCTTAATCTGCTACGGATTATGGTATTCGAACCATGTTCTCTCTTCTCAGTCCGCTACAAAGCATGGTACTCGAACCACGACATCACCAATCAATCAGCTACTTAGAACCTATGGAATTCTCCCTGTTTTGAATATGGTTCCTCTGCTTTCAGTAGTACGGGCCCATACTACCTGCCACATCTACCCATACTTTCCACACGGACCATCCCAGATTTCCTAAGTAACTGCGCAACCTTCTCGTTCGTCCATCTCTTTACACGTGCTCGCTCCCCAGCAAAATGCTCTACCCGGTCAGTGCACTCATCTGACCACGGTCACCTCCTAGGCTCTTCCTAGGTGCTCACACTTCTCTGCCATCAGCTACTGAAAAACTCCTAATGATGCCAACCATCTACCTCCTGAATATCGTCATATTCACTTAGTAGCTGACTCCCATCATCGAGAGTTCCACAAAGCACGAAGCAAGCAGCATTCGGGCATCGAATAATCTCCACCAATATGTAAACCACTCTAGGTTACAACTTTACTTGCTCTATTCACACACAACAGGGTCACTGACCTCAAGCACTCTACCCCACACGGGCACATAACTACTCTCTTAGGGGCATCCTTCGATGTTTATTTAGGTATCACTCCTAGACTACTTCTCCACTCGAAGCTCTATCTCTGAAATATTCCTGCTGGATACTCTTACTCAACACATACTCGAAAGCACATCACAGATAACAGCAACTCCTAGGCTAAGGCATCACAAATCAGGCCACTCTAGTCCTAAAATATGGAATACCTAGCCTATTTCTAGCATGCATGATATCTCATAAAATATCTCATAAACATCTCATAACATAAAAGAAATGGTATTTTAGGAAATCACCATTCGGGCTCTGGCTGATTGTACACACTGCTCCTTCTCGTTTTCTCTTAATAACTCTTGTACACTTTAGAAAAATCATTTCTTTGAAATTTTTTCTCAAATCCTCAGTTTGAGTCCAGATTTACCTGAAGGCGCATCCGAATCCCTCAAACCAAGGCTCTGATACCAACTTGTAACGACGTGAATTTCAAATCAAAATTTTTCATTCTTAATACTCATAAAACATATGTCTCATCATTAATTCTCAAAATCAATCAACAAGTTTTCAAAACAATTATTCAAATCCAGGATCCACAACATAGCTCCATAACAAGGGTGTGTGTGTACAATCACGCCGGTGCCGCCCTGCGATCCTGAGAAACCTGAAACACATAACACATAACACGGTAAGCACAAAGCTTAGTGAGTTCCCCAAAAATACCATATACATATAACTAGCCACTCGAGGCTATAGCTCTGTAAGACCTTCCGGCCAATGTGTCTCAGTGGACCTTCCGGTCCCACAACTCTGGTAGACCTTCCGGTCCTACCATGATGACCTTCCGACCCTAACTCTGTAGACCTTCCGGTCCTCCTCTGTTGACCTTCCGGTCCAAACTCTGCAAGCTCAGGACATAGCATATACGTATCACATAGATAACATACATCAAACTCTGTTGACCTTCCGGTCCAAACTCTACAAGCTCAGGACATAGCATATACATATCACATAGATAAAATACATCTCATAACCCTTATAACCACATAAGACCTTCCGGTCACACATAATTACCACTCTAGGTAAGGTATAGTGAGAAGACTCACCTCGGTTAGCAGGTAACCGACAAGCACTTGGAAATCTTGGGCTAGCCTCCGCCTAACACATAAGACAAGCATCTCAATCATTATCCGCCTTATTACTCTTTATACTTTAAATCCTCTTTTGACCCTCAGGATGGGTAAAAGACCATTTTACCCCTCCTTGGCCCCACCTGCCCCTTACTGGTCCATTCATGAAGTCAAAAGAAGTCAACCTGGGTAAACATTCTATGTTGACCTGACTCGCCGAGTGCACACCTGTGACTCGCCGAGTCCCCTCAAATTCTCCATGATCTTCCTAGGGTTCACTCAGCTCACTGAGTTGACTCCCAACTCGATGATTCAACACTGGCCAAGGCTACTGGGTCAAACCCGCCATGACTCGTCGAGTCATCCCATGGACTCGGCGAGTTGGCTCCATCAGATTTCTCATTCAGCCGCTTGAGATCAGATCTGCAACTCTAACTCATAGATCTAACCTCCTAATACTCAAAAGTCACATAAAGGTCCGATCTTGATATCCATGCATGGTATATTTCACTTTATATGTCATTTAGACTCCATTAAAGCTTCCTAACTTCAAAGCCCCATGGTTGCACCACAATGTCTTCCTACTTTCTGACTCTCTGGACCTTACAAGGTCCAGATCTATGGCATACCCAGAAGAGGGGGGTTTGATGCACCCAAAACCCCACCAAAGGTGATATGAGCCCTAACTTCTCATATTCAAAGGATCTATTCAATAAAACAGGAAAGGTAAGGACTTCATACCTTGATCTGAAGCTGAAGATGGGGATGAAATAGATCCACAAGCTCTCTTCTTGATCCTTTCAACACCCTTGATCTTCTCCCCCAAGGAATGACCTCCAATGAGTCTTTTTCCCTCTCTTGATCACAAATGCCCCTAGGGTTTCTCTCAAGTGACGAATGACACTGATGGGGGGGGGGGTGTCAAGGAGGTTATAACTGCCTTTAAATAGGCCCATGCCCGAAAGAATTAGGGTTTCCGCCAACAACGTTAACTCGGCGAGTCATCTCTCCGACTCGTCGAGTTCATTCATTAACCACGGCGCCAAGTCGCGACCCTACTCGATGATTTGAGGCACCAACTCGTCGAGTCCCTCCAAAATCCTTGAATTAAATAATTAAAACAGTATACCTAGTAAACCGGATGTTACAAAAAAGGTCTTAATGAGGGTGTTGGGAGCATATGGGACATGCAAAGGCATAAAGTTGCCAACTTTATGCCTTAGGTCGTCTTAATAGGCTTAGATCTGACTTCTGGACGTAAAAGAATCGAGTATTAAGCACTTAATGGAAAAAGTGCTTAATCTGTTAGTACGTTGCGCGTAACCCAGTGTACACTGCGCGTAAGCCCCAGAACCCCAGTACGCCGCACGTACCAGGATGATATGCTAAGCGTACGCATCACATATGGGCTTGGATCTTATCTGGGATTTTGGACCGTTGGGCCTCATTTGGTTTTTGGACTTGGTTGCATTTTGAGAATAGTGGGCCATTTTATCTGTTTGGGCCATTGGTGTTATGGTTGGGTCTTATTGAGCCAAAAGGCCCATTAATAATTTTTGGACATGGACTTTGGGCCCATTAGCAAAGAAAGAATATTTGGGCCTTCATGGGAGGACTTGGGGTTTGGGTTTCCCTTTGATTATGTGATGTCCTAACATGGGTTAATATTATTATTCAGCACGGGAGGTTACCGAATGTTAGGAGAGCAATTTTTGCATTCAGCGGACAAAGGTGAGTCTTCTCACCATACTCATGGGTCTAAGGCACCAAGGTTGGCCCATTATATGATTATGGTTTATGTGTTAGTCATTTCTATGATTTGATATGCTATGTGATTGTGTGTTATTGCATGAAAGACCTCGGGAGGAGCCTGAGGCATTGGATGTAAGACCATGTGGGGTAGCCCATAGCTTTCCTAGGTAAAGACCATGTGGGGTATCCCATGGCATTGGATGTAAGACCATGTGGGGTAGCCCATGGCATTCCTAGGTGAAGACCATGTGGGGTAGCCCATGGCACAAAGGTGTAAGACCCTGGGGGAGCCCATGGCATCCTTACAGGTTTATGTATGCATGACTTATGTGTTATATGTAGCTTTTATAACTAACATGATATGTGATATGTGTATTGTGTGTGGTATGCTCTGGGAAACTCACTAAGCATTTAGCTTACAGGTTGTGGATTTGTTTCAGGTACTTCAGATCCCAAGGGCAAAGGCAAGGCGTGATGACGCGACGTGCACTCTCTCCCAAACGCTTTTGTGGACACTCTGATATTTGGAATAAAAGTTGTATTTGACATATGTTTTGAGAAAATTTTGATTGAATTTCTTTAATCATGGAAATGTATTTGGCTACATATTGGCTGATACAATGCCCAAAGGAGAGACCATCAAGATGTCATGGGAAAAATTATCGGAACAGTTGAAGAGGCAGTACTGTTTAGAAACATACCTATTAGAGATGAGCAACGAGTTCCAGAATTTGAAAAAGGGAAAATTGAGTGTCACTGAGTACGCCACTACTTTCACAGAGAAGATGAAGCTATTTCCTTACTTGGTGCCCAATGAACTCTCCAAGATAGGGGGTTTGCTAATGGACTACCAGCGGACTTTGGTCCAATGGTGAAGATGGAAACCACTTTGAAGGAAGCAATCAGAGTATCTAAGAATGTAGAGACCCAGTTTAGAGAGAAGGTGGAGGTTGGATAAAAGAGGAAGTTGGAGGCATCTTCAAGACCCGATAAGAAGACTAAGTCCTCAAAGTATAAATATCATAAGCTTGAAAGTGACACGACGAGGTGGTGCGACAAGTGAAAAAAGAAGCACTTTGGGGAATTCATTGAAGGAGTGACCTATTACAAGTATGGGAAAACTGGTCACTATGCTAATGAATTCACGGCCAAGAAGGAAGTTTGCTTCAAGTGTGGTAAATAAGGACGTTTCAAGCAAGACTGCCCGAAGAAAGAAGGAACTGGAAGGCCAAATGCTCTGCCAAAGCCAAAAGGGAGGACATATTTTATGGAACTTGATGTGTTAACAAGAGGGCGAGGGTTTAGAGCTGCTTGTTTAGAGTACTTGAGGGAGGGAGATAAATAAGTAGAATTTACCTATGTAGCCTAATGAGTATGGCAAACTCAAATAAATGTTATAATCATTTCCAATAAACAATATAATTTCCTAAATTATGTTATACGTTGAGTTTCTGTGTGATTTTCTAACTTAGTGAAATGCGAGACAATACTTGGGATGAGTATGAGTAGGTTTGAAAAGTAGTAGATGTCTATACTGCCACAAGCACATGACTCACACTTGGATCAGGGAAAGTCAAAAGGTTACTAAGACTTTAAAAGATGACCTATTTTGTTCATTTCCATCATTACCTTTGTTTTGGTGATGATTCATGTTCCGACCCTAGTGGTCATATCAAATCGAGTCCGACTAATCTACGAAGTATGTTCGACGTAGTGTCTGAATCTAGTCAAAGATTAAAGCAGTGAGGGATCAATGCGATTGATAGACATATCGCACTCGTCATTAAGAATATGTAGCCAACAATTAGGAAAGCTACGTATAAAGACGTGGTAGTACCATATTAGAACATGAAGGAAGGTACTGATATGTGTATTTTTATACATTATATCTTAATATTTTAGCCTTTATTATTCTTATTTAGAACTAAAAGGTGCTTATAATGCTTTGAATTATAATTTACAACTATTAGTTGTCGATAGAGTGGAAAGTAAAAGATTGGAGTGGAAGTCGGGCTTAGAAGCTAGAATAAAGAAAATATGCTGAAGGCTGCCATTACGCCCAGCGTAGCGTTACGTACGCTAAGCGTACTGGTGAAATAAGGATTACGCCTCACGTAGATTTATGTACGCCCAGCGTACTGGGCTTGGTGTCCGGACTTCCTAATCGCGATGGGATTCTCACTATGCCCATCGTACACCGACTTACGCCCAGCGTACGTAAGTTGGTTCCAAAGGTTATAAAAAAGCAAATATCGACCAACAGGCCCGACCCTAGGGGTGTGCAACATGTGCAACCGCACAGGGCCCCGAAAAAAATAGGGCCCGAATTTTAGCCAAATTATATTTTCAATTTATTAATATATAATATATTACATAAGACTTTTAAAAACCGATCGTTAGTTCAGCCGGTAAAGGGCGCATGCTTTACACGTTCACATTCAAAATGACCAAGGGTACTCAAAAGTAAAGGACCGGCCCTGTCGGCCAACCAGAACGGCGATTTCGATTACCATCGATCCTTAGTCGACAAGTAACACATATTTGGCCGTTTTGAGGGTCTATGAGGCGGCCAGAAGGCCGTTAAGCTGACAGGAGCAAAGATCTGAAGGATTAGAGGGCGGATTCGTGTCGGTAATCATGTGGTTTGTTAATGTGACCATGCTTAGCATTCTGCTGTGATACTATTATGTTTTTACTTTCTGATTTTGGTGTCAAAACCATTTGCTTTGAGTTTATGATTAGATAAAACCTTGATTTGTGGATTAATTGTTATATTGGATTGTTTATTTACGTTTAATTTATCTTGCCAAGCTTGTTAAAAGATCCTTATGTGTTAATGAGAATTATTTTCTGTTAATTATTAAGTATATCGAGTTGTATGACAATCTACTTGATTGCTTGTCTCTTATGATTTTGATGACCATCAAGATTATATGCCTAGGAATAGCGAACGTGAAACTAGGGTTAACTAGGAAATAAGTAAGTTAATGTGTGAGCCTTGTGTGACGAACCATCAACAAGAGGTTAATTGAACGACCAATTTGATTAACTATTATTAATTACAAGTCTTGTTTGATACGAACTGAACACTTGGAAACTTGTTAGTTTAATCAACTGATCACTGCTTGAATTGACTTGTTTGCTAAAGGATTAGTAATAGCGAACGTGAATCTAATCATTTTAGAAATCGGTGAACATGAATAAATAAATTTGTATGTGCATATGTCTATGATTTTAAGGTGAAATTTGTCTAAACCAAAGTACCTAAAGAGATTTGTCTTCCTGTCAGTTTATCGAGATTAGCTATTTAGTTTGTAACATCCCAATTTCGGAAGCAAGAAGTTGAAGGGTGCTAAGTGAAAATAAAGGAAGGGACTCGGCGAGTAGGTCTCTTGACTCGCCGAGTCGAAGCGGGTGCGTGGCACGGGGTTAAGTGGCCTGACTCGGCGAGTCGGCGGCTGGACTCGACGAGTCAGTGCTGGTCAAGGAAAAACCCTAATCTTCGGGGTTGCACCCTATTTAAAGGACTTAATGTCCTCCCCTCAGCTCCCTTAGCCCCCTTTGAGACCCAGAAACCCTAGAATCGTGAGTGAGAGCCATTGGAAGCAAATTGGAGCATTGTTAAGTGTTTTGTGAAGAGATCTTGAAGATCAAGAAGCTTGGATCAAGGAGATTTGTAGAGATTTAGATTACTCTTCAGCAGGAGGTCGTTTTGGAGGTAATGAATCGTTATCCTTGGCTTTCCCCTTTCTAGATCCATTTTCATGGAAGTTTTAGGGCTTGTTTGGAGATGATATGATGAGATCTTGGTGTATAAGTTAGATCTGGAGTTGAAACTCCAGATCTGAGCTCTATTTGGATCAAAGATGCAGAAAGCCCTTTTGGTTGCTATGCAAAAGCCTTTCCCCAAGAGTTAAGTCCCTTTTTAGCTTGGTTTTTGGTATTATGGGGCAAGAAGCACGTAAAGGTAGCAACTTTATGTTGCTAATGGACTCTAGAGACCCCGATCTATTGTTTGGAGCAAAGGAGCAGCTCTGTGTCTCGAGATTTTGGGAATGCACGTATGGACTCGACGAGTCTGGGAGATGACTCGGCGAGTCGGGCTAGAGATCAGACTTTGAGTTACGTAGTAACTCGGTGAGTCGCATGGGTGACTCGGCGAGTCTTATGATGATAAGCTTGGACTCGACGAGTTTGGAAGAACAACTCGGCGACTCTATTGAAGATTGCCGTGGACTCGGCGAGTCTGTTCTTGGAATCGGCGAGTCTGGTCGCAGAACCCCTAACCCCTTTTGGTTAAGACGCAGATCAGTGAGTCGAGGGGTGACTCAGTGAGTTGGACAGGATGGGACTCGGAGATCGTTGGACTCGACGAGTCTTGGGGTGACTCGGCGAGTAGACTCGGGTTATGGGAATTTCTGAGTATAGGGACTCGACGAGTCGATGGGTCGACTCGGCGAGTAGAGTCAGTCAGGGAGGTTGACTTTGACTGAGGACTTTGACTTTGAACAAGAGTTGACCAGTTTGACTTCCAAGGGTATTTTGGTGATTTTGGTATTTATGGAATTGGTTCTTTGGTAGTGTTCGGTGGTGGAGTTCGTGTCGGTGATCGGAGCAGCTGATCTTATCCTTTCAGTCGGCAATTGCGAGGTGAGTTATCCTCTCTATATCGACAGGGTCTACGGCACCAAGGCCGGCCCTTTATCAGATGGAAATCCGGGCATTGTTTGTTATGTTATTGTTTTGCTAGATCTGCATCCTGGTATTTAGGATGGTGTTATGTTAGTGACCTGGTTAAGGTCGGTACGCGGTATATAGGGTAATGTTATGCTAGTGACCGGTTAGGTCGGAATCCTAGTTAGGATGTTGATATGCTATGTGATCTGTTAGACTGTTTGTCTGGTTGAGGATTGTTATGTGATTGATTGTTTTATGTGCACATGGTTGTTTGACGGGGGTTGGGTTGAGGCGGGTCCTGCTTTGTGCTGAAGGCCAACATACCCAGGGCAGACCGGATATTCCGAAGGCCCAACGAGCGGTCCGGATAGGCTGAAGGCCCCAAGAGGGCGGACCAGACGTGCCGAGGCTCGGGGAGTGGACCAGGTCGACTGAAGGCCCGGTGCGGGCGGACCAGTCATACTGTAGACTCAGAGAGTGGACCAGGTGGATTGAAGGCCCGGTGTGGGCGGACCAATCACACTGTAGACTCGACGTACATGGCTAGACTCAGAGGGTGGACCAGGTGGACTGAAGGCCCGGTGCGGGCGGACCAGTCACACAGTAGACCCGATGTGCATGGTTGTTCTATTTATGATATGTTATGAGTGTGATATGTGTGGTTGGTATTTTGGGGGTAACTCACTAAGTTTTCGGGCTTACAGTTTCAGTGTATTGTTTCAGGTACTTCAGGAGACCGTGGCAAGGCGAAGGCGTGATCGTACCGCTCCTCATGTTTTATGATTTATATGATATGGTTCTGGGGGATACTCTGATGTTTAAACTATTTTGAAAACGAGTTGTATGAACGTAATGGTTTTTGAATGATTAAAATGTTTTAATTTGGCTCAAATTTTATGGGTGTTACATAGTTGTTCGTTTGAGATGTAATAAACCCTTTCTTTACTGATTTTGTGTGTTTTGTGTAACCTATAATCAAACATATTAAATTAATTCACTACCGTTCCCCTTGAGTTCGACACCCTTGCTTATCAAAGCTATACTATACTCGATCGGGTTCACTGCCTGTAAGGTGTGGTTTAGATGCGATAAAATAGGAATTATAAATAAAAAACTAGTGCATTAAAAATACACATCAGGTACCTTCAGGAGTAAACAATTGACTCTTAGAGAAAAGATTCTAGCAATTATAGGACATAGGAGTTACGATTTGTATCCAGGATGGAAGGGTAACACGTAGGATCATTATCCAACCTGTTTTGCTGATGATTCCTAGACGTAATCATCCTAAGGGGGAGATAACTGTAGCACCCACAAATTTGAGCTAGACAAATAAGTTATTATAAGCCATAATAATGACTTTTAAATAGGAGATTATTTGGGGTAAATAATCTAAACCAAGTTATAGTATATGTGACAAGGATTTCATACATATAAAGAATGCTCAAGTCCGACTTCGAGTGAAGAAGTTACAACCTTCCGAAGTTCCTTGTTCGAACCGTATGTCATAAATAATGAATTAGAGATAGGTTGCTAATTAGCCTAAGTGATCTAAATGAAAGTCATAGTATTCAGAAAAGCGAATTCGTGCATATAAAGAACGTCCAAATCTGACTCCATAAGAGGAAGTTATGATTTTATAGGATTCAACACATCATTGTGCGCACCAACATCGAATTTTAGAAAAGTAGATTATTAGGAATAATAATCTAAACGATATTTGAATATCTCGTCAATAGGAATCGGTCGATATAAATAACATCTATAATAGAGTCTGAATGTAGGAGTTATATTTTCTGCAGCATTCTCTAAATTTTTGATAGAGTGAGAATTAGCTATTGGGATCTAAAATAAAGTTGTAGATCTCACCGAGACCTTTCCGGGGATATAAAGAATGTCGAAAACAGAGCTAGTATGAAGAGGTTACACCATTTTGAAAATCAAGAAAATCGGGTGCGCGAAGTGCCCAACACGCACTGATGACATGGCAGCACCGGAGAGCACCACGTGGCAAGTCGACCATTCCCCTCCTCCAAGAGTCAAGGTGAAGTGGCACCATGAAAACCGGACACATGTTGAGGATTTTGTGCTATATTTTGATGCTTCAATCACAGGTTTGGGGGCGGTGCTCATGCAGAGGGGTAGAGTTATTGCTTATGCTTCCAGACAGTTTTAGCCTCATGAGAGTAGGTATCCGACACACTACTTAGAGTTAGGGATAATGGTTTTTTACCTCAAGATTGGCGACACTATCTTTATGGGGTTCGTTGTACCATCCACACGGATCACAAGAGTATGAGATATCTTATGGATCAACCGAACGTAAATATGAGATAGTGTAGATGGCTTAATGTGGTCAAGGATTATGATTTACAGATCCTTTACCATCCATGGAAGGCTAATGTGGTCGCGGATGCTTTAAGCCACAAGGTGGATAATGCTCCTATCAGAGGCTTATGTTTGAGAATGACCATCATTTCACCGCTTCTGGATTTGATCAGAAAGGCTCAGGCCAAGTGAATCAAGAGAGAAACTAGAAGAAGGAGAAGATCAGGGGTTAGATTGATAGATTCATCATTGATAGTCGAGGATCATTGACCCAGTATGGCCGAGTTTGGGTTCCAGTCAACAAAAGGAATCTGTTAGACGTTCTTAGAAGAGTCGTATAAGTCTAGGTTCTCGATTCATCGTGGAGCCACGAAGATGTATCGAGACTTGAGACTGAGTTATTGGTGACCCTGCAGGAATAGGGATATAGCTTGGTTTGTTGAGAGATGCTTGACGTACCAGAAGGTCTAGGACGAGCACTAGAGGTCGCACCACAAGTTACAGCCCTTGGAGATTGACATATGAAAATAGAACAGGTTACCATGGATTTTATCACAAAGCTGCTGAGGACGACCAAGGGATTTTGTAACATCCCAAGTTCGGAAGCAAGAAGTTGAAGGGTGCAAAGTGTAAATTCAAAGAAGGGACTCGACGAGTAGGTACGCTTACTCGCCGAGTCGGAGCGGGTTTGGGTCGCGGATTAAGTGGACAACTCGCCGAGTCGGCGGCTTGGACTCGACGAGTTGGTGCTGGAATGAGAAAACCCTAATCTCGGGGGTTGCACCCTATTTAAAGGACTTTATGTCCTTCTCTCAGCCTCCTTACCACTCTTGAGAGCCTGTAAACCCTAGAAATCGAGTGAGCCTCCATTATTAGAGAGAATAGAGCTTTGGAGGAGGAAATCTTGAAAAGAGGCTTGAAGATCAAGAGGCTTGCTGCAAAGGAGTGGTGTAGATCCGGGATCTACTTCAGTTAGAGCTTATATTGGAGGTAATAATCTATTGCTTGGGCTCTTTTGCATCTAGATCTATTATTGGTTGAGTTTTAGGGTTTTTGGTGAGATATTAAGTTGGAAAGATGAGCTATGGGCTAGATCTGAGGTTGTAACTTCAGATCTGGACCCTCCTTGGATTCTATAAGCATAAAGTTTCAGTTTTGGCCAGGATTAAGGTCCCTCTTGAGCATGCAGTTTCATTAAGAACTTAAAATAGGCATTTAGAGCCTTTATAGCCATACATGCACGTAAAGTTTGCAACTTTACGTGATAAGCATGCCCTAGAAGCTTGGATCTGTGATTTGGAGCCGCTGCGTGGCTCAAAACAAGTCTGTATGAAAAAGGGACTGAATGGACTCGGCGAGTCGCAAGGGTTGACTCGGCGAGTCACATGAAGATGGCCGTGGACTCGACGAGTTGGATGAACAACTCGGCGAGTCCAATGAAGATTACCATAAGACTCGGCGAGTTGAAGAACAACTCGGCGAGTCGGATGAGTTTTCCCTAGGATATGTATGCGTATGTATCCGTCAAGTTGCAAGGAGGGAACTCGACGGGTGGCCTTAAAGTTTGAATGAGAATCGAAGTAACTCGACGAGTCACCCCGATGACTCGGCGAGTTGGATTGTGCTTCAAGGAACTCGGCGAGTAGCCGAGGGTACTCGGCGAGTTGGGGTCAACATGGACTGTTGACCTTGACTGAGGACTTTGACTTTGACCAGGGGTTGACTAGTGGGTTATGGAGTACCTTATATGGTTAAGGACTTATGAGTATATTGCGCTTTGATGTTAGGTGGTGCAGCCTGTGCCAAGTGATTCGAGAGTTGGGTTTTATCTTCCGAGTCGGCAATTGCAGGCGAGTTATCCTCACTATATCGACAGGGTCTGCGGCACCAAGGTCGGCCCTTTATCGGATGGAAATCTGGGTAGTGTTTGTTATGTTATTGCTTTGCTAGATCTGCATCATGGTATTTACGATGGTGTTATGTTCGTGACATGGTTAAGGTCGGTACCCGGTATATAGGGTAATGTTATGCTAGTGACCGGTTAGGTCGGAATCCTGGTTAGGATGTTGATATGCTATGTGATCTGTTAGACTGATAGTCTGGTTAAGGATTTGTTATGTGATTGATTGTTTTATGTGCACATGGTTGTTTGACGGGGGTTGGGTTGAGGCGGGTCCTGCTTTGTGCTGAAGGCCAACATACCCAGGGCGGACCGGATATTCCGAAGGCCCAGCGAGCGGTCCGGATAGGCTGAAGGCCCCAAGAGAGCGGACCAGACATGCCGAGGTTCGGAGAGTGGACCAGGCCGACTGAAGGCTCGGTGCGGGCGGACCAGTCATACTGTAGACTCAGAGAGTGGACCAGGTGGATTGAAGGCCCGGTGCGGGCGGACCAATCACACTATAGACTCGACGTATATGGATAGACTCGGAGGGTGGACCAGGTGGACTGAAGGCCCGGTGCGGGCGGACCAGTCACACATTAGACCCGATGTGCATGGTTGTTCTGTATTGTGATATGTTATGAGTATGTTTATGTGTGGTTGGTATTTTGGGGGTAACTCACTAAGCTTTCGGGCTTACAGTTTCAGTGTATTGTTTCAGGTACTTCAGGAGATCGTGGCAAGACGAAGACGTGATCGTACCGCTCCTCATGTTTTATGATTTATATGATATGGTTCTGGGGGATACTCTGATGTTTAAACTATTTTGAAAACGCATTGTATGAACGTAATGGTTTTTGAATGATTTAAAATGTTTTAAATTGGCTCAAATTTTATGGGTGTTACAGGTTGGTATCAGAGCCTTGGTTTGAGTGAATTGGAGTAACATTCGTGTGAATCCAGTCTCAAATCAAGGAAAGATTTTCAAATGGTTTTCAAATGGTTTTGAAAATAAGTAAAGGAGGATGCAGAGGGTACGATCAGCCGGAGCCAGTAAGTAGACCCCAAAATACCATACAAGTTATTTGATTATGTGATATGAGTAGAACAACATGCTAGTACTAGGCTAGGGATCTTCAGGAGTTGCATTATAGAATTTCCTGATTACATGATGCCTGCTAGCCTAGGGTTTCCCTTATATGTGAAATTGACATCATTACTGTAGTTGTCTTGTGTATGCATCACGGTTATACATAATTAAGATCTTATAGCCTGAGAATGTTTGACTTGGCCTTATGATCTGTTCTTGTCTGATTGGGAGCTTAGAGTAGGATTGGATATTCGAAAGTCTATGGGGTCTAGCGTTATGTATGGCTAGCATACACTAGTGCTGCAGGGGTTGGTGGAAGTTTCATGGATAGGTGGGTTGTGTGAAGCCGGGAGGCTGGATATGAGATATTTAGCATTCCTTTAGAAGTGAGAATTGAGTGCTCGCTATGTTTATGTATGTTGTTAGGGCGTTGTGATGATACTTGAGACAAATATTGGTAGGTGTGGAAGGTAGTATGGGCCCGTACTACTGAAAGCACAGGACCCATACGCGTAGCAAGGAAGTCACAACCCCTAGGGTTAGAAGGGAGTTGGTCCCCGGTTATCTAGGCGGATTGTCTGATATTTTTCCTCTTCTATTTTCAGTATGGTGGTTACGAGGCGTGTTGTGACTGGATCCGGATCGGGATCAGGTCAGGGTGATCAGGGGGCCCCAGTGGCACCTGAGATTATCGGTCAGGAGGGGCCAATGTTATCAGAGGATCGGGTCAGGGAGATCATCCGCGAGGAGGTGGTCGAGATTGTCCGGGGTCAGATTCCGGAGTTGTTTGGGACTATTAAGTCTGCTATGAGGGAGTACTTCGATGATCGTTATGCAGCTCTTACTGAGACGGCTGCCACGGCAGCTACAGCGGCTGTAACAGCAGCAGGGGGAGGAGCCGGTCGGGGCTTCCAGTATCGGGACTTCGATAATACGAAGCCCCCTACCTTCGATGAAGTTCAGGATCCGATTGTTGCGATGAGATGGTTGTCAGACGTGGAGGGTTGTTTCTTCACGTGTTCATGCCCTGCGGTCAGAGGGTGAGGTGTGCTCTGAACCTTTTGAGGCTCGGGGCGAAGGATTGGTGGAGGTTGACTACGGGATCTTATTATGATGCGCAGCGGGCTGCGGTTACTTGGGATCAGTTCCGGGAGATGTTCAGTACTCGTTATGTTCCGCAGGTTGAGAGAGAGAGGTTGGCTCAGGAGTTCCTGGAGCTGAAGCAGGATTCAGCGTCGGTGACGGAAATCACCAGGATGTTTACTGAGAGGGCGATGTTTTGCCCAGAGTTTGCTTCGGAGCAGGCTCAGATGTCTCGATATCTGAGTATGCTCAAGAGGGATATCCGACAGTTTGTTTCCACTCAGAGATGTGATACCTTGTTGGAGTTGCAGGAGGCCACCAGGCGGCGCGAGTTGGAGATTGAGTTGCAGTTGCGAGAGCAGAGGCAGGCCCCGGTGCAGTCGCAGCCGGCTCCGAAACGGTCCAAAACCGTTGACTCTAGGGCTGGAGGTCAGGGCAGCCACACTTGTGAGAAGTGTGGGAAGGGTCATGCCGGAGTTTGCCGATCCGGTGGTGCGTGTCGCAAGTGCGGGAGAGAGGGGCATTATGCGAGGGATTGTCGTCAGTCGGCTCCGGTGCAGGACATGAGGATTTGTTATCATTGCCATCAGGTTGGACACTTGAGGGTCAACTGTCCACAGCTTGTTGCAAGACCGGTGCAGGCTCCAGCACCAGCCACTTTGAGGATTACTGGCAGGGGTCAGGGTGGAGCGGAGCCTCCGAGGGCTCAGGGACGCACATTCCAGCTTACATCAGAGGAGGTCAGGACAGAGCCAGATGCAGCTGCGGGTATGTTTCCATTTTGTTATCTTGTTATTGGTGTGGTATTGTAGATCTGTCTGCATTGTTCCGCATGTCTCGTAGTATGATTGAGGACCTTAGTAGTTAGGAGTTGTAGTTGGTTAGCGTTCAGGAGGATTCTTGGTCGAAAGATAAGGTTTATGATCTTGTTGCTAGGAATAGCAACTGCGATGCGAGAAGTGTTCAGTTGAGGTTCGAACTTCCTTGGAGTTCGGGTGTGCGATGGCGGAAGGGTTATTCGGTGAAGGTTACTCACTCCCGAGGGAGTCAGTTCATGGTTAAAGGGGAATATATGGAGTGAGGGCGATTGAGCTATGCCGGTTTTGGACAATGGTGGTTAGTAGTCGGTGCACTAAGTGGGGGAGAATTGGAAAATTCTCCGGTGAAAACAGCAAGTATTCAGGGTTGGTTAACTGCTTAGATTTATCAGTGTTGTTAGCCGAGAGTGTGGCATGATTGGAGCAAGTGATAGACAAGTGGGGCAGGGAACAGACCATGGTTTCAGGTAAGGTAGTTGGTCGATGTGAGGCCTGGATGTAGGCCATGGAAAGGATTCCGGGAACGGAACTGTAGTTCGGAACCCCTAAGAGGGCTAGAACAGATTGCATGGGAGAGATTCCCAGGAAGAATGGTTCAGGATGGCGTACGACAGTTTTGGGCGGTCCGGATAGAGTGAAGGCCGGAAGGCGTGCCACTCAGACCGAAGGCTCGGGGAACGGTCCAGACAGGCTGAAGGCCCAGGAGGGCGGTCCAGACATGCTGAAGGTTTTGAGAGTGGTCCAGATAGGCTGAAGGCCTGGTAAGGCGGTCCAGTCATGCTGAAGACTCTGGATGTGTTAGAAGATCTGTATGCGGAGAATGAGTGAATATGTCGCCATGCAATAGTAATCGATATGGTCTGACCCCAAGTATTGATCATGATGATGAAGTTGACTGGAGGCCGTGCGTGGGCCTAGTTTATGATGAGATCGGATTCGGCGTATATGGAAGTTCGAGAATAGCAGTTGCTCTACATGGATAGTGTAGAGTGGAGTTTAGCTCAGTGGCACTTATAAGTACGGTAAGGGTTGTTGAGTAGACTTCCTGGAAAGGAAAGGTATGTAGCTCCGGAAGGAGTGTGGTCCCTCTGAAAGGAAGGCAATGGAGTAAATGGATGATCGAAAGTGCTTGGTAGTAAGCACTGGGATTGTACCAGGTATATGGAAGCACATAACGTGTTGGATACCCGTTGAGGTTGTGGCAATGTTGGATGATGCGCAGGCATGTTTTCAGTCTCCTTGGAAGAGGAGGATGAGAGTGGTTCCAGATTGGAGATTGGGACAGAGGAAGGTGAGACAGCAGGATAACAGACTCGGAGGTAGTCTGGACTGGTGCTGGGGACTGTATAAGGATATTACAGTCGGAGGTCAAGGACCTAGAGATCGTGATAGGGAGGTGTGAGTGGGTTGCACTCCGTGGTGTCGAACCGAAGGGTTCGAGAGTGACGCAAGGACAAGGTCCTTAGTTCCGAGAATGGTTGTAGGCTTGAGTTATGTATGTGGAGGTATTCCAATCTGGGGTATTCCATCATGAGGATTCGATCCAGGTTGCAAGTTATCAGGGTTATCGCCAATTTTGGGCGAAGGAAAATGGATTTTTGGCAGAGCGCAGTGGGTGTTTGTGGAACCTAGCGTTCGAAGGACACGGAAGTGTGTTCCTGACAAAAAGTGATAGTATCATCGAGTGATACATGATTGATATGTGGTGACATTGAGTAGAAAAGGCCGGTTGTCGGCTTGGAGTATTGGCAGGGATGCCAGGCGAGAAGAGGTTATGTTAAGAGAGATGCAGTAGTAGGGTTGGCAAGAACCTGAGTTAATTGAGATATCGGAATCTGCAGTGCAAGGGGTTTGTTCTGAAGCGTATACTGCAGCAGGCTTCGAGGACGAAGCCTAATTTAAGTGGGGGAGAATTGTAACATCCCAAGTTCGGAAGCAAGAAGTTGAAGGGTGCAAAGTGTAAATTCGAAGAAGGGACTCGACGAGTAGGTACGCTTACTCGCCGAGTCGGAGCGGGTTTGGGTCGCGGATTAAGTGGCCAACTCGCCTAGTCGGCGGCTTGGACTCGACGAGTTGGTGCTGGAATGAGAAAACCCTAATCTCGGGGGTTGCACCCTATTTAAAGCACTTTATGTCTTTCTCTCAGCCTCCTTACCACTCTTGAGAGTCTGTAAACCCTAGAAATCGAGTGAGCCTCCATTATTAGAGAGAATAGAGCTTTGGAGGAGGAAATCTTGAAAAGAGGCTTGAAGATCAAGAGGCTTGCTGCAAAGGAGTGGTGTAGATCCGGGATCTACTTCAGTTAGAGCTTATATTGGAGGTAATAATCTATTGCTTGGGCTCTTTTGCATCTAGATCTATTATTGGTTGAGTTTTAGGGTTTTTGGTGAGATATTAAGTTGGAAAGATGAACTATGGGCTAGATCTGAGGTTGTAACTTCAGATCTGGACCCTCCTTGGATTCTATAAGCATAAAGTTTCAGTTTTGGCCAAGATTAAGGTCCCTCTTGAGCATGAAGTTTCATTAAGAACTTAAAATAGGCATTTAGAGCCTTTATAGCCATACATGCACGTAAAGTTTGCAACTTTACGTGATAAGCATGCCCTACAAGCTTGGATCTGTGATTTGGAGCCGCTGCATGGCTCAAAACAAGTCTGTATGAAAAAGGGACTGAATGGACTCGGCGAGTCGCAAGGGTTGACTCGGCGAGTCACATGAAGATGGCCGTGGACTCGACGAGTTGGATGAACAACTCGGCGAGTCCGATGAAGATTACCATAAGACTCGGCGAATTGAAGAACAACTCGGCGAGTCGGATGAGTTTTCCCTAGGATATGTATGCGTATGTATCCGTCGAGTTGCAAGGAGGGAACTCGACGGGTGACCTTAAAGTTTGAACGAGAATCAAAGCAACTCGACGAGTCACCCCGATGACTCGGCGAGTTGGATTGTGCTTCAAGGAACTCGACGAGTAGCCGAGGGTACTCGGCGAGTTGGGGTCAATATGGACTGTTGACCTTGACTGAGGACTTTGACTTTGACCAGGGGTTGACTAGTGGGTTATGGAGTACCTTATATGGTTAAGGACTTATGAGTATATTGCGCTTTGATGTTAGGTGGTGCAGCCTGTGCCAAGTGATTCGAGAGTTGGGTTTTATCTTCCGAGTCGGCAATTGCAGGCGAGTTATCCTCACTATATCGACAGGGTCTGCGGCACCAAGGTCGGCCCTTTATCGGATGGAAATCCGGGTAGTGTTTGTTATGTTATTGCTTTGCTAGATCTGCATCATGGTATTTAGGATGGTGTTATATTAGTGACCTGGTTAAGGTTGGTACCCGGTATATAGGGTAATGTTATGCTAGTGACCGGTTAGGTCGGAATCCTGGTTAGGATGTTGATATGCTATGTGATCTGTTAGACTGATAGTCTGGTTAAGGATTTGTTATGTGATTGATTGTTTTATGTGCACATGGTTGTTTGACGGGGGTTGGGTTGAGGCGGGTCCTGCTTTGTGCTGAAGGCCAACATACCCAGGGCGGACCGGATATTCCGAAGGCCCAGCGAGCGGTCCGGATAGGCTGAAGGCCCCAAGAGGGCGGACCAGACGTGCCGAGGCTCGGAGAGTGGACCAGGCCGACTGAAGGCCCGGTGCGGGCGGACCAGTCATACTGTAGACTCAGAGAGTGGACCAGGTGGATTGAAGGCCCAGTGCGGGCGGACCAATCACACTGTAGACTCGACGTACATGGCTAGACTCGGAGGGTGGACCAGGTGGACTGAAGTCCCGGTGCGGGCGGACCAGTCACACAGTAGACCCGATGTGCATGGATGTTCTGTATTGTGATATTTTATGAGTATGTTTATGTGTGGTTGGTATTTTGGGGATAACTCACTAAGCTTTCGGGCTTACAGTTTTAGTGTATTGTTTCAGGTACTTCAGGAGATCGTGGCAAGGCGAAGGCGTGATCGTACCGCTCCTCATGTTTTATGATTTATATGATATGGTTCTGGGGGATACTCTGATGTTTAAACTATTTTGAAAATGAATTGTATGAACGTAATGGTTTTTGAATGATTTAAAATGTTTTAAATTGGCTCAAATTTTATGGGTGTTACAGATTTGACACCAATTGGGTAATTGTTGACCGCCTGACCAAGAGCGCCAATTTACTTGTTATTTGGGAAATTTCTTCGGTCGAGAAATTGGTTGATGTTTATATGTGAGAGATCGTTGCTCGCCACGGTGTGCCAATTTCCATTATATCGGATCAAAAGTCCGCTTCACTTCCAGGTTTTGGAAGAGTTTCCATGAAGAGTTGGGAACTAGATTGCACTTCAACACTACTTACCACCCGCAAACAGATGGACAGAGTGAGCGAACTATCTAGACACTCGAGGATATGTTGAGGGATTGCGTTATTGATTTTGATGGGAGATAGGACTCTTTCCTTCCTTTAGGTAAGTTTTCATAGAACAACAACTATCATTCCAACATCAGTACACTTCTGTATGACCTCCTTTATGGGTGGAAGTTTCAGACTCCATTTTATTGGGGAGAGATCGACCATAGGGTCATGGGGAGCACCGAGGTTATACTATAGATGACAGAGCTTATCCAACAGATCAGGCAAAGGTTACAGACATCACAAAGCTGACATAAGAGTTATGTTGACAGGAAATGGTCCGAGCTGGAGTTTCAGGTAGGAGATATGGTTCTGCTGAAGGTATCACCCTGGAAGGGTGTTATTCGCTTCAGGAAGTGGGGCAATTTGGGCCCTCGGTTCATCGGGCCTTTTGAGTGGTATCTAGGGTGGGCAAGGTGGCCTACCGATTAGATCTGTTTGAGGAACTAAGCCAGATTCATAATACCTTCTATGTGTCTCAGCTTCGTACGTGTTTGGTGGATGATTCAACGGTGGTTCCATTGGATGGCATCCAAGTTGACGAGCGCATGAACTATGTGGAGAGACCAGTGATGATTCTTGATAGGAAGACAAAGACCTTGTGCAAAAAGGTGGTGCCTTTGGTCAAGGTGCAGTGGCAACACTAGAAGGGCTCAAAGTGGACTTGGGAGACCGAGACAGAGATGTACGAGCTCTACCCATATCTGTTTGCAGCTAAAGATTTCAAGGACGAAATCTAGTTCAAGTGGGGGAGACTTGTAACGCTGAGTTCCACGTAAATATCATCTTTAATTTTTGGCAATTTAAGTCTTAATAAAGGACTTTGTGATGACCACGACGTTGCAAAGGATGCATCACTACCTTTTTGACCTAGAAGCATCCATAGCCACCATTGTTGAGTTTTTGAGGTTTTGTGGTGATTTTTGATGTGAAGAGGAAGAAGAAAGAAACAATTGAGTGAAGATGTAGCAATCAAGCTCCTCTTCCACTTCCTAGTATATCTTCTGGACCATTGTAAGACTTCAAGTTCCAACCTTTATGCTTCATGCTTCTAGATCTAGGTTTCTTTGCATTTTTCTTCAAGTTTAGTATAGTTTCAATGGTTGGATTCCATAAACTTGGCAACTTTATGGATCCTTGGCCCTCCTTGTAAATATATGTTCCAGATCTAAAGTTTTATAGAGTCTTGATGTTATGCATGGAGTTTTGGGTCTCATTTCCTCCATTTTTGACCTAACTTGAGGATGAAATATAGTTAAAGTGTAACACCCAGCCAAATTAGGTATTTCCATTCTTGATATAGATGATGTGGAGTAGCGGGTATTTGTAAGGTTTGTGGTGTGACGATGAAAATTATGTGGCGCTGAGATTAGGTGTAAGGATATAGTACCCACTCCTCGTAGCTTTATAACATTAACCCGTTTTGGTAAATGATGAAATTAGAAAATGTTAGAAATTAGGTAGGGTTTATAGTGGAGATTTGGATATCCCTTGGATCGTGTAAACACTTTCCAAACTGATATTTCTACCTTATGTCCGGGTTACAAGAAATTCACCTAGGATAATCCCAAGGGGACACTTACGAATCTAGGCACAGAAAACGTAAGCCAAATTTCTAAAGAATTATGAGTTCGTATGAAGAAAAAAGAGAGCTAAAATGTGATATATTCTCCTAAAAAGGAGTCTTTTATATAGAAAACGATATGTAGGGTTTCGTTTTAGGGTTGGCCGTCATGGGTTCCTTTGAAAACAAGTCAAGGGAATACAAAATTAATGAGGAAATCAATGGTTTTCAAAAATGACGATCTTAGTCAGTTTTACTAGCTAGGGGTTCTGCCCATTGGAAGAGCCCCTTGGACCCCGTTAGGGGCGCTGCCCCTAGACGCCCCTTTGGAAACCCCGGACCCCCGACTTGTCGTCGAACTGACTTCTAATTTGATCTTATACATGTGTGCACTCCGCACATATTGAAACATGTATTAGAGTGCAAATTATGAAGCCTCTTAGCTCACATGTAAGTTCCAATTACATAAAATGTCCTGATGATACTAAAATCACCAACAGAAAATACCAAAATGCCCAAACAAAACAAAAGTAAATTCATTAGGTTTGGATTAGAAATGTAAAACCAATAATTTTGAAATAATCCATGAAAGGTATTTGTGGTTTACTCATTAAGGCTATGTTTGGCGTACTAGCTGAAAAACTAGTTGTTAAATAAAAAACTAGTTGATAACTGAAAAGCTAGCTGATAAAAAATAACGTTTGGTAAAACTAGCTGAAAAGCTAGCTGAAATATATAAAATTACATAAAAGGACATGTAATAATATGTGTTTCTATAATTAATTAAGGGGTGTATTTGGAAAATTTTAAAAAAGCTCCTAAAAAGCTAGTCTAAGTAGCTTTTCAAAAAGCTAGCTTATAAGCTACTTTTTGGCTTACCAAACACGACAACACAAAAAAGCTCGAAAAATAAGCTAGCTTATCAGCTAGCTGTGACGTGCCAAACGCAGCCTAAAAGTGGCAAGAGCTTTTGGGTAGACAGCAAGGGTCTAGCACGCGCAATTCCTCTTGACACTTGTAGCATAGAAATTGGCTTACCACTATTTGTCAAATCAATTAATTGTTTTAATTAATATGATAAACAGAAAAGAAGATGTTTGTTTAAACGACATCTCAACTTCCATTATTGTCTAGATGCAATCACAACTTTCACAAAACACGTATACCAGAATTCCGTTAAGTTGGTTATAGATTTTTACTCAAAGCGTATATGATACATTCATTCTAAAATTTGCAAGAGATACAAGCCTTCCCTTTCATATGTTTTTCCATGATGCCTTAATGATAGAATAGTCAACTTTAGCATGAAATCACTTGAGCAAAATTTATCAACTTTTCAATTATTTTCTATAGTTACAAATTGAAACAATACATCCCTACCTTCTTGCATGTTCCAAAAGGCATACGGAATTGCAACGACCTCATATTAAATAAAGCGTCATATTTTCAATCAAATATATAATCAACAAAAAATTGCAAAGGCAAGATATACGTATACTCTTAAACTACTTTTTTTTTCTCATGTGCACTAAACACTTATTAAAACAATACATCCCTAAATTTGAAATGTCAAAAACACAATACTTGCAAGTTTAAGGTAATTCAAGAGATACTAAAGTGATGCAAAATACAAATTCTAACACTCTTGGAAGACATAAACAAGATCAAATTCAGATTCAAACAACGGGTAACTAAAAGGTAAAAAACATTAGTAGTTTACACTACATGATACAAGTATCTAAACACCTGATTTTTGTAAAAACTAAATCTCAAACTAGTCAACAGGAACCTCAACTTCCATCTTCAACCCCGAGTTTCCAAGAATCTGCAATTACCAATTATAAAATCTTTATTATCAAGTATCAAACAAACAATCCATTAAATGCATATGGAAAACTTAAAGATTATGATCAGTAAATGCAATATATGACAAAGTCAGCTGTGATTGAGGAATATAGGGAGTAAAAAATTGTAATTTTTCATTAAGTTAGAGAAGATAGAAAATAGAAATTCATAACTACCTTCATGAAGTCGGATTGAACTAATAAAGAATCTTTTTTATACCCTGCTTCCTCAAGAACATGTGTCAGGACAATCTGTAGAAACAGAATTTATATAAAGATTATTTATCAGTTTAGTTTAAGAAACAAATTAAAATCATGTAAACGCCAAAAAGTTTCTGTTGAAAAAGAAAAATGTAGCAAGTTCCATAGTACCCCTTAACAGATTCTTTTATAAGTACCAAAAATACAAACTAATAGTATAGAAATATGTATACAACAATAGTAAACCATTTGCAAAGTATATTATGTATCAAATTTATAGAGATTATTGTTGTATTTTGTTACTTTGTAAATGGTTAAATCCTGTTATAGAAAACCAAAATATTGATCAGATGACTATTTTTTTTACCAAACGAGTTAAGTGAGACAAATCAGAATATGTTGTTATTTAATGATCTTATCAAACATTCAATTAAGTTTTGAAAAATAATTTGACCTTTAAAGTATATTGATTTTTGCCTTTGTAGTCTTTATCTACCTCTAGCTCTAAACCACTTTCAGTCATTGATTTGAATCCTAATGAAGATTTACAAAGGCATCAAGGAACAAAAACAAAGATTAAATTGACAGTTTTGGAATTTTCTGTTAAACTTAGTCAGAGATATGTGACAGATTTTGCTAAAAGGAAAGAACAAGAACAAGAAAACAAGGTTGTGCTCTTTTCCTCAATTTACCCTTTTCTCTATATGGCATTCTTATCATAACTATGCTCTTTTCATTATGATTCTTTTTTTGTATGATAATGATTATTATGATATGATCTAAAATGTTTATGCATTTTAATGTTATGAAACTTACCTCCCTTTGTTGTTCAGAAATGAATTGCCCTGTTAAGTCCCTTAAAACATCTAACAAATCAGAGAATGCAACCTTCCCATTGCCATCAGAATCATAAACCTTGAATATGACTGCAAAAAAGAGAGCAAAATCCATTTTCAAAGAGTAAAAGGGAATGATTATACATGTGTTAATTGATAAAAGGGGAGGCAATTACATTCTACTTTATGTTGTAAGGTCGCACGAGAACTAAATGCAGATAAAAATAACACAAATTCCTTGAAATTCAATCCATCAATCATCCTGAATAGTCGCTGAGAGAAGAAGAATATGAGTTAAGAGTCATTGATAAACTTAAACGATGCTGAGTTACATGACAATTATGAAAAAACTGTAGCATAGAACTAACAATTGCATAGCAAGAAAAACCTGAGAGAGGGGATTGACGGCGAATTCCGGCACCGAAAGGAATTCGTCAGCTGAGATGAACCCACCACTGTTACGATCCAACTGACAGAACCTTTGGTACAAGGAAACTATCTCTTGTTGCGAAACTACAATCAATTAAACAAAAAATAATCCAATTTAGACGATATCAGAAGAACGTAGTTCCAGATTCTCAACTCCGTGATCGCTTACATGTGTTGTTGCAATGTTCTTGGACTTCTTCGATGTCGTATTGAGTGAGCATTGACGATGTGTTCCCCATGACTTCGAAGAGATTTTTGTACTGAATTTGAGAATAGGGTAGAACCCTAGGTTATTTATTGTGGGTATTGAAATGCGTGAGATTTGGGGAAAGAGAAGGGAGAGATTTGGTGACCAGCACAACAATAATCAAGAAACAGGTAGCCTGTGATCTTGAAAGTGGATTTGCGAAAGTTTTGACCTTTGAGTTTGACCAATTGCTTTTTACCTTTTGTTTGGATGCACGAACATGGATATATGTTCCTCCTTTTTCTAATTTTTCTAATATCCTTTTTAGAGTGAGGAAAGATTATAGCTCTAAAGTACAAAGAGAGAGATGTTTGTATGGGGAGCTCGGCAAGAAAGAGAACACTCCTTGGTATGCCGGGATACATTGCGGACTCGGCACCTCCTTATCCTTTTCTCCTTCATCAGCAAATAGGATGAGGTTTGTTTGGCTTAGGTGGAACTCAGTGAATCAATGAATCTCAGCTCAACAACACTCCCTTTAGACTTAGTTTTGTTGTGTTTGCCTTAATCTTTTTGAAAATCAGCTCATTTTACATCCAAATCCTCCAAAAGATCATCCCATTTAAACCATCTATAATGTATAGTTTAATGTGAAAGTTGAATGAAATGACATGTCTAATCGGTATTTAATAAAGGGAAAATACCGGCAATAGTCAAAAAATTGGGAGGGGGGAGGGGGTATTTTCAAAAAATAGACACAAAAAATTGGATTTCCGGATATAGACATGGATTCCGCGGAGGTAGCTCCGCGGAATGGCAAAAACGTAAATAAATGAGTGTATTAAAAAAAAAACCCTTAAGATCCATTCCGCGGAGCTACCTCCGAGGAATGAACTCATTCCGCGGAGGTAGCTCCGAGGAATGGATCTTCAATTTTTTTTTTCACATCGATTCTTCGAGGTTTATATTCATTCCCCAACTAATTATATTCAAGCAAAGATTATCATACTATCATAATTTTTTTTCTTGAAAATAATTAGTTGTGGAATTAATATAAAACCCGAAGAAACGATGTGAAAAAAAAAAAAATTCTAAAGATCCATTCCGCGGAGCTCCGCGGAGCTACCTCCGCGGAATGAATGTCTATACTTGGAAATGTCAATTTTCATGTCTAAATTTTGAAATTACCCCCCATTTTTTGACTATTGTCGGTATTTTCCCTTTAATAAATTATTATTGTGAAATGTCATACTGACATTCAATGTATATGAAGTTCAATGTTCATTGAACTCTTCGATGGGGAAAAAACAAACGTTTTAATTATTAAATATATGTTTCATTAGAGTTCAATGCATTGTAGAAAAAATATGATAAAATTGAATGAAGATTAGAATGATGATGTAAAATCTATTAAACTCTAACAAGTTCAATGCACTGTGAATACGCTTGGAGCATGAAACACTTTTTTTTTAATGTTCGCCCCTTTTTTTTCATATTGTGGATAAGTGCAAATTTGTTATCTCCATTACACAGCATAACTTTGACAAATTAAATTTCCTTAAGCAAACATTTCCATAAGTAATTGTTGTATATGATTGTTTGTAATCTAAAGGAAAGGTTAGCACCTTTCTCTTCATAAAATTGCATCCCACCAACTTGTTTAAAGATTGAAGATTGATATTGGATATGGTTAGAAACATTTCTCTTCGTAAAATTGCATGCCACCAACTTGTTTAAAGATTGAAGATTGATATTGGTTATGGTTCGAAACATGAAATTTAGGTTTACAATCAATGTTTGAAATTTGCTCTAATAGAACATTTGATTTTCTTCCAAGTTCACTTATGGTGTCATGGATGAGATGGAATTTTACCCAAATTACTCATATTTAGATATAAAAATTAACAATCTTAAGATAAATTGCATATAGTTTTAGAAAACTTGTTGTGCATACAACCTATTATGCTAGGCACTTTCGCACCACACACCATGAAGCATGCCTCCTTTGTTCTGTGGAATGAATAATGCAGGAGCGACAAAAGTGCGTTATTCACCATTTTTTGCAACCGTTTTCTCCATTTCGGTTTTTTTCAAATTCACCTGTTTCAGTAAGATTTTCATTTCACGTTTCATATAAATTAATAGTGCGGTAGTGCCCAATAAATCCCATTTTGTCTAGATAATATTTTCAGTAAAAAGACAAAGTAATAATTTTTAGAGCCTTAGAGGCATTTTACAAAATATCCACTTTTTTGTTTCTTTTCCACAAATAACCACCAATTTCACAATAGGCCCACGGAGAAACCACTATTTGGTGCAATTTTTAGGTTTTATATGATTCACACCAAAAAAAATATAGAGTTAATCTTATAAAAGACCTTATATATTGTGTTTTTTCTGGATTAAAACTTGACTTTAATTTTTTCCTGAAAAAGACCTTGCTTTTTTTTTCATTTTTTTCGATTCAACCCTTTTAGCAGTTTTTTTTTTCGAAAAAACTTGCAAATGTGAGGGTGTTTTTGCATAAAAATATAAAAGTTAAGGGTTTTCCGGAAAAAAATAAAATGAGGATTTTTTCGGACAAAAAATAAAAAAGTTGATGTTAAATCCAAGAAAAAACTTGTAAATGCAATGTGTTTTTCAAGAAAAAAATAAAATTGAAGTTAAATCCAGAAAAAGGATATTTTGTAAAATAGGTTCTAAAGTGTATTAAGTCATACCTTCATTAAGACATTTTGAATGAACTCCTTCACATCCCACATAAGCTGTTCAGATTCAGGCAACTCCGGAAACACATAAAAAGCATGGAACATATTTGTGTACTCAACCAAGTACACTTCTACCCCTGACTTCTTCAGCCACTCGCAATACCTTTTCTGCCAATCATATAGAAAATCAAAGCCAGCAACCACCACCATTGTCGCCGGAAAATCTAATTTTGATATGTCCACCGCCATTGGGCCGCTAACATTGATGACCGGATGGTCACGATTGTAACTTTCACCTGGCGGCATGATTGCATTCCAGTACCAGTCTGTTTGCTTTAATGACGCAAGGGGAGCTTTTCCGTTGAATTTTTTTTCAGAATTCGTTCGCTCTTCTCCTCCAAAAAAAGGTTGAATTGCTAACATGCCATTTACCTTTGAATGTTTAATTTTAGAACTTATAATCGCTAAGAAAAACTAGTTTTATATTCATATTGACTATATAAGTGATGAGGAAACTAAAATGTTAATGGAGTGATATCATGAAGAAGCATTTCAGCGAACATCTTCTGTGCGTTCAAAACATTTCCTTTTTCTTTATAAATAGTCACCAATATACTTATATTATTTTATAATTAAAAATTAAGAAAAAAATATAAACATTTGATTTATACTGAAATAAGATAAGTATGTTATATTCATTATAAATTTAATAATAAAAAATTGATTAAAATACGAACATTTTTAATAAAATACTTGGCAGGATTAGGTTTCTAATAAAGTAACCAAATTTGTAAATGGTTGGGTTGTAATGCGGAAAATCGATAATATTTTTTAATAAAATGTTGGTTTTGTTTAGGTCACTAAGATTCTTCATTCACAATTCAATACAAACTAATCTCTTATTAAAGACCAATCCAACACAAACTAATCTTCATTCACAAATATCATCTTCATCGACAATCCAACACAAACTAATTTATCTATTCATCGTCCAAACGTGTTTGACAAAACCACCCGATAGGTGGTAACTGTAATTTTTATTTGTACAAAAGTGTTTGGCAAAAGTAGTTGTTAGCTTTTAAATGTGTAAAATTATAAAAAAAAATCAAAAGCTAAAAGCTCCCAAAAACTACTTGAAGTAGCTTTTGGATTATAAATTTTTTGTTTAAAATAAAAACGGAAAGCTCTTGCTCCTAAACGAAATCTTTTTTTCGAGCTTTTTTTTTAACTTTCAAAACTTTGTATCAAATACGCCCATAATCCAACCGATTCAAAAAAACTTATCTTCATTCACTAAGACTATCTTCTACCTTTTTTCTTTTAAGTGTATTTTTTAGTAAATTGTAAAGTATCATTTTAGTATTAATTAAACACTTGTTAACGAAAAAATTCGAAACCGAAACAAAAAAAAAATTGAAAAATACCGAAACCGAACCAAAAAAGATGCACACAAAGGCCATGAGACGAGTCCCAAAAAGACTGGACTGGAAAAAGACCGGTCGGTCCAAAAAAAGACGTTACCGTTTAGAGACCGGTCCGAACTGCCAATATGCATCTCTATGTTGCGCAACCAAGGCCCATGCTGATAGCTAAGAAACTTTCCCTTTTTTTCCTTTTTTCTTTTTTATTATATTTCTTTTTTCTTTTGTGGAATGGGATTGGTGCACAAAAAACTGACTTTTATTGAAACCTGTTTAAGATCCAATCCTATACCCGATTTTCCCATTAGAACTGGTTTAAGTGAAACCGATTCGAAAAATGGGATTAGAAAACGTTTTCAAACCTATAAATAACTGATATCCATATACTAAAAAGATGTTTTCATCCATTAATATGAGGTTTTCGAGGTTTCCCATGATTAGTTTCACCGTTACGTTTTCCAAAAATTAAAAGTTGAAAATTTTCGTTTTGAACCCATAAATGATTTTGAATGCTCCAAAGACACCTTACATCATGGCAAACCCATGTGTTTTGGTTATTGGTTTGTTGAATACTGACACCCAAACAAAAAACTGAAAAGTGGCAAAAAGATAGATTTTTTCAAACCAATTTTGAACCAATCCTAACCGGTTCGCATATACTCGGATATTTGTGCTTGGCTGGTTTGGATTCATCCGATCCAGTTTGGACACCATCCAGTTTTAACTTTAGTTTTAACTTTGTTGACCAAAACCAATCTAGTTTTGAAAAAAATCAAGTTTTTACATCTCTACCTTCACACATCAAACTTTCAGATTGACAAGTTGTTTGGACTGATTTGACTAATCCCTGACCAAAAGATACTTTTTAAGCCCAATCCGGGTTCATCTCTACTATCAACCCATTTGGTATCCATAGCCGACCCAAGATGGGAACTTGGGTTTTAGGCATTGATAAATATTGTGGTCCACTAGAGACCATTTAATATTTGTTTTGTGTTGTTTATGTCATTTAGGTTTTCTAATTGGGCTATATCACCATATGGTAGTGGCATTAAATTGACACCAAAGTTCATAAATGGCAAACGATTTTGGAAAAGATAATGTTTAGTTCCATAGTCTGTAATTATTGTGGCTGAAAAAAATTGTGATTGGGATAAACAGATAAGTATCCGATTTCCCAATGCAAAAAATATTAATCAAGTTTAATAGTTTGAAGTAAGTATAACTAATTGGAGAAAATTAAATAAATGGAAATCTGGTTACGCAAAGGATTGATGTACCTTAAGTCGTTGGAAGTTGAATTCGCATGCTCTTTGAGCAACGTGATGAACTAGGTTTCCGCCAGCGCTATCTCCAGCGACAAAGCACCGTGAAATGTTCGTTTTCTCCGGTAACGATTTCGAACAATTCTCCTCAGCATCCAGAAATTTCAGCACATCAAAGCAATCATCATGCTGATCAGGGTACCGGTGCTCCGGTGCAAGACGATAGCTGACTGAAACAATGATTGCAGGCAGTTTTCTGGACAACCGGCGGCAAAAAGCGTCGTAAATGTCCTGGTCGGGGGCGAGGAAGACGAATCCACCGCCGTGAAAGAATATGATCACCGGGAGATCTTCTATGGACTGCTGTGTGGGGACAAATACTCGGAACCAGAGCTTGCGAGTGGAATCTACGACGATGTCGTATGTCTTGACGCCGTTGATCGGTTTGGACGACGCCGGGGTCCGGAAGTCTATGAATTTGAGGATACGGCGGTTCACTGTGCCATCTCTCCGGCTAACTGCTGCAAGTGCTCTAGAGACTACCGAAAACAGAATCCGTCGTCTCCAGGACAAGGTGAATGATGCCGAAGTTTTGGCGGCAGCTTCCATCGAAAGATGAGACGGAAATAAGATTAGCTGATTTTTATGATCGACATAGTTCTTTTTAAATTTTAGACAAAATTACATAAATGGTCCCTGTGGTATCTTGAAATAAACACATATACTACAGCTTCAAGAAAATGGATAAAGTCGGTCCATATGATTTTTTGATATTACATAAAAGGTCCCTCTATCAGACTGTGTCAATAAATTGTCGTTAAAGTCCCTCATGCGCATAGCATGTGAGGGTAAAATTGAACATTAATGAGCATTGTTCCATTTCACTGATTTAAAGCATATGCCCTATCGTTATCTCTTTCTCAGAGCTCTTTCTTCTCAAACTCTCTCTTTCTTCTCCAAAGGTTAGAACAACCGTTCCTTTCAAGAACACAAAGAGACAATGATGGTAGTTTGCTTCTTCGGTCGAGGAGCAATAATTCTGACATCGTGGACCGACAACGATGCAGGTCAAAAGTTCGGGCATGTTCGAAATTTGGATTGAAGTGCCCATTGGATGTGTTGACCCACTGATGTGCCCTAGATCCATGGAAATCATTCATGGGCTATTGAGGGGAAGAAACATGCCTAAAGAAGGTCTTCGACATGTTGTAGTTGAAGCTAGAATGTACAAGTTTTTATGCATAAGTACTTAGGGTTTTGATTTTCGTTTTTATTTGCTTGAAGTTGTGAATATAGTATCACCAAAGTTGGTGTTATGATGCTAGTTTGGTGGTTGTAAATGTATTTTGTTTCATTTTGTTGAAATAGAAATGTCTTTGGTGTAATAGAAATGTGTATGTTGTTTGTGCAATGGTATTTTGTTTGCAAAAACATTATGGTTCGTTTACACGTACTTTTGTAAGCAAAAACATACAATATTGACCATTTAATTGTCATTATATATACCACTAAAATGAATGGAAATTTTTGTTAGCATAATAGGCATATATATTAGTATCGTATGAAACCACATATAAAAGTTACATACAATCGTTTTGAACACATCCATGGTGTTGATTGTTTAAAAAGCACTACAACAAAAAGATTTCCTAGAAGTGCTTTAACAACATAAAGAAACCCAATAAAAAAGCAACATTTTCTTACCTCCTTAAAAAAAAAAGATCATGTGCCAACACTTAGACCATTGGTCCTTTCCCATTGTCCTTTTTCATGATCTTTATCTCTTTTTTTTATCTCTCACCTGGTCCACCTTGTCCCTTGCAACTTCTAGAGTTATGGCCTTTATTTTTACACTTGCTACAAGTCACTATCACATACTTCCTTGACAATTTTTTACTTTGGTTGCTCCCTTCATCCACTGCTCTTGTTCTTTTCTTTTCAGGCCTACTAACCTAAACCAATATACGTATAAGCAATATTGAAATGTATATAAGTAATTTGCAAGAAAATTGAAAACTATTATATCTGTCACGTGAAAGTCTGACGATGATCCACCGAGAAGACTCCACATTGTCGAAATTATTCAACTTTGATAATGGAATATTAAGGTTTTGCAAACATGCGGGGAAGATGGAGGAAGAGATATCTCCAACAAAGTCCTAATTTTTTGTGTCACTTTATGGTGTAACACTTGTCATGTGGCACTCCATGCTAGACAAATTGTTGGCATGTTATGACATGTCAGTGTGTTTTCATTTATCTGAAAAAACTGATTTTTGGCAAGAAAGTAGAAGGGTGGGATTCAAACTCAAGGTATGCATTTACCACTAACCTAGAAGCATCTTGTTGCATTCATTGTTGAATATTTGTAATTTTTATAAAAGGTGGCATTTGTTTCTTACCAACCTTCCACGTCTACCTTCCTCATATGTAACTCCAAATCTTCCTTCACCCATCTTCTTTCATTTGCCTTCAACTTCGTCGTTAAGATTAGCCCCTACCCCTCCATACTTCAAGAGGCAAAGATCAGAAGTCAGCGCCGACGGTCAATGGTTAGTGTTGAGAGCTATGTTCTTTCAATTCTATACACATAATTGAAAAGTTTTAAATAAAAGTAGGGTGTTTGCATTATCATTCTTGGATTATTATTATATCAAATGTATATCTTCGGATATTTGGACAAATTTGGAAGTATATATCGGACAAGATAATGGTTAAGGTTAATTTAGTTTTAAACTCCTAAGGTGAGGTTATATGAATTTTTACCCATTCTGAGGTATGTCACAAAAGATTAAATTTAATTCTAGCATATTACTTTCTATAAACTGAAGTATACATGCAATTTTGAAAAGCAACAATTTGAAATGAGTCTTTTTACGAAAGATTTGTATGCTAGTATTTAATCAGACATTGTATACACGATGTATGAAATTGTGTGTTGAAAGTAAAGGGTGCTTGTCAGGCCCGATTTTGAGCAAGGGCCACATGGGCATGGGCATGTGCACGGGGCCCTTTTTTTCAGGGGCCCAATTTTTTTTATATACATTCATTAATCAAGCCCAAATGCGAAGGAAAGGATGGTCAAATAGTAGTCCACACACGAAAAGGAAGGCAATCGACAGAAGCAAGCAGGCGAGAAGCGGTCATTCAGCGAGAAGGCGGGAAACGATCATTCAATCGATTACCAGGTCTGTCGTCCACTCCTAATTCCTGATAATCAGGTTATTAGGCAACCGATTATTCTAGTCTTTATGTTATCATATTATCATAAATTGAATGTATTTATGTGATCAAAATTCAGTAATTGAATGAATCAAATTATCAGAAATTCTACTGATGAGGTTATAGATTATTAGAAACTGAATACTTGAAGTTAAGTGGTAGCTTTTCATGTTTTTTTTTGAAGTTCTATTGTTGGACTAGGTTATATTGATTTCCATGTTAACTGATTTTTGTAGTTCTATTGTTGGACTAGGTTACATTGATTTCCATGTTTTTGAAGTTAAGTGGTAGCTTTTCAAGAAACTGAAGTTACTTTGTTGAGGAATCTACAAACAAAGATGAATGAAAAGAAACAAAATATGTAGGTGGAAGATGGATTATTGAATATCGAATTCTCGAATTCTTGATGTGTTTTTAAATGATGAAATGTTATAAATTTTATGAAAAAGGTTATTTTGATAACATATGAACTATCAAGTATCATAAAATCTTGATTTTAGAGAAAAGAATATGCATAGTTGAGGGTATTTGAGGGTATTATTTTTTGTTAGTCTCATATTCATATCTAGAATTCATCTGTCTATACCATTTATCATTTGTAATTTTTATTTTGTGGGTCCCATATGATAATTCTTAGTATTGTTGTATATGTTAGGTTTTCATAAACCATAAGATGCTATCATGCAAAACATAAGTAGCTTCGAATATTGATGTGATATATTTGACATCATGATAATTATATGTTATACCTTAAAGATGGTATGGTTATTCTGAGATAATGAAAGATACAATACCTTTAGATGTCCTTTTACTCTAATCTTAAATGCATCATGGGCAATAATGTAACTTTAAACCACTTCATTCCTTATTTCCTAACAAGTGCAGTCTTGAGATATAAGGATCATATGGTTACATGTGCAACTAGCCTCATAGCCTTATAGGACTTACTATACAATACCCAAAAGATATATACATGTATCATAATAACACCTGTGAGACATCGACATTACAAATTATGATTTTGCTATGCTTATTGTTATAAAGTTTATTGTCGTTTAAAAAAATTATTATATAATTTAATTCGTTGCACGTTAGGGCCTAAGGGCCTTTTTTTCGGCTCGTCCTGAGCGTTTGAATCCTCAGGACCGGCCCTAGTGCTTGTAGTGTGCTTATGCATACATGAAAGACTATGAATTATATGTTGGTGATTTTAGTGTTACCATGTCATTTTAAGTAACTGGAACTAACATGTGAGTTAAAGGGCTTCATAAATTGTATTATAATATATGTACGGGGTTGTGCTGAGTGCACGCATGTATAAGATCAAATTAGAAGCCGGTTCGACGACAAGTCGGGGGTCCGGGGGTAGCGCCCCTGGGTCCGGGGTTTCCAAAGGGGCAGCGCCCCTAGCGGGGTCCAAGGGGCAGAGCCCCAAAACCTCACCGAATTTTACATATGGAAACATAGTGGAAAATTCAATTTCTTGAGGGTGATTATGGTAAAACTAACAAAACTCGTTAGTTTTGATAACCCTAAATCCCCATTAAATCCAGATTATCCTGACTTACTTCCAAAGCAACTAATGACGGTCCAACCCTAATAAAACCCTAATCTCGTTTAATATATAAACGACTATTCCTTCTCAAAAGAGGGTGACGAATTTTAGGTCTCGTTTTCATCAAGCTCTCACAGATCTCTCTAGCAAATTGACTTACGATTTCTATGCCTAGAATCGTAAGTGTCCACTTGAATTATCCTAGGCTGAAATTCTTGTAACCCAGTCATAGGGTAGAAATTTCAGTTCGGAAAGTGTTCTCACGATCCAAGTTGGTATCCAGATCTCCACCACAAACCCTATACTTTCCTACATTATATAATGTGTGGTAATGGTCTAGACACTTACGAGAATTATTATTATGGCAACTCATGTCATGAACTACTTGTCTCCACTCTTCTTGTCGGGAAAGGGCCAATAGGATCATGCATTGCATTGCATCAGATGATAGAATGAAAATTAATTTATAACATCAAAGTATGTTTACAGTTTGAAATACATCAAAGTTGTACATGTATAAATAATGTTCTTTCATGGGTTATGTTTTGAAAAGAAGCAAAAATGAATCTTATAAAGTCATTAATATTAGCAGGAGATGACGTGAGATTTGTTGTAAATGAGTAAAGGGAAAATGAATCAGGAAGGTAACCAACTGTTGCATTTGTTCTCATTTGGTCAATTTTCTTTTTTTCGTACTCAATATATCATCGAACTTGTTGTTTGTGTTCACAATAACCCTTTGAGCGGCTATCACATGTTAAAGCCGGTCAAAAGGGTTATGATGAACACAAACAACAAATTCGATGGTATATTGAGTAAAAATAATAATAATAACCAAATGATAACAGAGTAAAAATAATAATAATAACCAAACGATAACAAACGCAAAAGCTATAGAATAGTCATTTTCCGTGATTATAATGGCTCCATTCTGGAGCTCACAAAGGCAAATTGAAATGGATAAGGTATTCCCCACATCATCATCGGGACCACTACTAGAACCACCATCACGACGACGACGACGACCGCCTCCTTCTAATTCAACAGCTTTCGTATTGCAGAAATTCAATGGCTAGGGTTACTACCAGCTCCATCGCCCCGCCTTTTAAACAGTCAATTTCTGTCGGTTCTCTGCTGCCAAAATTCTCTAGTCTCCTCCTGGAATTCCCTAATCTAAACGTTGCCCGTGGCGACCGGAATCACCGGATCACCTGCCGTTACGGGGGAGGAGCTAATTCACGTCAGGAAGACTCCAGACGTTCTCCGCAGCTTAATTCTGACGATGATCAAGCCCTTGATGTCTCCACTATCAGGTACTGTTCCTCTTTTTACATGACAATCAATATATAGCACTGATCAGGATTTCATAAATGTTTAAAAGATACAGAAGTTTATTCGCATGATCCTAGATGATATAATTGGATTTTCCTTCCTTGTCAATTCTCCTTCCATTCACAGTAAATTACACATTGATTTCGACGTTAAAACTACTAATTTTTCAAATGCTTATTTGATGGAACTTCATATTCGTATTACAAACTTAACCTCAAACATTATTCTATCTTAAAGTGTTCATCGTTGAAAAATTCACCATAGATAGCAATTTTTGGTGGATGCAAATCCCAATCAACAATCAGTATTTGTATACTTTAAAATTTCGATTTGATTTCAAAGATCTGTGATTACTTACAAATCCAAATAGGGTCTAAAGTAGACTAAGTTTTTGCACTCTGTTTGCAACTTTGCATCAGTATGAAATGTTATCTTTTTCCTTGGATGAAAATAGGTCAAATACTGTGAGGCTTATAGATGATCAGCAAAATATGGTGAGTTTGTTGTTACATGCACATATTAAGTTGTAGGAAATTGTTTTTGTGAAACTGATCGACTTGTTTTCTCTAGGTTGGTATAGTATCTAAAACTGCTGCTATTCAGATGGCTGAAGAAGCTGAACTTGATCTTGTATGCATATATTTTTCAAATACTTGTATTTCCATCAGAATTTTCTTTTCTTATTTCTGGAGTAATTTCTTGTGTTAGGTAATAGTTTCTTTTTTGGGCTTCCTTCTTAACCATATGTTATCCTTTCTTTCTTTTTTCTCTCCCTCTTTTAAGTATATTTATATGCTTTTTTATAGGTTATATTGTCTCCAGATGCAGACCCCCCTGTTGTCAAATTGATGGATTACAAGTAAATCACATCTCATCATTTATAATACTGATAATTCTTTTTAATAATTTATCTTAATTATCAGTTACAAAATGTTGCAGCAAATATAAATATGAGCAACAAAAGAAGAAAAGAGAGCAGCAGAAGAAAAATGCTGGTGAATTCAGAATTCCTCTTTTCTCTTGTGTTTTAATTCTTTTTTTTTTTTTTTTTTTTTTTTTTAATTTCAAGAAAATGAATGCTGAATAAAATATGTTCATTGGTAGCACTTCGCATGGATCAAAAGGAGCTTAAAATGGGTTACAACATCGATGTGCATGATTATTCTGTACGTTTAAGAGCTGCTCAAAAGTTTCTTAAAGATGGTGACAAGGTTTTTTCTTTTTTCTTTACATTTTATTTCCTACTTTTCATATAATAAAGTGGCTGAATGGGTAATGATGTACATAAAGTCAAAAAGAAACAATTCCTGATTTTTCGAATTAATTAATTAATTTTGTCAGGTTAAGGTTATAGTGAACTTAAAGGGTCGTGAAAATGAGTTCAGAAATAATGCCATTGAGCTACTGAATCGGTTTCGCAATGACATCGGGGAGGTACCCTTTTATATTATATGTGGTTTATTTAGTTTTTATAAATTTTGAGTAGAAGTTTTATTATTATTATAATAAAATGAGTTGAATGATTTTGTAGTTAGGGATTGAGGAAAGCAAAAATTTGAGAGACAGGAACATGTTCATGGTGTTGATCCCAAATAAGGTTGTTGTACAAAAAGAAGTACCAAAGAGAAAAGGAAAGTCAACTGGGAAAGAAATGTCACCTAGTGTATGAAATGAAAGTTTGGTGTTTATTTGCTAATCTTCAATTTGTTCATAAATCAACATGTATTTTAAATTTGCAATCTTGTATAGTTATAGATTATATATCAATCTGTTCATAAATCAACATGTATTTTACACTTTTTTAGCTCATTTGTTGGCCATAATTAATGTTGTGTAACCATTCATAATTTGCACGTTTTGTTTAAATGATAGGATTCGTATAAAATCTAATGAATTGAACTCTTCACATTTTTTAACCAAATAAGATAATGAAATGGATTTCAATTCCAAATTCCTCAAGCGTGTGTTGAGTCCTTCTCATATTTAGGGTATGCTCGGCAAAAATAGATGTAAGACAAAGAAAGATGTAAAATGACATAAAGTATGAAAGCTAAAAGGCTAAAAACAAAAAAACTAATTGGATAACTTTTGGATTAAATTTTTTTTCTTAAGCTCATATTTCCAAACAAACTTTTTTCTTTGATTCAAGGTTTTTTTTTAAAGCAAAAAGCTAAGAGCTTCCAAAAGCTCATTGCCAGACATACCCTTAGTCTTGATTTCAGTTGCAAGTGTATAATCTATGCTCATCTATTTGACGTTGTTACATGATATTTGAACGATAAAATGTCCAATTGCTAGTTTAAGACATTTATTGAGATGTTAGGCACAATCCACATGCCATTTATCATGCAAGTTTTTATTTTAAAAAAATGGATATTTATTGCATAGGAATTTATACAGGTCTTCATGGGTTTGAAAGTTGCCACATATGTACGAGATCAATCTTTTGAGTTGTATAACAAATACAGGTGTTCATGGGTTAGAAAGATTTTAAACCAAAAATGGAATTTGAAGTTCAAAAGGGAAATAATAATAATGTTATGTATAAGTAATATAAATTTGGTTCTATATGTGGATTTAGGTTCTTAGATTAATACTAATAATAAGAATGATATTTGCATATATTATTTTTTTGGCATTCGTACATGAATACAATCAAATTCATACATGAATCTAATTATAACATTACACTTTCCGATCTTTTTCTTATTGGAACACTATTCTACCAATTGTAACACTGAAAATGTTTTGTATTTGGTTGACATTGCTATATCTTGATAGATTTTCAAAGTACAATGTTGTAATATAAATAAATGAGAGTAGGATGTTATAATAAAAAAATCAATTAAAGTACATTGCTACTTCAATTGCATCACAATTTTAGCAATAGAGATACAGAGCATAACTAATGAGTAATAAATGACATAGAGATAGTGTCACCTAATAAGTGCCTTCAATTGCATAAATGTTTTCAAAGCAGCACCTATGATTTTTTGTTTGCTCTCATGGTCACCATCATTATTTTCAAGGTACATTTGTACAAGGTTAAAAATTAGGTCATCATGTATTCATCTAATGAATAGATATCAAAACAGATATACTTAAATACTAAAAGACCATTGCATGTGGCAGTAAATAGTAAAACAGGTAAATGTATATACAAAAAAAAATAGGCCATGGTGTATTTCTAGAAGAGTATATATATCGAAATAGTTGAATAAATTTATTTATTATTTTCAGGGACAATTTAGAAAGATAGAGGTTGTATCATCTTTTTTAATACATATGGCATTTTAAAGTTAAATGGATGATGCTATAGTAGGATTCTATATAATATCAAAAAGGTAAATGTCACTGTAGCTCAACCATCTTACAAGTTATGGTTTAAATGGTCTTTTTTTTTTCTTTGCATTTGAGAGGAACGAAGTCTTACTTTACCGGCTAAAGTGGTCCAGTTACCTGTTTTAACAAGTAAACCACACACGTCATAATAAAAGTCAGCAAGTGAGTCAACTTTAAGTCAACTCTGAGTTAACTCGCGGACAAGTCACTGAGTTTGACCGGTTCTTTGCTTGGGGCCTAAGGGTCAATGTGGACCCATCGGTTAATAAAAGGGATGGCTTATTCGATGAAACCCTAAATCTTCATGCCCGTTTTCCACTAAAGGATACCGACAATCCGACAAAACCTCACTTTCACGTGAATCACGATGGCGAACCCACCACCACATTCATCGGATTCGATATCTATAAATTCAAGTGACCGTCTCAACTTCGGTGATTTGCATACTATTTATTGTGATTGTGGAGTACAAATTGCAGAACAACAAAATGGAAGTCGCCCGTCTGAAAGAAGAAATGGGTCGAGATTTGGTGTTAAGTAGGGTTTAGTCACTCGCATTGCATCGTCGGACAGAGAAAAAGTTGACTTCGCATTCCAATGGAATTTTATTGTTATGTTAATGGATGTATTATCATGTTTCCTTTCATGTTTAACCATCTATTTGTAATGGATATGTAATGGATTTGTAATCCTCTTTCTATTAAATGAAAATGCCCTGCTATTGTGTGTCATCGTTTTGTTTGTGATATAAGTGTACATAAAATAACATCCAACAAACACATACCATACAAAACACTTGCAATGTAACACTCATAAAAATCATGTCAAATTTAAACTTTTTAAAACATTTCAAACCAATGATTATTACAAAACTTGTTTTCAAAATAGTATAATGTCAGAGTATCCTAGAATCAAATCATAAAATATGAGGAGCTGTACGATCACGCATTCACCTTCCCGCGATCATCAGAAGTACCTGAAACAATAATCGATAAATGTAAGCTCGAAGGCTTAGTGAGTTACCCCCAAAATACCAACGCCAAAAAACATATCAATAACATATAAGCAAACAACATGCATAATGAGCCTTCAGCCTGACTGGACCGCCTCGCAGGCCTTCAGCCTATCTGGACCGCTCTCCGAGCCTTCGGCACGTCTGGACCGCCTCGCAGGGCCTACAACCTATCCGGACCGCTCGCCGGACCTTCGGTCTGACTAGCATGCCCTCCTGGGCCTGTAGTCTATCCGGACCGCCCTGGTTATGTTGGTCTTCAGCACAAAGCAGGACCGCCTCAACCCAACCCCCAATCAAACAAACATGTGCACATAAATATCATACGCTAGCTTGTATAACAGTCAAGCCGATCTAACAGATCATCAATCATAGCAACATCCTATAACCAGGATACAGACCTAACCGATCACTAACATAGCATCATCCTACATACCAGGATACCGACCTAACCAGGTCACTAAGCATATCACCATCCTGACTACCAGGATGTAAATCAATAAGCATATCATGCAATAACCCGGATACAAGTCCGAAAAGGGCCGGCATTGGTGCCTTAGACCCTGTTGATATAGTGAGGATAACTCACCTCACACTGCTGAAGTCCCATGGATAAAACTCCAGCTGCTGGATGACAGATTCCCGAACTGTCAATATCAAACAACACCCAATTAATAATTGGGTTCCAATACATAATCACAAGTTCATGCTTGGGGTAAAAGACTACTTTACCCCCAACCTAGCTTGATTCAAGCCCACGGCCCAACTCACACTCCAAAGGCCCAAAAGTCAAGTAATGGGCCAAAGCTCAACATATGACCCAATTTTCCAAATTGGGCCCAGACCTCTACATGGTCTTTCCTTAAGGCCCGTCCATTTATTCTAGTCCAAACTCTTGGTATTCCCATGGCCCAATATCACATAATCATCAAGGCCCAGTTATGGCCCACCTATGGCCTAATTTTCCAAATTGGGCCCAAGTCCTTCACATGGGCCTTATCCTAAAGCACGTCCAATTATTTTAGTCCATTTACTTGTTCTTGGATAGTCCATCAATAACCCAATCACCAAAGCCCAATAGAAAGTCCCAACTCAAGGCCCAAGTGAAATTAGGATTTTCACATGAAATGACGATTAGGGTTAAGTGTTTCTTACTTAACACATTAAGGACTTAATCCATTAAGTCCAATATTGCCTTAGGTTAATTTGCAAATGATTATTAATTAATATTTTAAGTTTATTAAATAATTCCAGTGCGGGTCCCGACCAATCCCCAAAATTAGGGCTTCATGACACTAGGGTTTTCCAAACCCTAATTAGGGTTTCCAACCCAAATACTAGCCAATTAGTCACATTGTTGGGCTTTTAGGTCAATTAGGGCTTTATTAGGCCCATTAGGGTTAAACAAGTCGGGCACCACCCACTACCACCTCGGGTAGTGGCGGTCAACGGCGGCGGCCACCACCTCGCGGTGGTGGTTATGATTCTTAGCTAAAAAAATACAAGCATCCCAAAATAACAATCACACACACAAAAGCACACAACCACCCAAGGTAGCGGCTGGTGGCGGCAGAATGGCGGCGTGAGGTGGCAACCACCACCTCACGGCGGTGACGGGTTGTTTCTTTGATTAATTCGGTTGTACAGTACAATTTTACAACAATATCCAAATACACACACATAAAATAACACACACACCCACACAATCGCTCGACGGTGGCAGGCGGTGGTCGGAGGTGCTAGCTACCACCTCATGGTGGTGGTGGTGGCCCTCTTGTGAAATCCGGCCAAGATAACCACACACACTAACAGTAGAACACACACACGCACGCCTTTTTGCTCGGAGGATGAATTCAGCCACCCACCTGGCGGTGCATGATGATGGCAGTGGGAGGAACAGCCGTTGGGGCGGCGGTGGCGATCGACAAAGGCATGCAACATCACACACACGACTTGTGAGATACGAACACGACCTCCTTTCACGGCGGCAAGCGACGGACCTAGCGATTGGCAACAATTGTCGGCGACCGTTCGGAGTGGCGGCGATGATCAAGACAACGGTTTCTCCAATCTCCAACCAGTGCAGCTTCATTCGACTGCTCTCGGTGGTCTGTCCCCGGCTACGCACGACGTCCGATGACGTAGTGATGGTGGTGTTTCGATGGCAAAACGGCAAGCGACATGGTGGCGGCGGCTGAGGCTCTATGACGGCGGATGGAGAAAAAGAAGGAGGAGAATGGCGGATTCTGGTGGTTGTCGTCGTCGTTCGCCGATCGGGAACAACGTGGTGGCATCGTCGGTGGTGAAGGGAGGCATAAGGGTGGTGCGGGGTCGGAGTTGAAGAAGGAGGGTGAATGTGGCGGCTTAATGAATCCGATTAGGGTTAGGGTTTAGAGGGTGACGGGTTTATATACCCCGACCCCATAAACTTCATTCCATAATAACGCATTTGGTCCCTCCTTCTCCCTTTTCTTTCAATTTCGATCCAAAATTTACCAAACGACCCTTCCTATACAAAACCCTTTTCATTTTAAGTCCAGAATTTACCATTTAGTCCCTGCCCCCAAGAATTTATTCAATGTAAGTCCAAATGATACCAAACACCCCCTAACTTCTAAAATCCTTTGCAAAATAAATCTTGAAATTACACTTTAACCCCTGGAGATTCAAATCTTGTCGTTTGGCTCTCCGAAACCAACACCCCGCTAATTATTATTCAATTTTGGGCTATAATAATATAAAATAATAATAAAAATTACTTCTCGGGGTTCCAGGTTTATTATTTAATTATTCTATTTTAAACGGAATGTTACATGCAACACATAAAATATAAAACACTTGCACCCATGCAAGTCCATTACATTCAAACATGCAAATGACAATAAACATATGGGACCACACACACATTAGTCTTAACAACCCACCAAGATAGTACTATAAGAAACAAACTTAAATAACCCATCAAACATCATACACGCACTTATCCCTATTCAATATTCATTGGATTGTCACGTGAACTGCCATCACTATTTTTCCCTTCAACCCTTTTAGTCATTTTTTTCTTTATAATCCTCTCACATTTCTTCCGTTTATGTGCACCTGTTTTTTTGAACCACTTCCTTCCTCTTCATTACCACCTTTAGTAGTTGATCTCTTTCTCTTCACCTTGAGTTTTTGGGCCTCTCAACTTAAGGACATGTAACCTTGTTGTGACCAACTTGTTTACACACACTGCAAGTAATTTTTTCCCAACCTTTGACATAGTGTCTCTAGTAGTCTTTTCACCTCTAGTGGTCTTTTCACCTGGGTCCTTCCTTCTATTGACTTTAGGCCTGCCTGGCATTTTCCTTTTCAAAGGTGGCTGTGGTGGTATGAATTCAGTACTTGGCCACATATTGCTGCCATTCATCCCATCATTGGATACTTGTAAGTGTTTTTGTAAACAGCTCCAAAGAACATGGGATACACATAACTTCTCATATAGGTAAGAGATAGTTGCAACTGAGTGCACACACCCATAGCCATTTAATTGTTATACTCTACAAGAACATGTCTTCTTGTCTAAATCCACCACATAAGACTCTACTAAGTTTCTTATCTCAAACTGGTTAAAACCAGTTGGTAAAACCTGCCAATATCTAATAACATTGTCTAAAAGTTAGTCTATGTTTAGTATTTTTGATGATGTTAAGAAACTAAAACTAAGTTTACCTTTGAGCTTTTTTCAATTGATTCAGTAAGGATGTAATTGCTGGACATGGTTGAAAATCTGGCCATGAAGTGTCTTTCATGCTAAAATGAAACTGGATTTCCATAACATACAATCTAATCTCTTCAAGCATTGTGATGATTAGGTATAAAATGTTTTTTACATTTTTCTCGTTTATATTTTTATGATGTTTTTTTGAATAATTTTTTTAGTTTATTGGCGTGTTGTTTGAATACATTTTAATTTTTTTGACGTTTTATTTGTTTATACATTTTGTAAAAAATGTAATAAAAAGTTTGTTAAATGTGAATATTATTAAATTAGATTAGGTATAAAATTATATTTTTAATAAGATTAATAGATAGGCTCACTGAAATACGAAAAAGGGTTTCAGTTTATATAAAGGCTAATTGGAAAACCATATAACTCGAAAACGAACAAAATTTCTAAAAATAAAAAAATGAACTTGAAAATATTGAAATATGTGTTTGAGTTATATGAATTCTGATTAGCATTTTCCATTCGGAACGAAATATAAAAAAATTTATAAAACTAAAAAAATTGAATTCGAAGCCATTCACACTCGTTTTGAATTTCGGTTAGCGTATACAATAACCCTATTAAAATAAATAATTATATACCTAATATGTGTTAATCATATTCTCATTTAACTAACCTTTTATATTTTTTATACAAAAAATATTTATAAAAAGCTTTACAAATATATAAAAAAACAAAAGATCAAAAAAACATTAAAAGATATATTCGAACAAAACATAAAAAAAATCAAATAAAACGTCAAAAAATATAATGAACAAAATATAAAAAAACATTAAAAATATGTTCGAATAAAAATTATAAAAAATCTATAAATTATAAAAAATATAAATAAATAAAATAAAATGTTAGCGGCAAAATATAAAAAAAATTAAAAAATTATATATATATATATATATATATATATATATATATATATATATATATATATATATATATATATAAGAAAAAGAAATATATAAAAATAACGGTAAAATAGTCTTTTTAAGTGAATTAAGGATGTCCAGTGCAATTTCTTTAATGCAATTTCTTTAAACCACAGGGATGTATCTTGTCAAATTTTCAAAGGTTGGACTGAATATGCGAATTTAACCAAACCCCAGGGACTAAAACTGTAATTTACTCTTTTTTGTTCTTATCAGATTGACATTCTTTTCTTACTTGCTTACATTTTGTTTTTGTTATTGAAGAAACCAGGTAAAAATTGCAAAATTTGGCAATGGATTGATGAAGAACATGCCAAACTGAACCTCGATGTTGAAGATGAGCTTGTAGTTGTTAAAGAGGAGGTTTAAGGGATTGAGCTGAAGAAGAATTCCCTATCATTATAATATTTTGTAATGATATTAAAAGTACAATGTTATTAATCTTCGCTATTAAATGGTATTATATAATCCCACTATCAAACTAAAACCAAGATATGTGACACATGATTTCACAGCCCAGACGAGCCATGCATGAAAACACATCATTAATGATTAACCACGTAGGATGCCACATGAGTTCAACCTGAAAAATTCGCTCAAAAGGATTGAATATGTACAAAAACAACAAAAACTTATTTTAGAAAAAAAATCAAGGAATAATGTATACAAACTTAGAATTTAACCTTGTGTGGCTAGTTATGAGGGCTACATGTGTACAAAAACAACAAGTTCAAAAACGTATTTTGCAAAATAAAAAAATGACTAAATATGCACAAACTGAAAACTATATTACCCTGTTAAGTCATTTCCCCTAAAAAAACATCCTTCTTGTATGAGCTTTTAATGGAATTTAGTTTTCTTTCCTCGATTGAAAGTTAACTCATTTATGACGTGTTGGGCTGACAGCTTCTAGCTTCTAGCTTTTAACAAAAAGTTTTGTTTGGGAGTACTAATGTTTTGATTTTAGTTTAAACAAAAAAAAAATCAAATCTAAAAGCTACTGCATGTAGCGTTTAAGAAAAAGTTATTGAGTTTTTTAATGAATTTCTAGAATTGTCCTTAAAAACATATTTATATATTTATCTTTTTTAAACAATTGCCCTTTTATATAATTTTACACATTTCAAAAGCTCTTATCTATTTTTTTCCAAAACACTCATATAAAAAATAAAAGCTACAACTGTCATCTACCAACTACCAACTACCATTTTCTAGCTTCCAACTTTCAGTTAGTTTTGTCAAACACACCCTTAATATTCAAATTCTTTTTGAAAACTTGAAGCAAACATAATAAATAATGGAGTTGGATTCCAGTTCCCTCTAATTCTAATGAAACTTTCCAACCAAACAGACCCTTAGGTGACTTTTCGTTTATAGAATGTTTATAAGAGAATTGAAGTTTGTCAAGAAATTGAAATTTCTTGAGAATTGAAATCCAAATCCATATTTTGTTTGGTTTGAATAATGTTTCTTTTTCTTAATTTTATTTTGTTTTATAAATTTTATGTAAAGAGATATTATATTGTTTGGGAATGATCTTCCGTGAATTCATTAATGAGAGAATACACAATATATATCAATACATACACACGATTTTATATTGTTAGTGTACATGTGTGTATGTATGTATGTAGTGTAGCCCATTGTTAGAGCTAATACCAAGACTTTCCTAATTTCCCTCCTAAATATCAACATGGTCTAGCTATGGGCTACACTACATACATACATACATACATACATACATACATACATGTATACTAACATATATAAATTATAATAGTAATTGTGGTGGTGGCGAGTGGTAGTGGTGGGGGTGGTTGTTGTTGTTGGTGGTGGTGGTAATGATGATGATGAAAATGATGGGTGGTGGTGACATCAATTGAGGTGGTGGGTGGTGATAATGAAAGTGGTGGGTAGTGGTGATAGATGTGGGTGTTGGTAGCGACGAGTGTGGGTGGTTGTGACAGTGGTGGTGATGGTAATGGTGACAGTGATGGTGGTGAGTGGTGGCAGTAGTGGTTGTGGGGGGCGGTTGAAATGACGGTCGGCAGTGGTGATGGAAGTGGTGGCGGTTGTAGTGGCGGCGACAAAGGCGACAATGAGTGTTGGTGGTGATGAAGGTGGTGGGTGGTGATGGTCAGTGGTGATGATGAAGGTGGTGGGTGGTGGCGACGATGGAGGTGGTGAGTGTGGGTAGCTCTGAGTAGGGGTGAGCATTTGGACCGAACCGGACCGGACCGGCTCTTGGACCGGACCGGTTATGGAGAATATTGTGGACCGTGGACCGGACCGGATGAGTCGTGTCCGTGTCCGGGTCCTGGTCTAGGTCCGGGTTTTCCGGTTCTTGGACCCGTTTGGACCGGTACAACTTTAATTGCATAGAGTACAAGTCATTAAAATAAGTTTTTGGGTTTGATAGAACTCGTTAAAACGAATATGTTATTGGGTTTGATACAATACAACTTGTAAAAATGATTACGTTTCCGTTTCATGCATAACTAATCTACCTTGATGTTAGAATATTATAACTTGCAAAATTAATTTTCCAAACAAAAGCAACTAACATATAAATCAAGTTCACCATAATCCCTTTAATATGATTTATCTTTCAAAGATACATAAAATTCATAATTATAGTCTAAAATAATAGTTAAAAAGTTGAAATATTTCAGTTTTGATAGCTTAACTTTGAAGGATTTTAACTCACTGAATATAATACCAAAATCAACAAAATTATAGTCTAAATTCATCTACAAATTGTAAATAAATGTTGGAAAAAACCGTAGGTCAATCCGACTTAAAACGAATGAGTTATGATTGTTTAAAAAATTTCACAGATTACAAAATTTTAAAAATCTTGCTGAAAAGTTGAATTATTTCAGCTTTGATAGCTCAACTTTGAAAGACTGTAACTCATTGAATATAATACTAAAATAAATAAAATTATAGTCTAAATTCATCTACAAACTGTAAATTAAACGTTGGAAAAAACCGCGTATCAATCCGACTTAAAACGAATGAGTTATGGTTGTTTAAAAATTTTCACAGATTACAAAGTTTGAAAAAATGTTGCTGAAAAGCTGAAATTTTTCAGCTTTGATAGCTCAACTTTGAAAGACTGTAACTCATTGAATTTAATACCAAAATCAACAAAATTATAGTCTAAATTCATCTACAAACTATAAATTAAACGTTGGAAAAAACCGCGTGTCAATCCGACTTAAAATGAATGAGTTATGGTTGTTTAAAAAAATTCACAGATTACAATTTTTTTTTTTTTAAATCGGGTCCAACTGGTTCTAAACCCGGGAAAAACCGGACCGGACCGGGAAAAAAACCGGACCGGTTTTGATGGATTCCTAGAACCGAGAACCGGCCCGGGTGTCCAAAAAAACGGTCCGGTCCGGTCCACCGATCCAAATGCTCACCCCTAGCTCTAAGCCTGCGATAGTGGTGGCGATGGTATTGGTGGCAGTGGCGGTAGTGAGTGGTGGTAGCGGCGGTTGTGGGGGGGGGGTGGTGGTGGAAATGACAGTGGTGATGGAAGTGGTGGCGGTTATGGTGGGTGGTGGTGGTTGTAATGGCGGCGACAAAGGCAACAAGAAGTGTCGGTGGTAGAGGATAACATGGTAATCTTCAATAATCCCTCTTGAATGTGATTTTAATTACATTCTTCTATTATTGAAGGATTTTTTCCTTATCTTGATAGAAAGTTTAACCAATTTAAGATTGTTATTCCCTTTTAAAAATTTGAACCAAACATAAAAAGGTGATGGCTTATCAATTCCAAGGGATATTTGCCAACCCTACAAGCCTCTAGGATATTTAACTATCTTTCATGGGGAACGGACAATGGAAAAATTGACTTTGATGAATATAGTTTGCACCCAATGGCCCAATCAATGTCAATTATGGTCACCGAAATTTTATTTTGTACACATATGTACCCAAAAACTTTTATATCATTTTATGTTTTTTCCTATAATCATCATATTTATTATTTATTAATAGTAATTAAATTCTAGCAGTATATTATCCATATTTTATGCATATGTTCAATAATGGAAACAAAATGTTAATTTACTAGGCATATACAAATTGTATTAAAATTTATTCATTTATTTATATCACTATACTTGAACTACTATTCATCATTCCCAAATAACTATTTAACCGTAAATAGTTACCTTGAACAACTTGAATGTTGGATGTTGGACTTTGTTTATAAATATTTTGAAATGAGTTTACATTTGCATTGAATCTCTCTGAAATGAAATCGAATGTAGCATTATTTTGGGATATTTCTAATAAATCCACTGACCATGGTAGATCCATGATTGATGTTTTTTTATTGAGCTACTTCAACAAGTAAATCCATTGACAATGGGTTTTCAACTTTCTTGATGGTGGTTTTGAGACTTATCAGTTGCCATGGAGTCATCATCGATTATGTGCTGTTATGATTGGTCCTTAACGGTCACCATGATATATCAAGCAATGAGTAAAGTTAGAGTACATTGCCCATTTTGGTGATTATGGTAAAGTTACCTTAGTGTTGCATTTAATCTACCGGACAATTTTTTTTATGCTTTTAAATTTCCATTATTTGTGTTACTGCCAAAACTCTCAAAATGGGACAAAAGTACATCATAAAAATAGCATTGTATTTACTGATATCGTGATTTTTCATGTCAAAACTATCATATTAAATTGTATAAAGGGCCATGCTTAAATAACGATGTACTTTCTGAAAGCACCCAGAGAACAAACTGCAATTTATATGTAAAGTTTATTTTCATGGACATGTTGTTTGTACTTTGTAGGCTTCTTTACTACCATTTCACTGTTTTTCCCTTTGATTCTTTTGATTATTTTTGTTATGTCATCACTACTTTCTATATGTCCATCGTGCCTTAATTTGAAACACTTAATTATAGGTGTACCTATGGACTTTAATTTACAAGGAAAAATAAGACTTGGTTAGACCTTGCAGTTTTGTTCTTTCCTCAGTTTAATGAGCAGAAAGATCAAGTAGTTGTGGAGCATATTTGGTAGCCGTCTAAGCTCCATAAATTCGGTTTCAACATGGAAATGAAACAACAAATGTAAGAGAAATGGAAGGGCCACTTTGGTTTTTTTTTTTTACTACCTACTTGTGTGTTTATACTCCAACTATATAACATTTTATTTCCCTTAGCTTAATCCAACATGTGTTCATCGCCTATATATACAAAGGGTAAGACATCAAACAGGGGGGACAAAAAATACATTAAACTTTTGTTCTCTTTTTCTTGATTATTTAGCACATCCTAATTAAATTTGTCATTGGAGTGTATAATTGAGTTCCAACCTGAGAATACGGTTAGCCGGTTTGTCGTTTGTTTCAAGTATTACCAATACCCAGATCGAAGCTATTTTCCAGCCGCCGACTTCCTCGATTTTCCAGGAGTTCATCACATCTCAATGGCGACCTTGGTGGAAACGGAGGCAGGGGCCATGGAAGGATTGTAGTATTGTATGAGCGATTTCTTTGAAATATCGTGTGAAATGTATTTCTGAATTCCTCTTCATGTGGAAGGATTTATAAAATCCACTAAATGATGAACTTGGATAAAATCTCATGAATCATGAATTGAACTCACACTCTTTTAACCAAATAAGATAATGAAAAAGATTTTAAATCCAAATCCTTCAAGCGTGTCTACAGTCCTTCTAACACTTAGGGTAAAAAATAGTTGGTAGCTGAAAGAGAAAACAAACACGTATGCTTATAGTGAAAGTTGTAGCTTTTATTTGTATGGAAGGAGTGACATGTGCCACTCCTTAAAATTGAAGGCGTAAGGTAAACATTATAAGAAATTTTATGGCATAATATTAATTTTCCGGCATGTTACCCCAAAATCATGTGTGCTATACCTTGGACTTTGTCCTGGTTCCGCCCACTTTAAGTTTTTGAAATGTCTAAAATGACATAAAATATAAAAGCTAAAAACTCTCAAAAAACTATTTGATGTAGTTTATGGATAAAGTTTTTTGTTTGAAATAGAAGTTTAAGCTCCTACTCCCGAACATATTTTTTTCTTTAATTCGAGTTTTTTCTAAAATCTAAAAACTAAAAACTTCCAAATGTCGTTGCCAAAAGTACCACCTTTCATTGAGCGCATGTCGTAACGTGGAGTAAGTCTAATGTGCTATAAATTTAGCTGAATGACAAAAGACAACTTTTAAATATGTTTTTTCATGATTTTATATCTCAAATGTCCAATTCATAAATAAGTAGAGATGAAAATTTACCTCGACCCGTTGAGAACCCGGTTAATCCGCCCCGATTGGCCCGGGTATTCCCCACCAAACAAGTCATGAGGACTGGAATGGGGATCGGGATCCAGGATCCCCATATGGAAAAATCATGGCCGGAGCCTGGTACACTATTCCCCAACCCGCCCCGTCCCCCTCTCTCTCTCTCTCTCTCTCTCTCATATATATATATATATATATATATATATATATATATATATATATATATATATATATATATATATATATATATATATATATGTACGGGGTACCTAAACCCACCATACTACGCCGTTTTGAATTATATATTCAATGTAATTGTCCAACGTTCTTATAATTCAAGTTCTAACTTAATTTACTTCGTAAATTTTTATAAATTTCACATTTATCTTCCTCTCACATAATTTTAATAGTCAACTATAATATATATAGCCTAGTAGGTGTTCAACAAAAAGATGTGATTTAAGAGGAAAATAATAGTGAAATTTCGAAAATCATGAAAGTAAATCAAGTCAGGGAATGAAGTTTAAGAACATTATAACGAATATATCAAACAAAACGACGTATTATGATGAGTTTGAGTACCGAAGCTTATATATACCCTTAATGGTATAAGCTTATATACCCTTAATGATATATTCACTTTTCCCATATATATATATATATATATATATATATATATATATATATATATATATATATATATATATATATATATATATTGATGTAGTCTGTGACTACAGAGAAAGACAATTTAACTAGGCGTATTGTCAAACGCAAAGAACAGGCACACTCGTGTGCCTGACGACCAAGAATTCAGAAAATGATCTCGACTCTTTATTTCAAAACAAAAACGAATTCAGAATATAACAACATAAAAACCTGATGTACGTTTTTGACCTAGTACTTATAGCTAAACAATACCAATCCTAATACAACTAGAAAACCTCAACACATAAAGACTAATACTAATGAAATAAAGACTAAATTAGAAACAAAATAAGCTAAACTTGGGCTTTACTCCTCATTGAATATAATGTCGGACAGGGGTAAATTAGGAAAAACAATCACTATATTGCATCAATGCATCATTCTCCCCTGCTTGAAAAAGAACTCGTCCTCGAGTCATTATCCGGATACAAGGGCAGATCTGGCTGAAAAATGGTGAGGTCAGACACATTAAACGTAGGCGAAATCGACCAGCCATCCGGTAGATCAATAACATAGGCATTATCATTCATTTTCCGAAGTATCTTGCAAGGGCCAATTTTCTTCATCTTGAGCTTGTTGTACGTACCCACTGGGAACCGTTCTTTTCGTAAATGAACCATAATGAGATCACCCACTTCAAATACTTTCTCACGTCGATGTTTGTCACGTGCTTCTTTATACTTAGAATTAGAAAACGCTAGCTTTTGTTTAACCTCTTCTAGGATTGCTTCAATTTTTTTAGCCAAATTTTCAGCTGCGAAACTGTGCCCAGGCAACACAGGTAGCTGAATAAGATCTAGTGGATGTTTAGGCTGCCTTTGATAAACAATCTGAAAAGGCGATTTACCGGTTGACCTGTTGACCATGTTATTAAAAGCGAATTCAGTTGGAGCGAGAAATTGGTCCCATTGTTTAGGGCGATCTCCACAAAGACACCTTATTAAATTCCCTAAGGTTTTGTTCACCACTTCAGTCTGCCCATCTGTTTGGGGATGGAAAAAGGTACTAAATTGGAGCGTAGTCTGAAATAACCTCCAAAGAGTGCGCCAAAATGACTAAGAAACTTGGAGTCACGATCGGATGTGATTGTCGAAGGAATGCCATGTAAACGTACTATTTCCCGAAAAAATAATAAGGCAATATTAGACGCATCTGCCGTTTTCTTGCAAGGGATAAAATGGGACATTTTAGAGAAATGATCAACCACCACAAACACATAATCATTTCCTCTTGTTGTCTTGGGAAGACCTAAAACAAAATCCATAGAAATATCTTCCCATGGGTCGTCACGAACAGGCAATGGAGTATATAAACCAGTATTTTGGGATTGACCTTTGGCTTTCTGACAAATAACACATTTAGCAACAAATCAACCCCCATCTCGTCGCAATTGCGGCCAATAATAATGCTCTTGAACTAACGCAATAGTCTTGTCCCTTCCAAAATGGCCTCCTAATCCGCATCCATGCAATTCTTTGATAAGTTCCTCTCGTAATGAAGTACGAGGAATACATAGACGATGATCATAGAACAGATAACCATCAAGTTTTAACATAGGTGGAACTATCTTGCTGCTCCATATCTTCTTAAAATCTTCATCATCAGCATATAACTCCTTCAAATCTTCGAAGCCAAGGATTTCGGTCCGTAAGGTTACTAATAACTCAGCTCGACGACTCAACGCATCATCCACCTTGTTTTGATGACCGAATTTATGTTTTAAAACAAACGAAAAACGTTGAAGATATGAAACCCACCGCCCATGCATGTGATTTAATTTCTGTTGACTATTAAAATATTTAAGTGCTTCGTTGTCTGTATAAAGAATAAACTCACGATGGAACAGATACTGCTGCCAATGTTGTGTGGATCTATAAATCACATAAAATTCTAACTCATAAGTACTCCACTTTTGTCGTGCCTCACTAAGTTTCTCACTGAAGAATGCCACGGGTTTACCGTCTTGGGACAAAACAACACCAATGCCTATAATTGATGCATCACACTCTAAAGTGAAAAGTTTATCGAAATTGGGCAAGACTAATAAAGGAGCAGAAGACAATTTTTCTTTGATGAGGGAAAAACTTCGAGTAGCTGCATCTCCCCATTGAAACTGACCTTTTTTCAGACACTGGGTGATAGGAGCCATAATAGAACTAAAATTTCAAACAAATTACCGATAAAAGGTCGCAAGTCCATGAAAACTACGGACTTCACTAACGGTTTTGGGAACCGGCCACTCGCGTATGACACATACTTTTTCCTCATCTACTCGAATTCCATCCGCAGTAATGATAAAACCTAAAAATAGTAACTGATTGGTCAAGAAATTACATTTCTTTAGGTTGAGATAAAGTTTGTTACTGTCTAAAACAGTAAGAATCTCTGTGAGGTGTAGAAGATGCTCACTCTCTGTCTTACTATACACGAGAATATCATCAAAATAAACGACCACAAAAGATCCAAGGAAAGGTTTTAACACCTGGTTCATGAGTCGAGAGAAAGTATTAGGAGCGTTGGACAAACCAAAAGGCATGACCAGCCACTCGTAGAGACCATCTTTAGTTTTAAATGTTGTCTTCCATTCATCACCAGGGCGAATACGGATCTGATGATACCCGCTTCGTAGGTCGAGTTTAGAAAACACCTTGGACCCTTCCAACATATCTAACATGTCATCTAATCGGGGAATTGGAAATCTATAACCCACTGTTATCTTGTTGATGGCCCTGTTATCAACACACATTCGCCAACTACCATCTTTCTTTGGAACCAACAGAGCGGGGACTGCACAAGGACTCATGCTCTCGCGAATGAGACCCTTTTTCAATAAATCTTCAACCTGTTCTTGTAGTATTTGGTTCTCTTTTGGGCTCATGCGATAGCGTGCTAGGTTGGGTAACTTAGATCCTGGAATGAAATCAATTTGGTGTTGAATATCACGCATGAGTGGAAGTGTTGCTGGTAATTCACTGGGAATAAGGGACTTAAACTTCGATAGGATAGGTGTTAATTTGGCAGGAATGTTATTTTCGGCCCCCTCTTGGATAGATCTTGTAGCAACAATATCATAAATGACAGATTCCCCCTTTATCTCTTCTTCAAAATCTCGATGAGACAACTCCACCAGACTATTTTTCTTCACGTCGTGATGAGGGGTCCTGGGTTTACTAGATTCTATCAAAGGGACTAAAATCATCTCCACTCCATTAACCTTAAAGGAGTATGTGTTTTCCTTGCCCTTGTGTATCGCATCCTTATCAAATTTCCAAGGTCGCCCAAGCAGAATATGACTTGCATCCATGTCCACAACATCAAACCACAATTCATCTTTATATTTGCCAATAGAAAAAAGGATTTTACATTGATCAGTGATGCGGACCTCTCCAATTGATTTGATCCATCCTATTTTGTATGGGTGTGGATGCCTTCTGGTAGGTAGTTTGAGTTGTTGCACGATTGTTCGAGAAACAATATTTTCTGTACTCCACCATCAATAATGACGTCAAATATCTTCTGATGAACTACACAACGAGTCCGAAACAGATTATGGTGTTGCTAGGGTTCTTCAATTACTTTAGGCGCAAGCATAATTCGTCGGATGACACATGATTTAGCAGTGTCATCCTCACAAAAAGTCTCGTCAGCTGCAAAACAAATCTCAACTTCTTCATTGTCACCCTCCTCACTAACAACTTCATCATCAACTTCTCCTTCTTCTCTTGTGGTAAGGTTAACTTTGGCCGTTGTTCCTCTGCAATCGCTAGATCGATGACCCGAGATGCCCCATTTAAAACACTTCCCTGGTATGGGTCGTGTGTAAGGGTTGGTGGATTTCAGGGTGGTAGTAGCGGTAGAGGTGACGCCTTTACCCTTGTCGGGTGCTGGTGTTTTTGTAACCACTTGGCTGTTTTCTGTTGGCTGTGATGTTGACCCACTTGTGAATTTATTCCGATTAGCAGGGAATGAAAAGGTTCTACTACTCTTTGCCAATTGTGTTTCAGCCCGGATAGCTAGATTATACGCATCATCCAATGTATATACGGGTACTAGGGATATTCTATCTTGAATCGCGGGGCGTAATCCGTTAGTATAGCGCGGGATCTGTTGTGATTCGGTTTCTGTGAGGTCATTCCTAGCGGCTAATCGATGAAATTCGGTGGTGTAAACCTCCACTGATCGATCTCCTTGCGTGCAATTTTGAAACATGTTGAATAAAATTTGATCATGATTAGGGGTAAGAACTTGCGCTTTAGTTCACGTTCCATTCGATCCCAAGAAGTAATAGGTAATTTACCTTGGCGTTCTCGCGTGGTTTGCAGGTTCTTCCACCAAGCCTGAGCTCCTCCTTTGAGTTTGTAAGCCACGAGAGTGACCCGTTTATTTCCCGGGATATCATAGAAATGAAAAAAATTCTCCAGCTCATTCATCCAGTCTAGGAAGCCTTCGATGTTCATGGATCCGCTGAAAGAGGGTACATCTTTTGCTCTTTGACGGTAATCGAAATCATGTGCATCCCTACGTAGACCCGGACGCCCTCTCGCACCTTCATCACTGTCATCTTCTTCTAGATCGGAGTCTTCACTATCCCGTTCTTGTTCCTGCATCCGTAGTCGATCATAAGCATTGATAATTGGAGGAGGTCGCTGAATGGGTTGTTGATTGTGAATGAATTGTACGAGCGGTGGTTGGTTATTGCAATTGAGTGCTTCCTGGTTTGCTTGCTCCCTACGATTCTGATTGTTGTTGGTTGTAAGAAGTGCTAAAATTTCTGTAATTTGTTGCAAGGATTGTTAGAGGATTTGGAGGGTTTGTTCGATCTTGACGATTCGTCCAGAATCGGTTTCTTCGCCCGCCATGGATGCTGGGCTCTGATACCACCTGATGTAGTCTGTGACTACAGAGAAAGACAATTTAACTAGGCGTATTGTCAAACGCAAAGAACAGGGCACGCAAGAATTGAGAAACTGATCTTGACTCTTTATTTCAAAACAAAAACGAATTCAGAATATAACACCATAAAAACCTGATATACGTTTTTGACCCAGTACTTATAGCTAAACAATATCAATCCTAATACAACTAGAATACCTCAACAGATAAAGACTAATACTAATGAGATAAAGACTAAATAAGAAACAAAATAAGCTAAACTTGGGCTTTACTCCTCCTTGAATATAATGTCCGCCAGGCGTAAATTAGGAAAAACTATCACTATATTGCATCAATGCATCATATATATATATATATATATATATATATATATATATATATATATATATATATATATATATATATGCGCGAAAGTGAGTATGTGTTGTTATGCAGCCGTGGGGGATGGGGACGGGAAATGGATGAGATAGGAGATTCGGGGTGGACGATGATGGCTAATGCGACCCATCCCCGACCTATTTTCTTCCCTATATATTAGTACACGTTCTCATTGTACCCAGGGGCGGATCTTTTCAAGGGCTAGGGAGGGCTGTGGCCCCCCGTGATTTTTTTGGCATAAATAGTCCCTATGCTTTAACTTTATACATATTTAGTCCAAAAATATAAAATTTTGATTATGGCCCCTCTGTTCACCAATTTTTATACAAATTATATTTTCGGCCCCCAAATGAAATATTGAAGCTCCGCCACTGATAGAGAGTTGACAAGTCATTGCCACCAAACTCTTAAGAAAGATGGTGGGAAGCGTATGTGAGTTGACACAGTTCTTGGTTGTGAAGCAATAACACGTTTCCCTTCACAAAAGAGTTGTGGCATATACATCAAAGCTTAGGTTGGGTGTTTTCAAATATATTTTAATATTATTTGAACATGTACTTAATTCAAATAGCCTTCGGCAGCACTTCTCTTTTTCTTTTTTCTTCCTTTGCTTCATTCTCTCAATAAAAAACTTGGTTTTTAAATTAAAGTTGTTGCTAGAACTAATTATCAAATGGTTATAAATAAAAAGTTTGATTACAATGCAAGTCATCCAATTAAATGATATGTATTTTGAACATCAGAACATGTGATAGCTGGAAATTGTTAGTGACCATCGTATAAAATAAGATCTATGCTCATCTATTTCTGTTAGGCCAATGCGCTTTGTGAATTATTGGCGTTATTACATGATATTTGTATGATAAATTATCCAATCGGTAGTTTAAGACATTTATTGAGATGTAAGACACAATCCACATGCCATCCATCATGCATGTTTTTATTAAAAAAATGGATGTTCGTTGCGTATGAATTTATACTAAAACACTTTTCTATAATTGACGGCAATGATAACTAAGAATGAAGTAATAAGTCCATTGACCATTGTCGTCGTACAATTCATTTTCTCAAGATTTTGTTTTGGAAATCAATTTTATATCACCTTCTAAATTATCTCAAGGCAATAGGAGAAACTTGGTATGTGCATTGCGTATATGAGTGCAAAGTGTTGGAAAAATATGGCTTTACCCATAATTTCGCTTATAATTTTTGTGTTTAATATTAATTAACTCGGTAGTTAAGTTTTAGGCTTTTTAATCAACATTAGATGTGATTATGGTGATTGTTACATGCTTACACTATAAACAAAGTATTATTGTACACGGGGAAAGATGAACCAACAACTCTCTACTCTTCTCCTTTCTATGAGTGTGTTTTCTAGTTGTTGTCAAGGTAAAGTGCAAGCTAGGTTGGTTTGGTGGTCTTCGAGATCCGTTTTGACTATTGTATCTTGGGAGACAAAATAACGTGGGGAAAATGTATTCGAAGGAAAACATGTTTTACACATGCCTCAATCAACATGTTCTTGACATACGATTTGGATTCAGGACGTATAGCTCGATTATGGTTTTCCCATGCTTTCCAGTTGTGCTATTCGGGATCGGTTTATCTGAATCGGTAATATGATACTTTATATTAGTTGTCTTGCAAAAGAATATTAGAATCGGTTTGGAAACAATTGTTTATGTCTTCAGTGGTGATGTGTATTGTTTTCTTATTTGTAAATTTAGAATCAAATTACACTTCATTATTTGAAGAGCTATTTCCATAAAATCTAATAATATTTGATGAAATTTGATATGAGCATATTTAGTTATAAAATTCATGCATTATCTTAATACTTTATGTTGTTTTTGTCTCATTTAATGAACAAAAGGTGATTAATTAGTTTAGAATTTCATTTTTCAGCGATAATGACATGCTCGGAAGGAAAAGGAAGCGGAACTAGCGATTGGAGGCTTGGATCTTGGATTTTGAAGAAAGAAGGATGTTGCTGGACAGCTTGACCCCTCGTCGGTGTTTTGGCCATATCTCATG